>NC_084638.1:15105552-15705552 GCF_033978795.1 Nerophis ophidion
CATATTATGGGATATGGCACTGGCAGCTGACACCGCCCCCTCTGAGTCTTCTGGGCACCCCTAGGATCCAGCTTCCCGGCCCCTGTAGGGGATCACCTTTCCCTGGGGAGGCTGTGGTCTACTCTTCTGTTGACACTCCTTCCGGGTCTGTTGCACTTGCGGCTGAAATGACCAAACCACCTGACTCTCCCTCGCTGACT
The DNA here is from genome assembly GCF_033978795.1 of Nerophis ophidion. NCBI lineage: Eukaryota > Metazoa > Chordata > Actinopteri > Syngnathiformes > Syngnathidae > Nerophis > Nerophis ophidion. The sequence goes on from NC_084638.1 coordinate 15,105,753, forward strand.
GCGGGGACACAAGGCTTGGTGACCCGCCGCCAACTGTGCCCTCCAACCTCCAACCTTCCGTGACTTTTGGACCTTGTTTTTTTTGGGTAAAGGGGTGGGATTGGGTAGTGTGACGATCTGTCACATTCACGTCGGGTTGTGTTTCCATGGTTATTGTTTATTTCCTTTACGCACTCTTATTTTGGTTCCATTCCCTGCTTGTCTCCGTGAGCGCTGTTCGCCTTCACCTGCTGCTGATCGGCAGCCTGGCCACACCTGTAGTCAATCAGCTGGCTACTATTTATGCCTGCCCCGCCCTCCAATCAAGGCTTGATGATTGGTTTCCCGGTAACCTGTTTCCTGTTGCCTGTTATCCTGTTTCCTGGTTACTGGTACCTGTTTTCCTGCGCTACGCCTGCCATCTCTGCATCTTGACGTTCAAGACCAACAGCAATTCCTGACAAAATTGGGATTTTTCTTTAGAAAGAAATCCTGTTTTTCCCTACAAGTTAGAAAGCGCTTGATTCTAACCACTTGTATGCCTTTGCTAGATTATGGAAACTTGCATTTTATGAATGCACCTGACTCTTACTTGAAAAAAAAAGATACTGTATATCAATGTGCCTACTGGTTGTGGCAACCTTGTCCGTCATTGCACTTTACATGCAAAAGGCAAATTGTCCATCTCTATCAGTATGCAGATTTTATCGACGGTTGTCTTATGTACAAATCCCTTCTTGGTCTGGTTCCCCCGTTTTTGTGTTCTTTTAGGTCCTGAGACTCCATTCGATACAGCTTAAGGTCACAAGACATACTTAAAATGTTTGTTCCTTTAGTCAACACAAATCTTGGAAAAAAAGCTTTCAGACATGCTGCTGCGTGGACATAAAATAACTTACTGAAAGGTATGAGGTTAGGTCTAAGGAATTGTAGGCCATTTTAAAGAATTGATAAACCGTGTTTATTGGGCATTGTACTTGTTTTTAAGTTGTTTTTACTGAAATATTTTATGCATTGTTTTTATGTCAAAATCTGTAATTAACATATTATTAATTGTGTGTTTTTGATTTCTTTAACTTTTTTTTTTTAGCTGCCCTCTTTGCCATGCCACTTTTGGAAAATAAATATTAATCTCAATAAGTTTTTACATGGTTATATAAAAGATATTAATTCATTGATCTATTTTTTCCACATATAAATGTACCCATTCTATTCATACATCATATTTTAGTTCTCACCAATTGACTTTCAGTGACGTTCTAATCATAGAACTTGTTTGATAAAGTCATTGACAGACATCTTTGCCTGGTTCTAGTTTGTCTTTACTTCCAGCTGTCATATACTCCAAAGACTTTTAAGCTACAAATCCCTCAGAGGTGAAATGACCCCAAAAGGCAACAGGTCAGTGTTCGGATTCGCTCACAGAGCTCAAGACCTCGTCAAGCACCATTACCTTCTCCACATCCATCACCTTCTCCGCCTCTCATTGCAATTCATTTAATAGAAAATCAAAACATACCTGAAGCTGAAATGAGTGAACAGAGGCAAAACTAAAAGCCTTTTTAGGAAAATAAACTTCAAACTCTCTAACTGAAGTTCCTAAAGCACATAAATAGGATTCTCTTTTGCTACCCAGGTTTTTGACGGATTTGGAGATTTTTGACCACTGATTTGTGATCACAGTCACTTGACATCTTTGAACTGATTTTGGTCCGGTGAGAGCCATTGATCCCTGTGACCACCTATAAGGGAGAAGCGATAGAAAATGGATTGATGGAGGGGCATTGATTCGCTGAAAAATGGCAAGTTGGAAGAGCTGTCAACCTCAAGCCAACGGCCCCCCAACAAATTCAAAGTAGCTGCGGCGAGGGTTTGAAGCTGTTTTAAAAAACAGCTTCAAACTAAGTTGACAGGCTAATATCTCAAATTGTTCTCTGAACGGCGCAAGGTACGAAATTGTTGAGAAAATCATGTTAAAAGTTTTGAAAGTCACTAAAAAAGCAACTGTCGTTAGCGAGCTGATATGCGACACTGACGTCAGCTAGCTGCTGCAAAAATCTAAATCTAAAACAAAAAACTCAAATCCCTAAACCTTTGGTGTCATCAGAATCAAATTATTCTCTGGACACAGGACACGAAGAGAAGCAATATTTGATTTTGGACAGAGGACAGGATGGAAAGGAAGACTTGCTGCTAAAATGGTATGGAAAGAGTAAGATTAGAACACAAAGCAGAGCTGGAAAGAGTAACAAGTGGATGTAAAGAATATTACAAAGCAGACCTGGAAGAAGACCTGGAAAGAGTAACAAGAAAATCTGAGAAAGAACATATTAAACTGAAAAACTCTTACAAGAAAGACCATAAAAACCAGGATTTGGATAATAATAATTGTTCTTATGGTACAAATGAAGAATATATTTGCAACATTAAATGTGATGACAAATTGTCAATTATTAATATTAACAGCAGAAGCTTGTACACAAATGATAACACAATGAAACACTTTTTGTAACTATTTAATGAACCTTTCAAAGTGATCGCTGTCACAGAAACATGGAATTCATGATAAAACAAGGAATAGATTTTGATCATGAAGGATAAAAAACAAATTACATCAACAGAACCAACAAAAACGGAGAGAGACGTAGCTGTGTAAGTGAGGAACTTGACATACAAAGTGGTAAAAAGTATGTAATTTGCTATTGATAATATCTTATAATGCATAACCATTGACAAATGTATAGAAAAAAGCCAGAACATATTCATCAGTTGTGGATATAGATCACCTAAGTCAAGTATTGAAACATTTGACGAATGGATCAAGGCAAATATTATGGACACTGGTCAACAAATTATTTTCTTATGTGATGACTTCAATATTGACTTATTGTACTCTATTAAGCAGAAGTCCATTGATAACTTTATTGATACAATGTATAGCATCAGTTCATATCCAAAAATCACAACGCCAAGCAGAATCATAGTACACTGTGCCACGCTTATTGATAATGATTAATGACAATAACACTACAAGTGGTCTACTTATAACCGACGTTAGTGATCGTCTGCCAATTTTTACAATATAGGATGGAAACTACAATAAGATGTACATGGAAGACAAAAAGACATGTTGAAGACAGAGAAGAGTGTGATTGCTCTCAAAAATGAGTTAGAAAAGCAAAATGGGGACAATGAGCCCACTAAAAATGATGTTGATGAAGCATAGGAACATTTTCAAACACTGTCGTAATACTTTATGACAAACATTGTCCATGGAAATAACTCAGTTGAAAACAGAGAAAGAACGATCAACTGAAAAGGATTACAAATACTTTTAATATAGAAAATGTACAACACAAATAACTAAAGAGGCAGAAAATAAGTACAAATTTATAAAAACAAGCTAACGACTATCCTACAAACATGTAGAAAATAAAATTCCAGTCAATTATTGGACAGTAACAAAACAATATCAGCACAACATGGGGCATCCTCAATAGCATTATTATAAATGGCACTGAGAGGGATTACACTCAATACTTCTCAGAGGGGAATGTAGATAATGACAACATGAAGGAATTAGTTGAAAGTTTTAATCATTACTTTGTAAATATTGGACCAAAATTGGAGGAAAAGATTCCAGACAAAGTTTCAACAAAGAAATTTAATGACACCTAATATCAACATCCTAACTCAATGTTCCTCACAAAAGTGACACAAGAGAACATAGTTAAAATTGTGAAAAAATGCAAATCCAAGAATTCAATCGATTGTAATGAAATTGATATGGAAACGATAAAAAAGGTTATTGAAGAGATCTCAGGACTATTAATGTATATTAGTAACCTATCATTTCAAACAGGCAAATTCCCAAACAAAATGAAAATAGCTAAAGATTTACCGATATATAAGACTGGAGATGAACACCAATTCACAAATTTCAGACCTGTTTCGTTACTTCCAATATTTTCTAAAAACATTGAAAAACTGTTCAATAACAGATTGGGGAAGTAATAAACAAACATAGAATACTCACTGGGAACCAAGATGGAAACAGAGCTAATATTTCAACATTAATCAAAATAACAGAGGACATTACCAATGCAATAGATGGTAAATAGTGTGCAGCAGCAGTATTTATGGATCTAACAAAAGCATTTGACACAATTAATCACAATTGTGGAGGGGGGCTTGGCCTGCGGGCCTGCAGCGAAGCTGGGTGTGCCAGGACAGGCCTCTAAATCAGCGACACGTGTGTAGATGGCCCACTTGGGCCTTGTTATCTAATCACCTGTCGCTCTGTTATAAGCAGCAGCCAGGAGGAGAGACAAGGTTAGAGTTGGAGCCAGAGCGCAAGTGAGAGTGAAAGAGAAAAAGACAATTGCTGTAAAGCAACTAAGAGACTTATTGAAAAATAAAACAATATTGTAACCCTGAAACGGGCTCTCATGTTGGTGCTTATAGGTCTGAAGAACCCCCAGGAGGGTAACCTCCACAACAATGTTTTAATAAAAAAAATAGAACTGTATGACATCAGAGGGTCGGTCTTAAACTGGACTAGAAGCTACTTAACCAACGCTAGACAAACACATGTCTACAACGCTAAATATATCCTGTAGTGTAACCCAAGGATCAATACTAAGGCCAAAATTGTTCAATCTTTATATAAATGACATCATCAAGTTTTTAAAAGATTTAAAGTTCGTATTATTCGTGGACGATACAACAGCGTTTTGTTCAGGAGAGAACACACAGAAGCTAATACAAATAATAACCAAAAACATAAAGAGATGGTTTGACAAAAACAGACTATTCTTTAACCTCAGTAAAACTAAAATAATGGAACAGAAATTGAAAGGGAAAATAAAATGAAATTTGGAAATCTGTAAATCTCATATTTGTTGTGACACACACACACACTCCGTGCTTCCCTCAACAAACCTCACGGTATTCACATATGGTAATTCCACACATAGTCATTCATGCAGACACATAGTAGCATGAACACTCCACGTAATCATCAAGTATTTAATAAACCAGTTGAACTTGACATCCCGTTGCTGCGCCGTCTCCTTCCCCAGTAAAACACAAAAATATTACAATTTTTACGACATAGGCTAGCAAGAAATACATCAATAATGAATAAAGCAAAACATGCATTGGACCAAAAATAACTTAATATTCTTTACTATTCGCTAATGTTACCATATCTGAGTTATTGTGCAGAAATATGGATAAATAATTACAAAAGTATACTTAAGTCACTAACCTTGTTGTAAAAAAGATTAGTTAGAATAATATATAATGTTGGATATCGAGCTGTACAAGCACTTTATGTATTGGACCAAAACGATATAGTGAATTTGCAAACAGCTGAAATGATGCACAAAGCAAACTATAATCTACTACCCAGGAACGTTCAACGGTTCTTCTGAACAAAAGAAGAAAAATATAATCTTAGAGAAAGATGTAATGTAATACATTTTTATGGACGAACAACACTTATATATCTGTATGTGGAATTCAATACTGGAATGGATTAAGTAAAGAACTCAAATAGTGTACTAATATGATCCAATTTAAGAAACTGTTCAAACTCAAAGTGTTTACAAAGTACAAATAAGAAGAACAATGATGCCAAATCTGAATTTATTGATAATCTTGTTTATCTCTCCATATGAAATACAACTCACTTCACTAAATATATATATATATATATTTTTTTTTATGTTAGTATTTATCAATCAATCAATCAATCAAGGTTTATTTATATAGGCCCAAATCACAAATGTCTCAAAGGACTGCACAAATCATTACGACTACAACATCCTCGGAAGAACCCACAAAAGGGCAAGGAAAACTCACACCCAGTGGGCAGGGAGAATTCACATCCAGTGGGACGCCAGTGACAATGCTGACTATGAGAAACCTTGGAGAGGACCTCAGATGTGGGCAACCCCCCCCCCCTCTAGGGGACCGAAAGCAATGGATGTCGAGCGGGTCTAACATGATGCTGTGAAAGTTCAATCCATAGTGGCTCCAACACAGCCGCGAGAGTTCAGTTCAAAGCGGATCCAAGACAGCAGCGAGAGTCCCGTCCATAGGAGACCATCTCAAGCGGAGGCGGATCAGCAGCGTAGAGATACAGGCGAGCGGTCCATCCTGGGTCCCGACGAGCGGTCCATCCTGGGTCTCGACTCTGGACAGCCAGTACTTCATCCATGGTCATCGGACCGGACCCCCTCCACAAGGGAGGGGGGGACATAGGAGAAAAAAAAGAAGCGGCAGATCAACTAGTCTAAAAAAGAGGTCTATTTAAAGGCTAGAGTATACAGATGAGTTTTAAGGTGAGACTTAAATGCTTCTACTGAGGTAGCATCTCGAACTGTTACCGGGAGGGCATTCCAGAGTACTGGAGCCCGAACGGAAAACGCTCTATAGCCCGCAGACTTTTTTTAGGCTCTAGGAATTACTAATAAGCCGGAGTCTTTTGAACGCAGATTTCTTGCCGGGACATATGGTACAATACAATATTTATGGAGTACATTGTGAATAAATTGATAACAAAACATGAACAAAAGTGTTAGAAATTGCTTTGCAATGTAAAATGGGTAGGATTAAACAAGACCTGCTTCTTCCTACTCCTTTTGGAACATGTTGAAAAGAGAAACTGGAAATTGTAATCCATCACGTTGTAATTATATACATGTTCGAAATTAACTCCAACTCAAAAGTCAAACTGAACGTAATCGTGCTTAAACTGGCGCTGACTAAAAACATTTTTACCAGATGGTTTAAATATATTCGTGCAGCTCTGTTTATGCTTGCAGGTCTGTTTTTAAGCATTAGGCTGTCACAAGCAATCCTCCATTGTGCAAGTAGATTTATTATCCGGCTCTGTGTCTGTGTGGGAACTCTAAAATGGGAGGTTCAAATGGAGACAGGATTTAAAAATGTGGAAACAAAAACAGGGACACTGGTTAGTCACTATGAGGGGTTCCCACACATGTATAAAATGACAGTGCAGCAGTCGAAAAGTCATGTGGGTGGTGAGTGAAAGAACTTGCTTAGAACCCTGACCTGGTGCCCATAAGATTGATTCCTTGGGTGTCATAAGGTTTGGTAGCAGCTACACAATAAGCAACATACAGCACAGCATGCAGAGTAGAACTGGTATAAATGAAATATAATATTACATTACAACTCGCAACATCTTGAAGAAAATCTTCCCAGGCGAGTGAAAGTATAGCACTTTATTGAAAAAATGTAATTTCACCTAATGTACAACTAAATTGCATTTTCATCAGAAACCTGTACAAATTTAGTTCTATAGTGCGGATTGACTAATAGTTGCAACCTTATTCCAGAACCGAAATAAAGACTCATCATATCGTAAATTCCGGACTATAAACCACTCACTACTTTTTAATTTTTGGATTTTTCTTTGCTGTCGGCCATAATGCAAATTAAAAAAAAAAAAAACGGTGGTGCGGCCTTATGGTGTGGGGTCTGTGTTGGTGACAATGCGGTGGTGTCCGGTGCGGGTGCTGTGGCACGGTTATTTGAATAGAATAGAATAGAATAGACTTTATTGTCATTATATTTGCATAAAACGAGATTAAAGACTCCAACTTAAGGTGCGGTTGTGGGAACAAATATGGGGTAAAATAAATAACACAATTGAATTAACAATTGAAATAAACAGACTATTATCCAATAAAATAACAAGCAATCCTGTACGAGCGGTGGTGCGTTTGTGTGGGTTTGGGTTGGGAGCTTGAGTCTTCTGGTAGGGGAGGTTGATGTCTCTTGTTTGCGTGTTGGCGTTTGGGCTGACTGGCGAGCTGGCGCTACCTGGTCTCCATGATCCTGTTGGCAGTTGGTGTTGTCACGGTTTTTCGATCGCTTTGATTTGATCGGGTGGTGCCGGCGGTCTGGGGCTATTTCAGCCGCTGTATCTGCTACCGTTTGTTAGTGGTGAGGGCACCCGTGGCTGTTGTTGTGACTTGTGGCGGCGCCTGCACGTGGTGGTTGTCGGGGCTGGCGAACTTGCCGGCTTTGTTCTCGTTTATTGTCGTGTTGGTTGGCGCGGGCCTGCCTTTGCTCTCTGCCGCGCCGTCCTTCACACCTGGTGTCGTGCCGTCGACAGGGGGCGGGCTTGTTAGGGTTTGACCCTGGGTGTGGATGCGTGCGTGGGGGGCATGTGGGTTGATCCGCTGGTTCTCGGCTGACAGTGGGTGCCGGGGCTCGATCCCTGTCCCACCGGCCTGTGTGTGGATATGTTGGTTTATTTATATGTAGAATAGAATAGAATAGAAAGTAGTTTATTGATCCGTAGGGGAAATTCAGCCGTGTGTGTGTTTGTGTGCGTGCGTGCATGTGTGTGTGCGTGTGTGAGCGTGTGTGTATGCATGTGTTTGTGTGTGTCTGTGTATGTGTGTGTGTGTGTGTGGGTGTATGGATGGATAAATGATAAATAAATGATAAATGGGTTGTACTTGTATAGCGCTTTTCTACCTTCAAGGTACTCAAAGCGCTTTGACACTACTTCCACATTTACCCATTCACACACACATTCACACACTGATGGAGGGAGCTGCAATGCAAGGCGCCAACCAGCACCCATCAGGAGCAAGGGTGAAGTGTCTTGCTCAGGACACAACGGACGTGACGAGGTTGGTTCTAGGTGGGATTTGAACCAGTGACCCTCGGGTTGCGCACGGCCACTCCCCCACTGCGCCACGCCATGTATGTATGTAGGTATGTACATGTCTATGCATGGATGAATGTAGGTATGTATGTGTATGCATGTATGTGTTTTTATGCGTATATGTGTGTACAGTATATATGCATATATGTGTGTTTATGTATATGTATATTAACATATATCATATATGTTTATATATATATATATATATATATATATATACATACATATATTTACATATATGTATATATATATTTATACATATACATATATGTATATATATGTATGTATATATATATGTATATATATATATATATATATATATATATATATATATATATATATATATATATATACATACATATATTTACATATATGTATATATATATTTATATATATACATATATGTATATATATGTATGTATATATATATATATATATATATATATATATATATGTATATATATATATATATATATATATATATATATATATATATATATATATATATATATATATATATATATATACATATATATATCCATCTATCCATTTTCTACCGCTTATTCCCTTTTGGGGTCGCGGGGGGTGCTGGCGCCTATCTCAGCTACAATCACCCTGGAAAAGTATATATATATATATATATATATATATATATATATATATATATATATATATATATATATATATATATATATATATCTATATAGATATATATAGATATATATATATATATATGCTGGGCTGCATTTCTGGGGCCCTTGCGTCCCATTGGCCACCCATTCCAGATGTTTGTCTTGTTTGGGGCCTGATGGGTCTAGTCTAGCCTGATGCACTAGGAAGTATTCAGCGCTTTTGTGGCAATTTCATGGATTATAGTGCAACAAGCTGCAATCTGTCAACTACAACACATTTAGTTCATCAACTTGGAGGTAATAGCAATGTGTCTTATTGAACGCTTTGAAAAGAGATCCTAGTCTTTTGCCCTATACCAAATTGAAAACACTTTTTTTAAGTGAGTCAAAGAGAGGCCTCGTATTTAATTTTTAAAAACCCAGACATGAAAGTGTTCCCTAACCTCATTCAACTCCTAAAGGATTAGTTAGCATGTAGATTATATACATTTCACTGAAGTTGTATTTACATGTGAATATGCTGAGGGATACTTTCGTCTTGTGGTGGGAGGTTAGTTAACTGTGCTTTTTCTGTCTTTGCAGCAATAATATAGTGTCTTTGTTCTGACAAGGTTCAAACACATTCCTGTAAGACCGGGGACATTAGAAGTGTTGAATCCTAACAGGGGAACAATCTATGAATACTCTTGATCCCTGCACTAAACACAGGCTGCTGACTATATACTATTGTGCAAAATCAGTTTTATAGCTGAAAAATTTGGAATTTAATTTTTATAAAAGATCTATCATTAATCGAAAATTTTGAGATTCCCAATAAAAATCTTGCTGGTAGAAGGAAAAAAAAAGTATATATATATATATATATATATATATATATATATATATATATAGGGCCTCACTGGCCACGTCTTCCGGATGTTTGTCTTGTTTGGGGCCTGCTGGGTCTAGTCCCCGCATCTATCATGGCAGCCTGATGCACTGCAAAGTATTCCGCGGTTTTGTGGCAATTTCATGGATTTTGTGTAATCAAAGCCAACATTTCCAAATCAAATTATTAAGATTAAGAAGGAAGATAGCAAGAATTCTGACTCTTGCAGTTTTACGGGACAATTTGCTTGGATGTCTGCTTGAAGAGCGTGTTTGTGGACGAGCAGTGTGAGACAGAAGAGGTGGACATTTGACGTAAGTTCCTAAAACATATTTTTTTCACATTGTTTTCTGCTACGTCATTAACAATTTTCTTTTGTAACTGTCTATTTTGGCAAATATTTATGACCCTAATCGCTCTTTGATGACATTTTGGTTGGATGAATGCAATCTGAGCTAGGGAGCATTCACATTGAGAACACATGGCATACATATTCAATTTATATCCACATACAAAAGAGTTCTGGGTCAGACATGGAAAATTTGGAATTGCACATATGGGCAAAAAATTCGGAATTGACTTGTAGTGTAAACAAGGCCATAAACGCTGAGAAGGTGTGTTATTGTTTGTGTTATAGCGCTATATTTTGGATGTGTTTGCTCACCGCAGGTGCTGCAGTGTCCTTCCAGTTTGTGTTTAAAACTGGATATAGAAGTGCAGTTAAATAAATAAATGGGTTGTACTTGTATAGCGCTTTTCTACCTTCAAGGTACTCAAAGCGCTTTGACACTACTTCCACATTTACCCATTCACACACACATTCATACACTGATGGAGGGAGCTGCCATGCAAGGCGCCAACCAGCACCCATCAGGAGCAAGGGTGAAGTGTCTTGCTCAGGACACAACGGACGTGACGTAGTTGGTACTAGGTGGGATTTTGAACCAGGGACCCTCGGGTTACGCACGGCCACTCCCCCACTGCGCCACGCCGTCCCATGTTCCGTCTTCTAATTGTCCATAGTGTATTTGGATTCTTCATTAATCACTCCAAGTTTTTTTGAAGTATTACTAAAACTGATTATACATACTAAAACATTCCAAATGTAATGTCTGTAGGAATGTTTTAATGCATATTTGTGCGTGCTATTTAAATGTAATGAAGGGAGCGTCGTTCGCATTAGCTGATATGCTAACAGGTTTACAAGTGTCTGTGTTAGCGTCCCTGGTTCAATTCCCACCTAGTACCAACCTCGTCACGTCCGTTGTGTCCTGAGCAAGACACTTCACCCTTGCTCCTGATGGGTGCTGGTTGGCGCCTTGCATGGCAGCTCCCTCCATCAGTGTGTGAATGTGTGTGTGAATGGGTAAATGTGGAAGTAGTGTCAAAGCGCTTTGAGTACCTTGAAGGTAGAAAAGCGCTATACAAGTACAACCCATTTATTTATTTATTTATCATTTATTACTAACTTACAATGGCATTCTTTTTGTGTTGTTTAAGTGACGCACATTCCTAATTAAGTTCACCAAAACTCCACCATGGAGTTATTGAGTCTGTTTAGCTGATTGGAGAGCTAGATTTCACAGCTGGTGATGACTATGAACATACTTGCCAACCTTGAGACCTCCGATTTCGGGAGGTGGGGGGATGGGGGCATGATCGGTGGTGGGGCAGGGGCGTGGCTAGGGCGGGGTGTTGTTGGGGGCGTGGTTTAGAGGGGAGGAGTATATTTACAGCTCGAATTCACCAAGTCAAGTATTTCATATATATATATATATATGTATAGCTAGTGAATGCTAGCTATATATATATATATATATATATATATATATATATACATATATACATATATATATATATATATATATATATATATACTTTAGGTTTAGGGTGGAGTGGAGGCCCTTCAAGTGTCTAACAATAGTGATAGATAAATAATATTAAAGACCAAAATAGGACCACAAACAAAATCGAAAAGTCAAGTTTAAAAGATGAGCCAAGTTTCTGTGAACAGCTCTGCTATCTTCCTCCGTCTGGTCCCCAGCATGCAGGCAGTAAAGTGACCATCTTCATCATCAAATACAGCCGTTCCTTTTAACTGCAGGCATGAAAACACTTTCTGGCTCGGAGGGGAGGGAACAGACAGAAGCGCTCCATCGCGCCTTCACCCCCCACTTACAGAGGCAAGGGAGGCCCACCCATAGCAACTCTCTTTTGTCCTCCTCCCCAACAGAAGTTTCTGCTCCAGAAGTCTTAGACAAGGCCTCCATTAATTGCGGTCCTGTGTGGAATACACGGGGACAATAGGCCCAACAGAGTGTCCAGCCCCTAGACAAGACTGGAAACAAGTGGTACAGGAATCCAGCAGAATGGAATCGTCCTGCCTGGTGTCACTGAATACATTTACCTACCTCAGAGCACATTCACTGCGCTTTGTTTTATTTGGACAAAAAAGAAGGCGATGGGGAGGGTAGCGTATCAATAGAGAAGAGGAGCAGCTATTGGGGGCTGAAGGATGGGAAATAAGTGGCTGTCATGGCAAACGGGCTGAATCAAAAAATTGGTGGAATTTAGCGTAGGCAGAGATGTAAAAAGGGTGGAGGTTGTTAGATTAAACACCACGTGAGATAAGAGAAGGTTTAGTTTTTTGGGTGGTTATTCAGGACCTGTTTTTACAGCAATTGAAGAGGGTGAGGGATTAGAAGACTCATCTGTGCTCACATTTGTCAACCTGAGCAGTTTAAAGTCAGATTGTTTCAAGTCAGTACGCCCACTCGGAGGAAGAGAATGCTTGGCCATGATGACATCTGCGGAGGGAAAAAAAAGACCATAGCAACTGGAATTTATTTGCTCATTACAGTGCAACAAGCTGCAATCTGTCACCTAAACCGCAAACATTTAGTTCATCAACTTGGAGGTAATAGCAATGTGTCTTATTGAACGCTTTGAAAAGAAATCCTAGTCTTTCGCCTTATCCCAAATTAAAAACACTTTTTTTAAGCGAGTCAAAGAGAGGCCTCGTATTTAATTTTTAAAAACCCAGACATGAAAGTGTTCCGTAACCTCATTCAACTCCTAAAGGATTAGTTAGCATGTAGATTATATACATTTCACTGAAGTTGTATTTACATGTGAATATGCTGAGGGATACTTTCGTCTTGTGGTGGGAGGTTAGTTAACTGTGCTTTTTCTGTCTTTGCAGCAAGAATATAGTGTCTTTGTTCTGACAAGGTTCAAACGCATTCCTGTAAGACCGGGGACATTAGAAGGGTTGAATCCTAGCAGTCGAACAATCTATGAATACTCTTGATCCCTGCACTAAACACAGGCTGCTGACTATATACTATTGTGCAGAATCAGTTTTATAGCTGAAAAATTTGGAATTTAATTTAAAAAAAAAGATCTATGATCTATCAAAAATTTTGACATTCCCAATAATAATCCCGCTGGTAGAAGGAAAAAAAGAAAAGTTTGACATAGTATTTATTCAATCTATCAATCAATTAATCAATCTTTATATAGCACAATTTGCAAACCAAAGTGCTTCACAACAACACAAACAATCAATCAATCAATCAATGTTTATTTATATAGCCCCAAATCACAAATGTCTCAAGGACTGCACAAATCATTACGACTACAACATCCTCGGAAGAACCCACAAAAGGGCAAGGAAAACTCACACCCAGTGGGCAGGGAGAATTCACATCCAGTGGGACGCCAGTGACAATGCTGACTATGAGAAACCTTGGAGAGGACCTCAGATGTGGGCAACCCCCCCCCAAAAACACATGCACACACACACACACACACACACACACACACACACACACACACACACACACACACACACACGCGCACACGCACACACACACACACACACACACACACACTATTAACAATAACAAGACATGGCTAGTGACAATTTTTTTGTTTTCAATTTATTTTTTCAATTATATTTATTTGAAAAAAATGTGCTCATGTTTTTTTTAATAATATAATTAATTTATTCCTTATTAACTAATTTATATTTTCAGAGAGGGACAAGACATAGAGATAATTTTTGAAAAAAATAAATGAATAAAATAAAAATAAAAAAAAGTCCACACTGGGAACAACAAAAAAATTCCATAATTTATTGTAATGAAAAATATTATAAATTATATCTTGAAATATATGTAAAAAAATATATAAAAATTATTAATTAATAATGAAATAAATACATAAAATAGTGACAACAATGGCAGTAATTATTGCAACAAATATAAATAAAAATCAGAGAATACAAATTAACAGTTGGGTATCTTGTTTTGGATTTTAATAGTAAGTTTCTTTGTAGAGTGTCATTCTTGTTGAAAATGAACAATGCACCATAAACTAGTATACAAGTATAAACATGTCAACAAAAGTCACATGAATGCAATTTTGACGATGATGATTTTATGATGTTTGACCGTGGAAGAAATTTAAGGTATGTATTTTTACAAGGGAATATTCATAACACCACTAATTAGCACGGTGAACAATTATCTCATGTCCACTGGGAAAGCTATGCAACTTTTTTACTTTGAAGTTTTTCTGTCCAAAGCAGGGATCTCATACTTGCGGCCCTAATTTCGTAGTTTATTGTATTTGCGGCCTGTGAATCCATATAGCTAAATATATTATGGCAATCTTGAATCCAACTAGACTCTAAAATGACAGTATACCTACTTTTAAGCAAGCGGAAGTGTCTCTGACTGTAGCTCATGGTCATAGCTGCTGGTAAAACAAATGTAGTCATTTGGTTAAATTGTGATTTTGAGGTGACTACTTTGTGCAGCCCAGTCCCTGCACGACTTTCCTAAACAAATTGAGCTTGAGAGCATATGCCCGATACGTATACATATCATAGAATTGTCTGATTTTATTTGGCCTCAAGCACGACCTGCTCTCAAGAGGCGCTTATCCTTATCCCCGCTTAGTCCATATATCCATAAGTGTGTTTGTATTGGGATTTATGAATTTGAAGATGCCTCATTCTTCTCACTGAAGATGCCTCACAAGACCGGCATTTTGGCCACTTATGCGGTGAATGCAGCCCTGGGGGATGCCCTTTCAGCATTGGCAGACCTCTGGCTGAGTCCCCTTCACATGGGAGATCAGACTCACTTAGGAAAAAGTCCTTGCTCTTCACAGGGAGCTGTCCAAGAGCGTCGGCACTCTCCTCGTCTCGGGCCTCCCTTCTTCACCTGCCGGCTTAGTGCTCATCACTTATGCACATAATCCCTGGTTAGTGCATGTGATCCACAAGCACCAGGCCCGGGCCTCTTTGCTCCAAAGCTCACATGCTTGCTGGGTGGCTCCATGGTGGCCATGGCAACTCTCATCTTCTCATGAAAGTCAGACGGCTTTAAGTCCCTCTTCAGTTTTGTTCGTCTTTTTCTGTTCACACTCAAAGCCCTCCTGAATGTGTTTGTGTGTGTGTTTTTTCCACCCACTTTGTCTTCTCTCAAACTCTATCTCAGTAAAGCCTGTGAAAGCACCAAGTATCAATTATATTTAAAGTCCAGATTTTTGTAGATTGTAGACTAATGAACGCCTGACCTCATTTTATAATGCTTCTGATCGGTAAACTGATATCGTAAGATAGCCTTTTTTTAAAGCGGTCGCTCCCGCCTTCTGAGTGCTGCTCATCTAACCTCAACAGTATACCATTTCGTTTGTTTAAAACATCGCTCAGGCCCCAAGGGAGCGCAATGGAGGCAACCCAACAATGCTGTGTGCCCCCTACACTAACAAGTGTCACAGTGATCCGAGCCGGTCCTCCCTCTGTGTGAACACCGTGTGAGAGGCGGCTCCATCCATGCCCCTGCCACCTCCACACAAGGCCCTCCATTGACTTCTAACCTGTTGTGGGACCAGAGGAGACAAAGAGCCAAGGGGCGGAGCATCCCTTCGACAAGCCTGTGAACAAATGTTAACACGGCTGCAACTGTCCACCCCCTGAATCACTGAATTTATTGACCAACCACAGAGCCCATTCAGACCGATAAAAAGAAAGAAGGCCGGATGAAGGAGCCTATGGAAGCGATTTCAGCCTTCTGGTGGGTCACGGACCTTTTACCAGACGCGGTCGCTTTTGTGTTTTCTGTAAAATGAAGCCAACCGTAAGTGAGCATCAGGTTTGGCCTTGTGTCCTGACTAATAATCACGACGTACGAGCAGCCACCCAGATCGGCGTCTGCCTGCAGTCCCAACACGCGCACAATCGTCTCAAAAGGTGTGAAAGGACTTAAATGTTGTTCTGGGCGAGGCTGAAAGTTCTGCAGGGGGTGCTGTAAATATAGACAATTGTCTCAAACTTT
Source organism: Nerophis ophidion (assembly GCF_033978795.1). Classification (NCBI taxonomy): domain Eukaryota; kingdom Metazoa; phylum Chordata; class Actinopteri; order Syngnathiformes; family Syngnathidae; genus Nerophis; species Nerophis ophidion. Next base: position 15,122,289 of record NC_084638.1, read on the forward strand.
AAAGTACACGGCTTTCAGACAACAAAACAAATGTATGGGTATAAGAGAAAGTCCAAAGTGTCTGAAATAGCACACGTCCGAGCACAAGCTTGAGAAAACCTTTTTCATGGGGTGGCTCGCTGTGAGGAAGAAAGGCTGTGTGTTTTTGCTTCTTTATGTCTTTCCACCAGCCTCCATCTGTTGCTTTATGGATACAAAAGAATACAGCGGAGAGCACAAAAACCCATATTGCTTTGTGGAGAGGCAACACTATCCCTGGAACTACATGGCAAACACATCAGTGTTTACCGAAAAGATGATCTGTGCAAGTCAGCAACACACATCAATTCATGATGCATCCTTAGCCTCATCATGAATATTCCCGAAAGGCTCTTCCCTGATCTGTAGGAGAATCCTTTCATTTGGTATGACTGAAGACCCCTTTGCCTCATTCACAGTCGCCCCTAAATCCACCCATTCACAGCCTATGGGCCCTGATCTCCACATGAAATGATACCTCTTGCGCCTTAAGACGTCCATATGCCAGGCAGCGAGGATGCTGGGAAAGTCTATAAATGATTAGTAGGTAACGGCTGAAAACGTGTGACCAAAGTCAGCCCCCCACGAAGTACGCAAGAGTGGCTTTATGCTTATCAATTGCAAGACGTAATGGCAGTTGTGCCATGCAAACAGAACTATTTCTTCAGTCTTCAACATTGTCATGGATTGAAAATGATAAAATACGATAAAATAGTGTAGACCATTTCCTTTCCACAATTAAGGGCTCTGTCTGGGATACTCTGGGCCAAGCAGCATGCAGTATAAATGTGTCACAAAAATATTGGCTGTTGGACCTTGGGAAGAAATTAAACTAAATTATACAACTGCAGTCACTGATGTTCACCCAGGAGCTTTTCTGTTATACAAAAAGTATCAATTGCGGGATCCATTTGATGGTATGGTCTGCTCTGGTGGATCACTTGTGTCATTTTCACCATTTAAAAACAACTAGCAATATTTATTTGAGCAATAAAAATGGTTGCAATGTAGGTGTTCCCTTCAACCTTAATTCCACTCTGTATATGTTTGGCTGACCTTGTTTTTGGAACCCTGATAACAGACAAAAGGGGTCCCTGAAGGAGAAGTGATGCTTCCTCTGTCCAGAAGGTAAATCTATTCATGTCTTTAGAAAATAAGCAAAAATAATAAATTTCACTGGTATACAACTGTTTGGGTTTTTCTCTACAGTCACAACGGCTAACATTTTGCAAATGTGTATCAAATATTAGTCATACTCTTCTGTGCAGAACTTATCCATTAGCTGGATGCACCACCACAGCCGAATCAGTGGCATTTTGCCCTGAAGTTGAAAAAATAAAAATCTAAATTATAAATTGACAGACATGGGGGGCAGCACGGTGGAACAGGGGTTAGTGCATTTGCCTCACACTACAAAGGTCCTGAGGAGTCCTTGGTTTAATCCCGGGCTCGGGATCTTTCTGTGTTGAGTTGGCATGTTCTCCCCGTGACTGCGTGGGTTCCCTCCGGGTACTCCGACTTCCTCCCACCGCCAAAGACATGCACCTGGTGATAGGTTGATTGGCAACACTAGAAATTGGCCCTAGTGTGTGAATGTGAGTGTGAATGCTGTCTGTCTATCCGTGTTGGCCCTGCGATGAGGTGGCAACTTGTCCAGGGTGTACCCCGCCTTCCGCCCGAATGCAGCTGAGATAGGCTACAACGACCCCCCTACCCAAAAAGAGACAAGCGTTAGAAAATGGATGGATGGATGGATGGATGGATGAGTGTTTTGGTAGTACGCCCCTAAACAGCTTACCTCTGTGAATATGAACAGGGACGAGGCACAAATGCAGAGAGCATACTATGCAATAATTGTAAAAGAATAGCTTCAACTTATTGAGAATTTTCAGAATCAGAAATACTTCATCAATCCCTGAGGGGAAATTAAAATTTTCAGCACAAGCCCATTCATGATCAGACAAACATTACAGGGAGACAGAACCGGATCGCCAACTTCCGGCGCCCCTTAAGGCCTTTAAGGCAAATAGTGCTCCAGACAACGGACAGCTAAAATCTGTGCCAAACAAAAATATATTTACCATCAGCATGAAGATGCCACAGGTATTTCCACAGCACTGTTGGGGAAAAAACTTTTTAAAAAAAAGTGTATTTAATTAAGAGTTCAGAGAGCATCTGATATTTTGCTTCAGAAGTAGTCATGTTAACTTGTGTAAATGTTCCCAGTGTTGTACAAAAACACATTTGAATTCTCTTCCTGTTTTCTCATTCCAGAATATTGGATCAATGAAGGATGATACTCGTCTGACATTGATGAAAAACACAACATACATACAATGTGTTAAATTAAAGCTACTAGTAAAGGTTTTAAGCATAAAAAACAAGGCTCTCGGATTAACATTTTTCCTGAGAACAAAGCTTAAAAACATTTATTTAACGAACATGCTTGGCCATTGGACAAACATTTTTGATTAATTTCGGGTCAACTTAAATATGGTTTTGAAGAGGTCATCTTCAAAACCATCAGAAGTGAATCCAGAAAAAATATATGTTTCTCAGCAACTAAAATGACCTGCAACGGATTAATTGTGAAGATACATAAAAATACCAAATATCAACGGCTATTATATATGAGATAAGAAAAACAAAAAGCAAGAGATTAAGAACACTTACACAGAGCATATAATGGTCAGCTGCATCTGGCCAAAAGAGTAAGATGTCTTTGGACCCAAAGTTTTTCTAATGGCATCAGTATAAATTAGTACAGGCGCATACATATAAAAACGGACACATTATTTTATCCGAATAAAACAAACAGAGGCAACTACAAAAACTTACTGGCAATGACGCTTTCATCCTTCCAAGTGGTTACTACGTACAGGTCCCCAATGTAAACATCCATCCATTCATTTTCTACTGCTTGTCCCTTTCGGGATCGCAGGGGGTGCTGGAGCCTGTCTCAGCTTCATTCGGGCGGAAGGCGGTTTACACCCTGGACAAGTCGCCACCTCATCACATGGCCAATACAGATAGACAGACAACATTCACACTCACATTCACACACAAGGGTCAACTTTGTGTTGCCAATCAACCTATCCCCAGGTAGATGTATTTGGAGGTGGGAAGAAGCCGGCCCACACAGCAAGAAACTCCTATATGGATCCGCCTACAAGACGCCCAACCCGCGTTACTGTCACATTCGTTTTGGCTCCTCCTAGAGGATCTGCTCCGCCTCTGAAAATTGTACTAAACCTCTATGCACCGCCCCGAGGATCAGCCCCGCCCATTCGGATACTGAGCGGACCAATGTGTGTTCCGCGGACGGACGTGAACGCGCGCCAATGTACACTTGGAACGATCGACCATCTTGACTTTGCTGGGAGATGATTGACTTGCTGAGAGACGAACGTAAGTATTTATTGATTTCTTGCTACATTCACAGTAAATATCGGCGCTTTTGTGTTTCCATCATCATTTATATGATTGCAATGACATTGTATGATATTAGGACTAAGTAAAATTTATATTCTGGAAAAAAAAGGCTATTTTTGTTGCGATCCGCTGCTCGTATCTAGACATATTAGTTATTTTTCCTTTCTGGTATCACTCTCCGTCAAGTGACTGTTTATTTCCTGTTTAGCCTGTCACCATGGTAACTCATCAGTCCACCTGCCAATCCCGGTCCACACACACCTGTTTTGTCTAATCACCCTCCTATTTAAGACAGCCTCTTTGTTCATTTCTTCCTGGGTTCATAAATTGCTCTCATGCAACAAGTGACGACTGCTACTTTTTTCTATTTTTATTCTCGCTAGCTCTCACGCTACGCCACTTGATTATTTCAGTTTTCATACTGATGATTTGTTTTCTCGTTTGTGCTTTCATGCCAAGTTTAGTTTTCTGTTTGTATTTCCTAGTTTTCATACTAGCGTTTTTGGTTTGCCTTTTTATTAGCTCCAGCATTTCTGTTCAGAGCTCTCTTTTTGTTAAATAAATATTTTAAGATCCTACCTTTTGTTGTGTTCACGTCATCGCATCCACGGAGGGACAAACCTGGCATTACCATGCCCACCAGTCATCACAATTTTATTTAAAATTGTATAGCAATTTCGGCAGAATATGCTATAACATATTCCGCCGAAATTGCTATGGTAGTTATAAGTAAAGTTAAGTTAAGTAACATTTCTTTGCTGTATTTTTCTTGATGCAACGTATGCGAGCAAGCTGCGGCTCGCGTCGAGTCGCAATTGCAATTTTAAATTTCCCGGGACTTTTGTTATTGGACTTTTGTGCTCGTCACAGTTTGTCCATTACAAACACCATGTTCAAACATAAGGGTGTCCATATGTGCACTTGGCACCAGGACACCCTAGGCCGCAGTTCCATGATCGACTTTGTAGTTGTGTCATCGGATTTGCGGCCTTATGTTTTGGACACTCGGGTGAAGAGAGGGGCGGAGCTTTCAACCGATCACCACCTGGTGGTGAGTTGGCTGCGATGGTGGGGGAGGATGCCAGACAGACCTGGGAGGCCCAAACGCATTGTGAGGGTCTGCTGGGAACGTCTGGCAGAGTCTCCTGTCAGACAAAGTTTCAATTCCCACCTCCGGAAGAACTTTGAACATGTCACGAGGGAGGTGCTGGACATTGAGTCCGAGTGGACCATGTTCCGCACCTCTATTGTCGAGGCGGCTGATCGGAGCTGTGGCTGCAAGGTAGTTGGTGCCTGTCGGAGCGGCAATCCTAAAACCCCTTGGTGGACACAAGCGGTGAGGGATGCCGTCAAGCTGAAGAAGGAGTCCTATCAGGTTCTTTTGGCTCATAGGACTCCGAAGGCAGTGGACAGGTACCGACAGGCCAAGCGGTGTGCGGCTTCAGCAGTTGCGGAGGCAAAAACTCGGACATGGGAGGAGTTCGGGGAAGCCATGGAAAACGACTTCCGGACGGCTTCGAAGCGATTCTGGACCACCGTCCGCCGCCTCAGGAAGGGGAAGCAGTGCACTATGAACACCGTGTATGGTGCGGATGGTGTTCTGCTGACCTCAACTGCGGATGTTGTGGATATGTGGAAGGAATACTTCGAAGACCTCCTCAATCCCACCAACACGTCTTCCTATGAGGAAGCAGTGCCTGGGGAATCTGTGGTGGACTCTCCTATTTCTGGGGCTGAGGTCGCTGAGGTAGTTAAATAGCTCCTCGGTGGCAAGGCCCCGGGGGTGGGTGAGATCCGCCCAGAGTTCCTTAAGGCTCGGATTTAGGAGGAACAGTGTGGTTTTCGTCCTGGTCGTGGAACTGTGGATGGGAGTTTTGCCCAACCAGTCTACATGTGCTTTGTGGACTTGGAGAAGGCATTCGACCGTGTCCCTCGGGAAGTCCTGTGGGGAGTGCTCAGAGAGTATGGGGTATCGGACTGTCTTATTGTGGCGGTCCGCTCCCTCTACAATCCGTGCCAGAGCTTGGTCCGCATTGCCGGCAGTAAGTCGAACACATTTCCAGTGAGGGTTGGACTCCGCCAAGGCTGTCCTTTGTCACCGATTCTGTTCATAACTTTTATGGACAGAATTTCTAGGCGCAGTCAAGGCGTTGAGGGGTTCCGGTTTTGTGACCGCAGGATTAGGTCTCTGCTTTTTGCAGATCATGTGGTCCTGATGGCTTCATCTGACCGGGATCTTCAGCTCTCACAGGATCGGTTTGCAGCCGAGTGTGAAGCGACCGGAATGAGAATCAGCACCTCCAAGTCCGAGTCCATGTTTCTCGACTGGAAAAGGGTGGAATGCCATCTCCGGGTTGGGGAGGAGACCCTGCCCCAAGTGGAGGAGTTCAAGTACCTAGGAGTCTTGTTCACGAGTGAGGGAAGAGTGGATCATGAGATCGACAGGCGGATCGGTGCGGCGTCTTCAGTAATGCGGACGTTGTACCGATCCGTTGTGGTGAAGAAGGAGCTGAGCCGGAAGGCAAAGCTCTCAATTTACCGGTCGATCTACGTTTCCATCCTCACCTACGGTCATGAGCTTTGGGTTATGACCGAAAGGATAAGATCACGGGTACAAGCGGCCGAAATGAGTTTCCTCCGCCGTGTGGCGGGGCTCTCCCTTAGAGATAGGGTGAGAAGCTCTGCCATCCGGGAGGAACTCAGAGTAAAGCCGCTGCTCCTTCACATCAAGAGGAACCAGATGAGGTGGTTCAGGCATCTGGTCAGGATGCCACCCGAACGCCTCCTTAGGGAGGTGTTTAGGGCAAGTCCAACCGGTAGGAGGCCACGGGGAAGACCCAGGACACGTTGTGAAGACTATATCTCCCGGCTGGCCTGGGAACGCCTCGGGATCCCCCGGAAGAGCTGGGGAGAGGGAAGTCTGGGTTTCCCTGCTTAGGCTGTTGCCTCCGCGACCCGTACTCAGATAAGCGGAAGAAGATGGATGGATGGATGGATGGATGGATGGATGGACCTTTTTCTTGAAAACGTCGCGTAATGATGACTTGTACGCGTAACGTCACGGGCTGTTATGAATATGAGCGCTGCGCACACACACAGCTAAAAGTCGTCTGCTTTAACGGCATAATTACACAGTATTTTGGACATCTGTGTTGCTGAATCTTTTGCAATTTGTTCAATTAATATTAGAGAAGTCAAAGTAGAAAGACGGAGTTGGGAAGCTTTAGCCTTTAGCCACACAAAAACACAATGATTCCTTGTTTAAAATTCACGGAGGTGAAACTTTAGTATGGATCACAGCGGAAATGGATCGTGACTACATGTCAACCAGCAGGTTTCGGTGAAAAAATTGTGGTTAAAAAGTCGCCTCTTACCGGATATGAGCTGAGCTTGTGCCGTCCATACAGCTGCCGTCGACTTCCCCGAGACACTGCGTGTCAACAACCGGCCGTGGACGTACACTTCCGACTACCACGTACAGTTAAACTCACTAAAACACTAGCAACGCAATAGAAAGATAAGGTATTTCCCAGAATTAGCCTAGTAAATGTCTTTAAAAACATATGAATCCGTGTCAATGCAATCGCGTTTTTTTTTTTTTTTTCTAGTCCGTCGCTATCAATATCCTCAAACACGAATCTTTCATCCTCGCTCAAATTAATGGGAAATTTGTCGTTTTCTCAGTCTGAATAGCTGTTTTTGTTGGAGGCTCCCATTAAAATCAATGTGAATATATGAGGAGACCTCGACATGTGACGTCATCGTCTGCGACTTCCGGTAGAGGCAGGGCTTTTCTCCAGTTGCGAACTTTATCGTGGATGTTCTCTACTAAATCCTTTCAGCAAAAATATGCCAATATCGCGAAATGATCAAGTATGACACATAGAATGGACCTAATATCCCCGGTTAAATAAGAAAATCTCATTTCAGTAGGCCTTTAACAATGTATTTATTTAGATATAACTTTAGAAACAATATCCATCCATCCATTTCCTACCGATTATTCTCTTTTGGGGTCACGGGGGGCGCTGGCGCCTATCTCAGCTACAATCGGGCGGAAGGCGGGGTACACCCTGGACAAGTCGCCACCTCATCGCAGGGCCAACACAGATAGACAGACAACATTCACACTCACATTCACACACTAGGGCCAATTTGGTGTTGCCAATCAACCTATCCCCAGGTGCATGTCTTTGGAAGTGGGAGGAAGCCGGAGTACCCGGAGGGAACCCACGCATTCACGGGGAGAACATGCAAACTCCACACAGAAAGATCCGGAGCCTGGATTTGAACCCAGGACTGCAGGACCTTCGTATTGTGAGGCAGAGGCACTAACCCCTCTGCCACCGTGAAGCCCTTTAGAAAGTTTAGAAACGATAATCAATGATAAATTTACTGTATTTTCTTGTCTTTATTTGCTGGTGAATAAATATTTCATATACAAATAAAGACAAGAAAATACAGTAAATTTATCATTGATAGATCTACTGTATTTTCTTGTCTTTATTTGCTGGTGAATATATATTTCATATAGGGCTTCACGGTGGCAGAGGGGTTAGTGCGTCTGCCTCACAATACGAAGTTCCTGCAGTCCTGGGTTCAAATCCAGGCTCGGGATCTTTCTGTGTGGAGTTTGCATGTTCTCCCCGTGAATGCGTGGGTTCCCTCCGGGTACTCCGGCTTCCTCCCACTTCCAAAGACATGCACCTGGGGATAGGTTGATTGGCAGCACCAAATTGGCCCTAGTGTGTGAATGTGAGTGTGAATGTTGTCTGTCTATCTGTGTTGGCCCTGCGATGAGGTGGCGACTTGTCCAGGGTGTACTCCGCCTTTCGCCCGATTGTAGCTGAGATAGGCGCCAGCGCCCCCCGCGACCCCAAAAGGGAATAAGCGGTAGAAAATGGATGGATGGATATATATTTCATATACTCTTTTTTTATTTGATTAATTTATTAGAGACTATGTTATGCTTTATTTATCTTTTATTATTATTATTTTATTTATTCTTATTATTTCATCATGTAAGCATAAATAATTTAGTTGAGTGAGCACTGATGATACTCGGAGCTGTGGAGAGATTTTGTTTACTATGGACTGTGTGACGCGCTGTTTTTGTTTCCATTAAAAAAAAAAAAAAGGTGAATAAATCCTCCACGGCTCAACTCCTGTGTGTGCATCACTATAAAGCAGTGGTTCTCAACCTTTTTTTAGTGATGTACCCCCTGTGAAATTTTTTTTTAATTCAAGTACCCCCTAATCAGAGAAAAGCATTTTTGGTTGAAAAAAAAAAGATAAAGAAGTAAAATACAGCACTATGTCATCCGTTTCTGATTTATTAAATTGTATAACAGTGCAAAATAATGTTAATTTGTAGTGGTCTTTCTTGAACTATTTGGAAAAAAAGATATAAAAAATAACTAAAAACTTGTTGAAAAATAATCAAGTGATTCCATTATAAATAAAGTTTTCTACACATAGAAGTAATCATCAACTTAAAGTTCCCTCTTTGGGGATTGTAATAGAGATCCATCTGGATTCATGAACTTAATTCTACACATTTCTTCACAAAAAAAAGAAATCTTTAACATCAATATTTATGGAACATGTCCACAAATCTAGCTGTCAACACTGAATATTGCATTGTTGCATTTCTTTTTACAGTTTATGAACTTACATTCATATTTTGTTGAAGTATTATTCAATAAATATATTTATAAAGGATTTTTGAATTGTTTCTATTTTTAAAATATTTAAAAAAAAATCTCACCTACCCCTTGTCATACCTTCAAGTACCCCCAGGGGTACGTGTACCCCCATGTAAGAACCACTGCTATAAAGGACAATGCAGAACAGTGACTGTCACATATATAACGAATAAAGTAAAGTCTCTATCTGCAATCTTTTTAAATAAAATGAACAAATTAGAAATTAATTATTTTAATCACTGTTTACGTCGGTTCAGACAACTAATGTATTTTGCGCCTGTTCATAATTTCTTATGCTACTGTATGGAACTTGGTCCCATCTTCTATTGTGTGTTTTGCAGCATCATTTATTGCCTGGACTTTAGCCTACAATTGCTCCTGCTGTGTTCGCTTAATCAAGTAAGATACTTTCTGGTTTGTTAAAATGTAATGTTGCTTACACACTTTTCTAGCAGCTCTTGGCATATTCATGGGGCTGAATCAATTTAATGTTGCCCTATATCTTGTCTAGTTTGTAGCAATGAAATAGACAGCACCACCATTTAACAATGTATTTATTTAAATATAACATTAGAAACAATGATCAATGATAAACTTTACTGTATTTTCTTGTCTTTTAGCGCAAACATGAATAAAAAGACTGTGCCTGACACGTGTAGACGTTCAAAAAAGGCTGGCCAAGATATGACGTTTCTGTTGTCCGAACTTTTGGTATGCAAATTCACAAATTTCTTGTTTAAAAAAAACGTCATAGTTGCTTCTCTTTCTGCTTGGAATAACCTATTCTGTCCTATGTTCTGACCAGTTCTCTTGTAAGAGAGTGATCTGATACATCATCAATAATAATAATAGTCTGTTCAGCGCTACAGCTAATTTGAAACTCATGTTCATTTTAACATGTTAGATTTTAGACAAATACACAGACGCATTAAAATTAATGCAACAATATGGAAAGGGCTGCAACACCTCAGACCTGCAATCTGAGGCAGAGAATGAGGAGCTGCCAGAAAAAAGGAACATGAAGCCAGTGTAAGTGTTTTCTGTCTTGTTTTTGTCATGTTTCTACAGTAACAGGAAGGTTATTTCTGGTAGCATTCAAAAATAGACCAAAGATGCGTGTACTATATGTATGTTTGGCAATTTTGGTAATGCAATAATCCTAATGATATGGTTACCCAACAGCCATCGTCTCGGGTACTCTGATGATAGCGAAGAAGGGAAATAGTGACCTCGCATCTCTGGGATTGGCAAGCTAGTTGCACAGGCAGAGTAAGGAATAATCTCTTAACATCTAAAAAACGAAACCACCACATTAATATTAAAGATACGGTTAACATTCTTAGTGCTAAAGATATCCCTCTCTCCTTGTATCCCTTGTCACAGTTCCACCGCCTCGCCGAGTGCCAGCAAGAGTCATTAGTACCGGAACTCGTCAACTCAACTCCTCAACTGGAGATAACTTTCTAGGTAAAGACTGATCTCCGAAAAAATATCCCAGCATCCAGTAACTATGGTTAACAGATCACAACCATTTAATACCAATTCATCTCCCTTAGCACGTATTCATATGCCTTCACCAGCACCTGCATTAAACATGCAGAGAGTTACACAAGATAGGGACTGATCTCTGAAATATTAGTGAATAGTTAGGCCCCTTGTGTGTTATCAGTCATGGTTAACTGATGACTCTCTCACAATGCCCACCTCACTAGGAACGGCAGTCTCTCCTCGACTCCCTCAACATGTGGCAGACAGAGGAGCCACATGGTGTGGGGGAAGAATGGCCGACAACATTTCCTGCTCTGGTGAGCAATAACTGACAAATACCGGATGGTCATTCTGTGCCACAGATTTTGGAAAAAAATCTAATTCACAACCAATCACATATTGTCTTCAGATTTTGTCAATAACTTTTGTCATTAACTAACACTGCTGTTTGTCAACAGCGGCTGAGGTCCAGATCCTTAGCCTGCTGGAAACTATGTTGCTGCTCCTCGATCTTAGTGCTGCTTTCGATACCGTCGATCATTATATTTTATTAGAGCGTATCAAAACACGAATTGGTATGTCAGACTCAGCCCTGTCTTGGTTTAACTCTTATCTTACTGATAGGATGCAGTGCGTCTCCCATAACAGTGTGACCTCGGACTATGTTAAGGTAACGTGTGGAGTTCCCCAGGGTTCGGTCCTTGGCCCTGTACTCTTCAGCATCTACATGCTGCCGCTGGGTGACGTCATACGCAAATACGGTATTAGCTTTCACTGCTATGCTGATGACACCCAACTCTACATGCCCCTAAAGCTGACCAACACGCCGGACTGTAGTCAGTTGGAAGCGTGTCTTAATGAAATTAAACAATGGATGTCCGCTAACTTTTTGCAACTTAACGCCAAAAAAACGGAAATGCTGATTATTGGTCCTGCTAGACACCGACCTCTATTTAATAATACAACTTTAACATTTGACAACCAAATAATAAAACAAGGTGACTCGGTAAAAAATCTGGGTATTATCTTCGACCCAACTCTCTCCTTTGAGTCACACATTAAAAGCGTTACTAGAACGGCCTTCTTTCATCTCCGTAATATCGCTAAAATTCGCTCCATTTTGTCCACTAAAGACGCCGAGATCATTATCCATGCGTTTGTTACGTCTCGTCTCGATTACTGTAACGTATTATTTTCAGGTCTCCCCATGTCTAGCATTGAAAGATTACAGTTGGTACAAAATGCGGCTGCTAGACTTTTGACAAGAACAAGAAAGTTTGATCACATTACGCCTGTACTGGCTCACCTGCACTGGCTTCCTGTGCACTTAAGATGTGACTTTAAGGTTTTACTAATTAGGTATAAAATACTACACGGTCTAGCTCCAGCCTATCTTTCCGATTGTATTGTACCATATGTCCCGGCAAGAAATCTGCGTTCAAAAGACTCCGGCTTATTAGTGATTCCTAGAGCCCAAAAAAAGTCTGCGGGCTATAGAGCGTTTTCCGTTCGGGCTCCAGTACTTTGGAATGCCCTCCCAGTAACAATTCGAGATGCTACCTCAGTAGAAGCATTTAAGTCTCACCTTAAAACTCATTTGTATACTCTAGCCTTTAAATAGACCTCCTTTTTAGACCGGTTGATCTGCCGCTTCTTTTCTTTCTCCTATGTCCCCCCCCTCCCTTGTGGAGGAGGTCCGGTTCGATGACCATGGATGAAGTACTGGCTGTTCAGAGTCGAAACCCAGGATGGACCGCTCGTCGGGACCTAGGATGAACCGCTCGCCTGTGTATCGGTTGGAGACATCTCTACGCTGCTGATCCGCCTCCGCTTGAGATGGTCTCCTGTGGACGGGACTCTCGCTGCTGTCTTGGATCCGCTTGAACTGAACTCTCGCGGCTATGTTGGAGCCACTATGGATTGAACTTTCACAGTATCATGTTAGACCCGCTCGGCATCCATTGCTTTCGGTCCCCTAGAGGGGGGTGGGGGGGTTGCCCACATCTGAGGTCCTCTCCAAGGTTTCTCATAGTCAGCATTGTCACTGTCGTCCCACTGGATGTGAATTCTCCCTGCCCACTGGGTGTGAATTTTCCTTGCCCTTTTGTGGGTTCTTCCGAGGATGTTGTAGTCGTAATGGTTTGTGCAGTCCTTTGAGACATTTGTGATTTGGGGCTATATAAATAAACATTGATTGATTGATTGATTGATATTAAACACACCCAAGACCAGCTGATGGTGAAGGTCAACTTTTTAACCAGCAGGTTGACCAGTTCCCCGGGGCCAGAAGTGGAAATGCCGGCCAATATCCAGTTTCCACTGGAACAGTTGGAGGAATTTGAAGCACTTCTGACAACCCTCACAGCCTTTCTGTCAGCCCTGACCACCACGCCTGTCCTGAACCGCCTTTTCCCAGTGGTAAGATTATGTCAGTGAGCCACAATCTGCCTGGTTTGACATCGTGTATAAAGGTAGCATAGGTCCATGAGCCAAAAGAACAGGTTCTGATTTTTTTTACATTTCAGGTCGCTTTCAACAGGAACAAAAACATTTTAAATGCAACTTAAGCTTAAAAATGTTTACCTGTTTGTTTAAAGAGATGTTTCTGCTTTTTAGATTTCTTCTTTGGCCACCATTGGAGGCCAGGATGTGAAGCGAGTGACCTGGAACATCCTGGGCAGGATCTCCACAGATGACGTTTCACATCAGATCAATTGGAAAGGTGTCAACAACAAAAAGGCCTTTAGCAGGATGGCAACAAAGACCTTGCTTTTCAGTAAGTATATAATTCAAAGTAATATTACATACGTACAAAGTCAATAGTGGGGGCGGCCTTAAAAATCGTATCAACCATCATACCTGTAACTGCTCCCAAACTTATTTTCTAGGTCAGATTAACGTAACGCTACAACTGATGTTTGTCGACGTCCTTTATTGCGTTTCTTTGCATGCTCAACACCGTCAACACCGTAAAAAAAAATTAAATAAAGTAATACAAAATCACATGCAAAGACATGCACCTGGGGATAGGTTGATTGGCAACACTAAATTGGCCCTAGTGTGTGAATGTGAGTGGGAATGTTGTCTGTCTATCTGTGTTGGCCCTGCGATGAGGTGGCGGCTTGTCCAGGGTGTACGCCGCCTTCCGCCCGATTGTAGCTGAGATAGGCACCAGCGCCCCCCGCGACCCCTAAGGGAATAAGCGGTAGAGAATGGATGGAAAATCACATGAGGTAGTGAAAACATTCCTGTTAACTATCCGAATAATGATAATAACAACAATCCTACCTTTCTGACAACATGCACTTTGCTGTGAGACTCCCTCCTTTTGATTCCTTTCGTCGCTGGCACTGTAAACGGCGTTGACAATGGCTGCGATTCTCTCCGCCTCTAATTGAGTAGTTAATTGGACTTGTTCACGTCGCCTCATGCGCTGCTGGCTACCTAACGTGATACGTTTGGAGTTGAAAAATTGGGTCCGACTTCTAAGTCGACGCCACCATATCACGTGACCCATAACATCGAGGGAGCAAGTTTTCAGGAGGCGTTCCTTGTCTATGGTTCTTTTGTAGTGTGAGACAGCGCGGTCTGCGACTGCAACCGGCTCGCCAACGCCTCTTCACAGCGGAATGGTTCCTATTGGTTATAAGTTCAGTGACGTGTGTTCCGGTCAGCACTCGGCTATTTATATGATGTGAGGTCTTGTTAATAGGCCTACACGAATACAAACATAGAATGATAGTACAAATATAATAAGAAAGCAATGTCAACTTCCCAGATTTATCCACATACACAAGGAACCAAATAACGATATTGTTTGAACATTTTGGACACCTATACCCTGATCACAAATTCATTTTACGCACCTCTTATTTTAACCACCTCGTGTAACTTTAAGTCATGTTTCTTTTTCAAATGTAATCTCTTTAATACCTATCTAGGGACGGCATGGCGCAGTGGGAGAGTGGCCGTGCGCAACCGGAGGGTCACTGGTTAAAATCCCACCTAGAACCAACCTCGTCACGTCCGTTGTGTCCTGAGCAAGACACTTCACCCTTGCTCCTGATGGGTGCTGGTTGGCGCCTTGCATGGCAGCTCCCTCCATCAGTGTGTGAATGTGTGTGTGAATGGGTAAATGTGGAAGTAGTGTCAAAGCGCTTTGAGTACCTTGAAGGTAGAAAAGCGCTATACAAGTACAACCCATTTATCATTTATTTATTTATCTCCTATTTTGTATTGTGTAAGCATACTTGGCTTTAGATGCTACATATCATAAACAAACATATTTGTCTTTTAATCTTGTTTGATTACAGATGCTGTAAGAAAAAAATGTGGTGACAAGGTCAGCCACAGACGCTGAGGTCACCAAACACGCAATCAGGTGTTCAACCTGGCGGCGGATCGGGCGGCGAGGAGACGAGTCCCGCCTCCACCTCCACAGACAGGGGAATAGAAATATGTATCAATAAAAAGACCTTTTGTCATTCACCAGTTATTAATTTTCTGATATGTTAGCTGTGCATGGAGCAGCATTGCTTTTAAATTGTAGCCTAATAGATACATTTTTTATATGTACTATATTTACTGTTTATATATATATTTATATATTATATATTTACTTTATAGAGTGAATTGACCATTTTCTGTTTCTGCCTATTGACAATATTGTTAGTTTAAAAATACAAGGCAATGCATATTCATAAATATGCATTGCCTAAGCTTATAAGTTTAGGCCTATATTGCTGTAGTAGGGCCTAGTGATATAGCACTAGGATAAAATAGGAAACTAACACTATAGTGTTAGTCTCCTATTTTATCCCACAGCAAGAACAGAAAGGATTTTGAAAATAAGATAAACGGGTCCAAAATTGATGAGCCAGGGTTGTTATGAGTCCGTTGCTGCTCCGCGGCGGATGTACGTGCGGGTTCCAGGCGCAACCGCCGCGGAAGTAAGGTTTTGATCATGGATGCGGAGCGGATCCAGCTCGGAGCCGCCTCTGTGGCGGATCAGTTCCTGAGGACAGGTGGACCCTGATACGGGTCTGTTTCGTGGGTCCTTTCCGGAAAGCGCGATACCGAGTGTTTTTGCTGAGTGGGGTACTACCCGGAGAGAACTCACGCAGTCACGGGAAGAACATGCAAACTGCGCACAGAAAGATCCCGAGCCTGGGATTGAACTCAGGACTATTCAGGACCTTCGTATTGTGAGACGAATGCACTAACTCCTGTTCAACCGAGCTGCCCAAAGTAAACATATTTTCCCTTATTAAAAGAACATACACGTGATTGATATAAGTTAATTACACATACATTTACATCAGTCTTCATCACACTGATAAATCATTTTAAGATGTACCTGGATGGGATGCAAAGGCGGTGAATTTGGGTCATTCAGCTGATAGCGATGACAAGACCTGACTTGATAACAAATCATCCATCCATCTTCTTCCGCTTATCCGAGGTCGGGTCGCGGGGGCAACAACCTAAGCAGGGAAACCCAGACTTCCCTCTCCCCAGCCACTTCGTCTAGCTCTTCCCGGGGGATCCCGAGGCGTTCCCAGGCCAGCCGGGAGACATAGTCTTCCCAACGTGTCCTGGGTCTTCCCCGTGGCCTCCTACCGGTTGGACGTGCCCTAAACACCTCACTAGGGAGGCGTTCGGGTGGCATCCTGACCAGATGCCTGAACCTTCTCACCCTATCCCTAAGGGAGAGCCCCGCCACACGGCGGAGGAAACTCATTTCGGCCGCTTGTACCCGTGATCTTATCCTTTCGGTCATGACCCAAAGCTCATGACCATAGGTGAGGATGGCAACGTAGATCGAACGGTAAATTGAGAGCTTTGCCTTCCGGCTCAGCTCCTTCTTCACCACAACGGATCGGTACAACGTCCGCATTACTGAAGACGCCGCACCGATCCGCCTGTCGATCTCACGATCCACTCTTTGTAAAAAAAAAAAAAAAAAAGATGGTCTTCACTGAACTAATTCTCTTTACTGAAGTAAAGCTCCTACTTATTTGTTGACATCTGCAAAGATGGTGTCCCAGAAATAGGCAGGAATAACCCTGTCTTTGGTACCTCTGACACCCTCCATCCATCCATTTTCTACCGCTTGTCCGTTTGCGCGGGGTCATACTTGCCAATCTTGAGACCTCCAATTTCGGGAGGTGGGGCTGGGGGCGTGGTAGGGGGTGGGGGCGTGGCTGGGGGCGTGGTTAAGAGGGGAGGCGTATAATTACAGCTGTTGTGTGCGCAGTTGTCCACTGCACTTTCTAAAGTAGATGTTATTGTCACATATGCATGATTGATAGATTGAAACTTTTATCAGTAGATAGCACAGTAAAGTAAATATTCCGTACAATTGACCACTAGATGGCAACACCGCAATAAGTTTTTCAACTTGTTTAAGTCGGGGTCCATGTTAATCAATTCATGGTACAAATATATACTATCAGCATAATACAGTCATCATAGTATATGCATTGAATTATTTACAATATCCGGAGGGTGGGATGAGGAGCTTTGGTTGATATCAGTACTTCAGTCATCAACAGTTGCATCAACAGAGAAATGGACATTGAAAGAGTGTAGTCTTACTTAGTAGGATATGTACAGCGAGCATAGAACATAGCGAGTTCACATAGCATAAGAACAAGTATATACATTAGAAATACATTAGATTATTTACATTAGGTTATTTACAATCCGGGGAGATGGGATGTGAATGTAGGACGATTAGTAAAGGGCTGAAGTTGCCTGGAGGTGTTCTGGTGCATGTACAGTAGATGGCAGTATTGTCCCGTTTAAGAGTGTCACATGCTGTTTACAAAGACGAACTACCTTATGGTAGAGTGGTAGACGTAAACGTGACTGCTGTTGTTGTGTGTTGTTTTACCGCGCTGGGAGGATGTTAATGAAACTGCCTAACAATAAACCCCCATAAGAAACCAATAACTCGCCCTCGATCATTCTAGAGTTATAACGTCATTGGGCAGACACGTCACTCAGGTCCTCATGGAGCTGGAGGGGGCGTGGCCTCCTGCTCCGCCTGAATTTCGGGAGATTTTGGGGAGAAAATTTGTCCCAGGAGGTTCTTCGGGAGAGGCGCTGAACTTCGGGAGTCTCCCGGAAAATCCGGGAGGGTTGGCAAGTACGCGGGGGGTGCTGGAGCCTATCTCAGCTGCATTCGGGCGGTGGTTGGGGTGCACCCGGGACTAGTCGCCACCTCATCGCAGGGCCAGCACAGATAGACAGACAACATTCAAACTCACATTCACACACTTGGGCCAAGTTAGTGTTGCCATTGTGGTTTACTGTGGAAATCCTTCAGAACATACATCTTCTCCTCTGCTGTTAGGGCAACAAGCCACATGTACTGACTGAAAGAACCTGTTTAGAAGAGCCTCTTATCTATTAGAAAAGGAAAACAAAAAAAGACTGAAAGAGTTGATGACACATAAGAACATACAGAAATAAAATGAAGGCAGTTATAACATATATCTTTATAGTTATGAACTGGGTGTTGTTACAGCTAAACACAATGATTACCGTTAAGTCCAACCAAAAGGTTTGACATCGGTGAAAAAAAAGTATTTCTTGTGTTAGAACGGCAATACATATATTGTTATGATCCACTGCCCGAATCATGTTCTGTTTGGTTTTTGGACTCCTTCAGTTCCTGTTTTGTGCACCCCTGGGTTTGTTGTCAGTTACCATGTGTGCTTTTCGTTTTCACCTGCCTCTGATAAGTGTTCAGGACACTCACCTGTTTCCAGAGCACTGATTGGAGCGCTATTTAGTCCTGCCTTTTCCGGTCAGTCAGTCTGGCTTCCTAGTTTGCTAGATGCAACAGTTAACGATGGTAATTTGATTATTTTTGTATGCGAGCTTCCACGCTAGTTTCTTCTTTATTTGCTAGATTCCATGATAAGCTATTTTTGTATGCTAGCTCCCACACTAGCCCCCTTATCTTTGCCTTCTGTGCTATAAGCATGCTTTTGTTTGTTCCGGGCTGATTCATTGGTAAATAAATCATTTCGTACCTGCAAACTGTGTCCGAAGTCCGTCTGCATCTTGGGAAAACGACCCCTGCATCACAATGCGACCTGATCGTCACATATATCAAACTGGTGCTTTCATACCTTTCAAATTTGTTTGTTTTCACTATGTGACAACTCAAATATTTTGCTAATCTAAGTTACATATAACTATGTATTTGGTTGCCATCCGTTTGAGCATATAGCTCTGTAACTTCTGGTACATGGACATATTTGCGGTGTCTCGACTGGGTGAGCAGGTGTCGGACGCCTCAGTCACCTTGGACGTATCCTCGCTCATCCATGCGGACTGGACATTGGCCGAGAGTGGAGTCGGCTGTCTTGGTTGCTTTGTTGGGTCTGCTTCTGTCTCTGGCCATCCTCCCTCCACTCCAGCGGACGATGGCGTGGAACACCGCAGAGGCAACCACAGTGGATATGTTTCTTTTACTTTTATTCATAGCTGTATGTAGAAGTGTCTGGTTGTATCTGCTGCTTTAATGTCTTTAATGTCCTCTGTGTTCTTTGATGTTTGATGTTGCCCTCTTACACACATGTGAGAGGGATGTGTACTATGATTATGAGTTGGTTTTTTCCCTTGGCCTCAGTCTGCACCCCCACTCCAGGGCCCAGGCTAAGACCTATTTTTATTTTTTTATTTTTATTTTTAATCTTGTATCCCCCCCCCCCCCCCCCCCGTTTACCTGTATGTCATCTTTTTTGTAAGGGGCGCTGGAAGCCGGCAGACCCGTCAGCGATCCTGTTCTGTCTCCCTGTAATGTTTGTCTGATCTTGAATGGGATTGTGCTGAAAATTGTAATTTTCCAGAAGGAACTCTCCTGACAGAATAAATAAAGTACTATCTAATCTAATCTAATCTAATATTCATCTTCTCACTTTGATGTGTTGATAAGAGGGGGGACAAAATAAGTATTTTACTGTCGTTTATTCAATAGGTGGTGTTGCAGAAGCTTTCGTTGTAAAAAAGAAAAAAGAAATGCTAGTTGACAGAAATGACGTAGTCTTAGCGTATGTGTGCTTTTTCGCATTATCTCGCATTACTAAATACTAGGGGTGTGGGAAAAAATTGATTCAAAGTTGTGCGATTCAGAATCGATTCTCAATTTGAAAAAATAGATTTTTAATTTAAATTTTTTTATCAATCCAACAAAACAATACACAGCAATACCATAACAATGCAATCTAATTCCAAAACCAAACCTGACCTAGCAACACTCTGAAGTGCAATAAGCAGAGCAATTGAGAGGAGACACAAACACGACACGGAACAAACCCAAAGTAGTGAAACAAAAATGAATATTACCAACAACAGTATCAATATTAGTTATAATTTCAGCATAGTAGTGATTAAAAATCGCTCATTGACATTATCATCAGACATTTATAAACATTTAAAAAAAGAACAATAGTGTCACAGTGGCTTACACTTGCATCGCATCTCATAAGCTTGACAACACACTGTGTCCAATGTTTTCACAAAGATAAAATAAGTCATATTATCGGTTTGTTTAATAGTTAAAACAAATTTACATTATTGCAATCAGTTGATAAAACAGTGTCCTTTACAGTTATAAAAAAAATCTACTACTCTGCTAGCATGTACTGCTGATATCCTATGTATTGAATGAATACGGAATCGTTTTGAATCGGAAAAATATCGTTTTTGAATCGAGAATCGGGTTGAATCGAAAAAATCGTTTTATAATCGAATCCCGACCCCAAGAAACGATATTCAATCGAATCGTGGGACACCCAAAGATTTGCAGCCCTACTAAATATATATTTAGTACGACAGTTACACTAATTTTGTGTCTGTGCAAACCTTACAAAAGATCATTTCTTTTAGGAGTTATGTTTGAATACATTTTTATTGCTTTTTTCGCATCATCTCAAGATTCTTAGAACATTACTGTCATATTGAGTAAAAATATAAAATTTGTATTTGCAATCATTACAAAAGTTCATGTTTCTTTTAAAACTCACAAATATACATTTTTCAGGCATTATTAGCCATTTTGCATGTTTTGTTTAGGAGTTATACTGTAATATTGGGTAAAAAAACAATTTTTTTTCTTTTCAAAATTTACAAAAGATCATTTTGCATGTTTGGTTTAGAAATTATGTTTTAATAAATTTCTATTGTTTTTTTCCCGCATTATCTCAAGATTCTAAGAACTTTACTGTCATATTGAGTAAAAAAACACATTTTTTGTATTTGCAAACCTTACAAAAACACCCAATTCTAGTAAAACTCACATCGATACATTATTACAGGCATTTTTAGACATATTGCATGTTTACTTTTGGAGTTATGTTTAAATAACGTTCATATTTAGTATGACAGTTATACTGTCATATTGAGTGTTAAGATTGTATATATCCACGCTCTTACTCAGTGACTGTGTTATAGAGGTAGGATGTTGTAGCGCATGTTATCCCCTTGAGGGCGCTCTGGAACTGTGTAGTGTTTAACACAGAAGCAGTTGTGTGTTCAACAGAAGAAGAGAATAAAAGTCTCCTTGGTGAGAGTACGTTGATGTTCAAGACTCGTTGAAAGTGTCGTTCATGTGCACGCATAAAGAACTCTGTTAAGCTCAAACACCTTAACAGGTTATGGGCCCAGCAACCCAAATAACGCCAGGAACTGCAGCAACCCCAGGAACCGCAGTAATTCCAGGAACCGCAGTGATTCCAACCAACTCAAGCAAACAAGGCAAGGTAGCGTTGAGTCGACGCACGGACACAGAAGCCAAGGAAGTTTGCAGGTGTGGACTTGAGCTAACAGAGGAGAACTACTTGACCAAGGATAAAGGTAATGCAAACGTGAAGTATTACACGGAGCATTAAAGGGACTTTAGCCAATGAAGTAGCGTGTACTCTCGAAGAAGAAGTAACCGCGGCAAAGTTTGAGCTAATTAGCATAGCACAGTGCTAAAGTGCGGAGCTTAAACAAAAATGGCGACTCGTACTACTGGAGCAGTATCCCCGCAGCTGTACTTCGATGGATCCGAAAGCAAGTATGACCTTTGGGAAGCAAGGTTTTTGGGACACTTACATATTTTAAAGTTGAAAGACACTGTTCTAAATGAACCAGTTGGAGAAGAGCAAGCAGCAGCAGACAGAATAAAGAATCCAGACTGCTATGCAGAGCTCATAAGGTTGATCGATGATAAAAGCCTGTCTTTAATTAGACATGATGCTACATACGATGGAAGGAAAGCACTGAAAATGCTGAGGGAGCACTACTCAGGAAAAAGCAAGCCACGAATAATCAACCTGTACACGTCCTTGACAAAACTACGGAAAGCAGATAGAGAGTCGACTACGGACTACATTATCAGAGCAGAAAACCTGATTACAGCACTTCGTGATGCCGGTGAGACTCTCAGTGATAGTCTGATCATAGCCATGATTCTTGGAGGACTTCCTGACGCTTACAAGCCATTAGCTGTACATGTAACACAAAACGAAGACAATGTGACATTTACAGATTTCAAAAGGAGATTACGTATTTACGAAGAGTCAGAGAAAATTAGTACTGCTGAGCCAACAGACAATGTGATGAAAATGTTCACAAAACAGGATAGAAATATCCAGAAGACGTACACCAGCAGCACTCAAAGTAGAAGTGGAGATGAAGATCTGACATGTTTCAAATGTGGATTAAAAGGACACAGAGCAAGAAATTGTATCCGAAAAGTGTGGTGCAACTTTTGTAAGAGCAACACACACCAAGAAACCATATGCAAAAAGAAAGATAAACGAAACAATGTCAAAAAGGTTACTGATGAACATTCCAGTGATTACCTCTTCAAAGCAGCACAAGAAGAAAGTGAGTCAGCACCCAAAATAAAGATGAAAGGCATTATGGTGGATGCAGGAGCGACATCCCACATTGTAAATGATGTGAATAACTTTACAAGCTTTGACAACACTTTTCAGCCAGAGACTCATTCAGTGGAACTAGCTGATGGGACAAAATGCAGTGGAATGGCCCAAGGAAGAGGAACAGCTACGATACATCTAATGGATAGCAATGGACGACAGCACAGGGCACAACTACAAAACGCTCTGTACATGCCCTCCTATCCCCACAACATCTTTTCAGTGGCGAGAGCAGCCGACGGAGGAGCAACCATAACTTTCAAGAAAGGACAGAGCCACATGATCACTAAAGATGGTAACATATTTAAAATACACGAACATGAGAAGCTGTATTATCTACCAACTGTTGATGCGAATGAAGATCAGTGTAAAGTTTGTCATGACGTACAAACATGGCACGAGATTCTAGGACACTGCAACTATGACGATGTAATCAAACTCCAAACTGTGGTCAAAGGTATGGTAATTAAGGGAAATGTTAAGCCGGATCAGATGTGTGACATATGTACAAAAGGCAAGTTTACCCAAACGAGAAATAGGGAGCTAGATGCTAAAGCAAATAAACCCCTGGAGTTAATCCATACAGACCTAGCAGGACCAATGAAAACTGAGAGCATAGAAGGACACAAATACGCACAATGTTTCACAGATGACTATTCAGGTGCTGTATTAGTATATTTCCTTAAGTCAAAAAGTGATACAGTTACTGCAACAGAAAAGTTCTTAGCAGATGTAGCACCCTTTGGAGATGTAAAGTGTATACGTTCAGACAACGGCACTGAGTTTACAAACAGAGAGTTCCAAATGTTACTAACAAAGAACAAAATAAGACATGAGACGTCAGCGCCTTATTCGCCACACCAAAATGGCACAGCAGAGAGAGGATGGCGAACACTGTTTGACATGGCTAGATGCTTACTGATAGAAAGCAAACTACCAAACTATTTGTGGAACTATGCCATTCAAACAGCAGCTCATGTTAGAAACAGGTGTTACAATAGACGGATAAAGAAAACAGCATATGAGTTACTTTCAGGAAAAGTACCAAATGTGTCACAAATGCAAAAATTTGGGTCTACATGTTTTAGTTACAAACAAGAAAAAGGAAAACTAGACTCCAAAAGTGAACAGGGCATTTTCATAGGATATGATAAAAACAGCCCAGCATTCCTTGTATATTATCCAGAAATGGAAAAAGTCCAAAAGATCAGATTGGTGAAATTCGCAACCAAAACAAGTGTAGAGAGAGAGACACAAACTTTAGAGCCATACGCAGGACATGACATTGGAAACAGAGACAATGCAGTCTGTGACAGTGACCAGAAGGATGAGGACAGAGTTCAACCTGAAAACAAAACTGAGGATTTAAATGAGCAGGAAGATGTGGAACAGTCAGCGGCAAATGCCGAAACAGAAATCAGAAAGAATCCATTCAGAGTAAAACAAAAGCCATCTTATTTACAAGATTATGAGACTGATGATTCATTGGACAGATTACAAACATGCGTTGATTTCTGTTATCGAGCAGTTTGTGACATTCCAGAAACTTATCAGGAAGCCGTGTTATCATCCGAGTCAATGCACTGGAAAAACGCCATGAATGAGGAGATGAACTCACTAGTGGAAAATGACACATTCCAGTTGACTGACTTACCACCAGGTAAGCGAGCTTTAAAAGCTAAGTGGGTTTATGCACTCAAAACAGACATAGATGGATCTAATAAATTTAAGGCAAGATTTGTTGCTAAAGGATACGACCAGAGAGCAGGAACTGATTACGACGAGACGTTTTCACCGACAGCTGACATGTTAAGTGTAAGAATTCTCATGCAGAAGGCGGCACAGGAGGACTTAATCTTACATCAGATGGACGTGAAGACCGCGTATCTACACGCACCCATCGACTGCGAAATCTATTTAGAACAACCACAAGGTTACGAGAAAAACTCTAACACTGGTGAAAAACTGGTATGTAAACTAAACAAATCATTGTATGGACTCAAACAGTCGGGCAGAAACTGGAATACAGTGCTACACACTCATTTATGTGAAAATGACTTTGTGCAAAATGAAACAGACAGACGTAGCACATCAGGCTATTGTGCAACTTTGTGTGGAGGCAGTTCATTCATTTCATGGAAGACAAGAAAACAACCAACAGTAGCTCTTTCTACTTGTGAAGCAGAATACATTTCTTTAGCTTCAGCTATACAGGAGTGTCTTTACATTGAACAGCTACTAAAAGGACTTGATAACTATCAATATGTTAAAACAAAAGTGTACGAAGACAATCAGGGTACGATTGCACTCACTAAACATCCTGTTAACAGACAAAGATGCAAACACATTGATGTGAAATACCACTTCATAAGAGACATTGTTGCTACTGGTAGGGTAATACTGGAATATTGTCCTACAGAACAAATGGTTGCTGATATTCTGACAAAACCAGCTACTAAACAGAAGTTGAAATGTTTCTCACAGAATATGTTTGGCATGTTGGGATGAAGACTTGAAGGATAAATCCTAACAAAACAGGATGATGGAAAATGTTCTTAAAATATTGTTTAACACAGTGAGCTAATAGCGAGTGGGGGTGTTAAGATTGTATATATCCACGCTCTTACTCAGTGACTGTGTTATAGAGGTAGGATGTTGTAGCGCATGTTATCCCCTTGAGGGCGCTCTGGAACTGTGTACTGTTTAACACAGAAGCAGTTGTGTGTTCAACAGAAGAAGAGAATAAAAGTCTCCTCGGTGAGAGGACGTTGATGTTCAAGACTCGTTGAAAGTGTCGTTCATGTGCACGCATAAAGAACTCTGTTAAGCTCAAACACCTTAACATTGAGTAAAAATATAAAATTTGTATTTGCAATCCTTACAAAAGTTCATGTTTCTTTTAAAACTCACAAATATACATTTTTCAGGCATTATTAGCCATTTTGCATGTTTTGTTTAGGAGTTATACTGTAATATTGGGTAAAAAAACAATGTTTTTTCTTTTCAAAATTTACAAAAGATCATTTTGCATGTTTGGTTTAGAAATTATGTTTTAATACATTTCTATTGTTTTTTTCCCGCATTATCTCAAGATTCTAAGAACTTTACTGTCATATTGAGTAAAAAAACACATTTTTTGTATTTGCAAACCTTACAAAAACACCCAATTCTAGTAAAACTCACATCGATACATTATTACAGGCATTTTTGGACATATTGCATGTTTAGTTTTGGAGTTATGTTTAAATAACGTTCATATTTAGTATGACAGTTATACTGTCATATTGAGTCAACAAGCGCTTTTGTTATACCCACCAACACTGCAGCAGCACATGTTTTAATATCTATTGCAACTGTGATCTCTTCACTAATGTCGAATAATGCAATTGATGTTGATATGTTGGCTCTGTATCCGTTTTGGTTGTCTGTGAGTGTTTTGTTGTTATTTATGAATTTGTCCTGTGACGTGCTGTCAGGGGAGGCAAGTGAGGCAGTGCCTCACCTGCCACCAGGTGGCTTAACTATGAGATGTTCCAAAATAAAGTAAACAATAAAAAAAATAAAAAATAATATTTCTCTTTTGGTTAATGCTTTTTATATGATTTTGGTGTGGTTCCTGTATATTTTGATGATTTTCATGGTCAAAATCGCGGAAATTCCATGTTTCCTGATCAAAACAATGCAACGTACGAGAAGTGAGGCAGACACAGGCGGTGCCTCCACGGCTACACACAGTGTGTATTGGGTGTGTGGCTACACACAGAATCTGTGCTTCCCACTGGGCAGAGTTGAAGTCGGATCGGTTAGCAAGCCATCTTGTTGCGGTGATCACAATCAGTTGTCGGAAAAATAGTTTCTTGATTAAAAACCTCTGGTGTTGGAAGCGAAGCACCTCTAGTTTACCCGGAACCCTTCTAGTTTACATTATTCCAGGCATTATTAGACATTTTTGCATGTGTGGTTTAAGAGTTATGTTTGAAAATTTGTATTGCTTTTTTCGCATAATCTCAAGACTCTAAGAACATTACTGTCATATTGAGTAAAAAACTACTTTTTGTGTAGGAAAGCCTTAAAAAAAGCATGTTTCGAGTAAAGCATTATTTCAGGCATTATTAGCTATTTTGCATGTTTGGTTTTAATAGTTATGTTTAAATAACTGTCATATTGAGCCTGGCGGTTATACTGTCAGATTGAGTTAAAAAAAAAAAAAGTTTGTGTCTTAGCAAACCTTACAAACGATACTTTTTTGGTAAAACTTACAAAGATACAGTATGCCAAGCATTATTAGACGTTTTACATGTGTGGTTTAGGATTTGCGTTTGAATACATTTGTATTGCTTTTTTCACTTTAGCTCTGGATTCTAAGAACATTCCTGTCATGTTGAGTAAAAAATCCAATCCAATCCAATCCACTTTATTTGTATAGCACATTTAAACAACAATAACGTTTCCAAAGTGCTGCACAGCCATGTTAAAAACAATTGTAAAATAAATAAATAAATAAAATAAAATAAAAAAAGTATATATATACAGTATTATGCTCCACCAATGACTGAATAAAAACAAAAAAATAAATAAATATAAAACCAATAAAAACAATATAAAAACAAATATGATTAAAAACTATTTTAAAGGGTAAAATCAATTAAAACAGTAAAATAGAAATCAAAGTGTATAAAAAACACAGAGGACAACAGAGAACAGAGGACCACACAACTCACGTTAAAAGCCAAAGAATAAAAGTGGGTCTTAAGACGAGACTTAAAACACTCCACTGTGGAAGCAGTTTGAACATGGAGCGGCAGAGTGTTCCAGAGCTTAGGGCCCACCACAGAGAAGGCCCTGTCTCCCCTGGTCTTAAGTCTGGTCTTGGGCACCACGAGCTGGAACTGGCAAACATAAAAACTAATTTTTATGTTTGCAAACCTTAAAAAAAGCATAAGTTTCGAGTAAAACTGACAAAGATACTTTAATTTAGGAAATTATTATCTATTTTGCATGTTTGGTTTCAATAGTTATGTTCAAAAAACTGCCACATTGAGTGCCCCCATCATGGTGATAGAAGGGTTAGTGCATGTGCCTCACAATACAAAAATCCTGAGTTCATCCAAGGCACGGGATATTTCTATGTGGAGTTTGCATGTTCTCCCCGCGACTGCATGGGTTCCTTTCGGGTACTCCGGCTTCCTCCCACCTTCAAAGACATGCACCTGGGGATAGGCTGATTGGCAACACTAAATTTGCCCTAGTGTGTAAATGTGAGTGTGAATGTTGTTTGTCTATCTGTGTTGACACTGTGATGAGGTGGCGACTCGTCCATGGTGTACGCCGCCTTCCGCCCGAATGCAGCTGAGAAAGGCTCCGGCACGCCCCAACCCTAAAAGGGACAAGCGGTAAACAATGGATGGATGGATGGATGGATGGATGGATGGATGGATGGATGGATTGAGTGTGACAGTTATACTGTCATATTCAGAAAAAAAATGTGTATTTGCAAACCTTACAAAAACACATGATTCGAGTACAACTCACATAGATACATTACAGGCATTCTTATACATATTGCATGTTTGGCTTTGGAGTTATGTTTATATAACTTTCATATTTAGTATGACAGCTTTACTGTCATATTGAGTAAAAAAAACAAATGTTTGTTTTTGCATACCTTACAAAAGATCATATTTCTAGTAAAACTTACAAAGATACATTTTTCCAGGCATTATTAGAAAGGTTTCATGTTTGGTTCAGGAGTAATGTTTGAATGCATTTGTATTGCCTTTTTCACATTATCTCATGATTCTAAGAACATTACTGTCATATGATAAAAATATGTTTTCTGTTTGCAAACCTTAAAAAAAGCATATGTTTCGAGTACAACTTACAAAGATGTAATATTTCAGGAATCATTAGCTATTTTGCATGTTTGGTTTTAATAGTTATGTTTAAATAACTGTCATATTGAGTGTGACAGTTATACTCTCATATTGAGAAAAATAAATAAAAATCGCAAACCTTACAAAAACACCTGATTCTAGTAAAACTCACATAGAAACATTATTACAGGCATTCTTAGACATGTTGCATTTTTAGTTTTGGAATTATGTAAATATAACTTTAATATTTAGTTTGACATTTATACTGTCCATATTGAGTGAAAAAACTAATTTGTGTCTTTGAAAATGATTTTAAGAACAATACTGTCATATTGAGTAAAAAAAACTAACTTTTGTGTTTGCAAATTAAGAAAATCCCATCCTTCGAGTACAATTTACAAATATACATTATTTCAGGCATTATTAGCTATTTTATATGTTTGGTTTAGGAGTTATGTTTAAATAACTGTCATATTGAGTGTGGCAGATATACGATCATTTTGAGTAAAAACTATTTTTTGTATTTGCAAACCTTACCAAAACATCAAATTCTAGTAAAACTCACATAGATACATTATTACAGGCCCTTTTTTTAGACATATTGCATGTTTTGGTTTTGGAGTTATTTATATAACTTTCATATTGGGGGCGGCGTGGCGAAGTTGGGAGAGTGGCCGTGCCAGCAACCCGAGGTTTCCTGGTTCAATCCTCACCTTGTACCAACCTCATCACGTCCGTTGTGTCCTTGAGCAAGACACTTCACCCTTGCTCCTGATGGCTGGTGGTTAGCGCCTTGCATGGCAGCTCCCTCCATCAGTGTGTGAATGTGTGTGTGAATAGGTGAATGTGGAAATAGTGTCAAAGCGCTTTGAGTACCTTGAAGGTAGAAAAGCGCTCTACAAGTATAACCCATTTACCATTTACCATTATATCTAGTATGACAGTTATCTGTCCATCCATGCATCCATGCTGTAAAATTGATTAAAAAAAATTAATTTGTGTCTTTGCAAACTTTATAAAAGATACGTTATCTAGTAAAATTCACAAAGATACGTTATTCCAGACATTATTAACATTTTGCATGTTTGGTTTAGGAGTTAATGTTTGAATACATTTGTATTGCTTTTTTGCATTATCTCATTAAAATCAACTACAAGAGCGTATAGCTGTCCATGGTGCTGAAATGACAATACATAAGAACATTACTGACATATTGAGTAAAAAACGAAATTTTGGATTTGCAAACCTTACAGAAGCCCATGTTTTTATTAAAATTCACAAAAATGCAATATTTCAGGCATTATTAGCCATTTTGCATATTAAAAGTTATGTTTAAATAACTGTCATATTGAGTGTGACAGTTAAACTGTCATATTGAGGAAAAAAAAAATGGTGTCTTTGCAAACCTTACACAAGTATATATGTAGTAAAACTCACAAAGGTACATTATTCCAGGCAATATTCAACATTTGGCATGTTTGGTGAAGAGTGGATTGTGAGGTGCGGCGTCTTCAGTAATGCGGACGTTGTACCGATCCGTTTGTGGTGAAGAAGGAGCTGAGCAGGAAGGCAAAGCTCTCAATTTACCGGTCGATCTACGTTCCCATCCTCACCTATGGTTATGAGCTTTGGGTCATGACCGAAAGGTTAAGATCACGGGTACAAGCGGCCAAAATGAGTTTCCTCACCCTATTTCCCTTAGAGACAGGGTGAGAAGCTCTGCCATCCGGGAGGAACTCAAAGTGAAGCCGCCGCTCCTCCACATCGAGAGGAGCCAGATGAGGTGGTTCGGGCATCTGGTCAGAATGCCACCCGAACGCCTCCCTAGGCATGTGTTTAGGGCACGTCCAAACTGGTGGAGGCTACGGGGAAAACCCAGGACACGTTGGGAAGACTATGTCTCCCAGCTGGCCTGGGAACGCCTCGGGATTCCCCTGGAAGAGCTGGACGAAGTGGCTGGGGAGAGGGAAGTCTGGGCTGCCCTGCTTAGGCTGCTGCCCCCGCGAACCGACCTTGGATAACCGGAAGAAGATGGATGGATGGATGGATGGATGGCATTTGTGGTTTTGGAGTTATGTTTAAATACATTTTTATTGCTTTGGTCGCATTATCTCAGGATTCTAAGAATATTACTGTCATATTTGTTGCGATCTGCTGCTCAGATCTTCACATGTTTGTTTTTTTCCATCTTTGTTTCATTCTCAGTCTGACCCGTTTACTTCCTGTTTTTGTCCATCACTATGGTTACGCATCAGTCCACCTGTTAGTCTCGCCCCGCACACCTGCTACTAATTTTCACCCTCCTATTTAAGCTCACCTTTTCTGTTTACTCATTCTCGGATCCTAATTTGCCTACGTGCAACCGTGACGACTCATCATTCTCCTGTATGTATTTTCTCGCTAGCTCTCACGCTAAGCCACTTTATATTCCAGCTTTCATGCTGAATGTTTTTGTTTACTCTTTTGTGTCCTCGTGCCAAGTTTTAGTTTTCCTTGTGTTTTATCCTAGCTTTCACGCTAGCGTTTTTTTGTTTACCTTTTCTCTTTACACCAGTGTTTTTGGTCATAGCCTTTTATTATTA
This sequence comes from Nerophis ophidion, assembly GCF_033978795.1. Taxonomy (NCBI): domain Eukaryota; kingdom Metazoa; phylum Chordata; class Actinopteri; order Syngnathiformes; family Syngnathidae; genus Nerophis; species Nerophis ophidion. Next base: position 15,153,329 of record NC_084638.1, read on the forward strand.
AATAAATACCCTTTAACTTACCTTGTGTTCATCGCTTCGACGCATCCTTGGAAAAAACAACGCCGGCATTACCATGCCGAAGAAGAGTCATCACAATATTGAGTAAAAAAAAAAACAACAACACATATTTGTGTTAGCAAACCTTAAACAAAGCATAAGTTTCGAGTAAGACTTACAAAGATACTGTCACGGCGCGGGCTCGAACAAGACTTTCACTTGCTGTTTGTTCTGCCAGTACCTCTGCTGGCAGCATGCCAGGGCACACCCCTGCTCGTGCTGGGCGCCTCATGCCCACACAGCAGCGAAGCTGCAGACAATCATCATTCAGAGCACCTGGTACTAATCAAGACAGGCAGCATAAAGACCAGTGGACCCATGGAGCTGAAGCCAGAACGTAGTTTCTCCTTGCAGTAAGCATCCCGTCTCTGGTTTCTCTCCTGCGTACTCGCTATCTACTTGTCTTCCTAGTTCCTGCGTAAGATGTCCTTTGTGTTCCCCACAATGTCTTTCCTGTTTTCCTGTGTTCAACTTGTGTGCCTCGACTTCCCTCTGGATTCTGGACTGCCTCCCTTCATCCTCGACCCCTACTTGGACACGGACCTCATCGCTTCTCTCTGGCCCCGACCACCTGCCTGCCCAAGGACTTCCTCTTTGCCTCTCCACTCTGGACAGACAAAGGATTCACCAAACACGCACTCACAACAACCCTGGTAACATTTACATTATTAATTCTACACATCGTCTGGCACCACACACTTAAAGTAGCATACACCTCCCATGCACGCTACAAAGGTTTGAATAAACCTGTTAAACAGACCTTCCTTGTGGTGTTGTCTCCTTACCCTGATAATTGTAACAGATACATAATTTCAGACATTATTAGCTATTTTGAATGTTTGGTTATAATTAGAGATGTCCGTTAATGGCTTTTTTGCCAATATCCGATATTGTCCAGCTCTTAATTACCGATTCCGATATCAACCGATACCGATATATACAGTTGTGGAATTAACACATTATTATGCCTAATTTTGTTGTGATACCCCGCTGGATGCATGAATCAATGTAAGTTTTTCCTAAATAAATCAAGTCAAGTTATGGAAAAAAATGCCAACAAGGCACTGCCATATTTATTATTGAAGTCACAAAGCACTTTTTTGTTTTGTTTTTTGATATGCCTCAAAACAGCAGTTTGGAATTTGGGACATGCTCTCCCTCAGAGAGCATGAGGAGGTGGGGGGGGGGGGGGCGGGGCAGGGGTAGGGGGGTAGGTTTGTAGCCGGGGGTGTACATTGTAGCGTCCTGGAAGAGTTAGAGCTCAAGGGGTTCTGGGTATTTGTTCTGTTGTGTTTATGTTGTGTTACGGTGCGGATGTTCTCCCGAAATGTGTTTGTCATTTTTGTTTGGTACAAAATATTTTTTTGCAGTAAAACTCACAAAGATACATTTCTCCAAGCATTATTAGCCATTTTGCATGTGTGGTTTAGGAGTTATATTCAAATAACTGTCATATTGAGTGTGAAGGTATACTGTCATATTGCGTAAAACCCAACTTTTGTATTTGCAAACCTTACAAAAACAACAGATTTTAGTAAACCTCACTTAGATACAATTTTACAGGCATTTCTAGACATAATGCATGTTTAGTTTTGAGTTATGTTTACATTACTTTCATATTTAGTATGACAGTTATACTGTCATATTGAGTAAAAAAAAAACTAACTTGTGTCTTTGCAAACATTACAAAACATTGTTTTCCAGTAAAACTCACAAAGAAACATGTCTCCAGGCTTTATTAGCCATTTTGCATGCGTTGTTTAGGAGTTATGTTTGAATACTATTTTATTGCTTTATTCACATTATCTCAGGATTCTAAGAACATTACTGTCATCAGGAGTAAAACCTATTTTTTTGCATTTGTGGACCTCACCAAAATACCTGATTCTGGTACAAAATACATAGATTCAATATTACAGGCATTTTTAGACATAATGCGTGTTTTGTTTTAGAGTTATGTTTACATTACTTCATATTTAATTCGCTCCATTTTGTCCACTAATGACGCCGAGATCATTATCCATGCGTTTTTTACGTCTCGTCTCGATTACTGTAACGTATTATTTTCGGGTCTCCCCATGTCTAGCATTAAAAGATTACAGTTGGTACAAAATGCGGCTGCTAGACTTTTGACAAGAACAAGAAAGTTTGATCACATTACGCCTGTACTGGCTCACCTGCACTGGCTTCCTGTGCACTTAAGATGTGACTTTAAGGTTTTACTACTTACGTATAAAATACTACACGGTCTAGCTGCCGATTGTATTGTCCCATATGCCTTCAAAAGACTGCGGCTATTTAGTGATTCCTAGAGTCCAAAAAAAGTCTGCGGGCTATAGAGCGTTTTCCGTTCGGGCTCCAGTACTCTGGAATGCCCTCCCGGTAACAGTTCGAGATGCTACCTCAGTAGAAGCATTTAAGTCTCACCTTAAAACTCATCTGTATACTCTAGCCTATAAATAGACCTCCTTTTTAGATCAGTTGATCTGCCGCTTCTTTTCTTTCTCCTATGTCCCCCCCTCCCTTGTGGAGGGGGTCCGGTCCGATGACCATGGATGAAGTACTGGCTGTCCAGAGTCGAGACCCAGGATGGACCGCTCGTCGGGACCCAGGATGGACCGCTCGCCTGTATCAGTTGGGGACATCTCTACGCTGCTGATCCGCCTCCGCTTGAGATGGTCTCCTGTGGACGGGACTCTCGCTGCTGTCTTGGATCCGCTTGAACTGAACTCTCGCGGCTGTGTTGGAGCCACTATGGATTGAACTTTCACAGTATCATGTTAGACCCGCTTGACATCCATTGCTTTCGGTCCCCTAGAGGGGGGGGGGGGGGGGGGGGGGTTCCCACATCTGAGGTCCTCTCCAAGGTTTCTCATAGTCAGCATTGTCACCGGCGTCCCACTGGATGTGAATTCTCCCTGCCCACTGGGTGTGAGTTTTCCTTGCCCTTTTGTGGGTTCTTCCGAGGATGTTGTAGTCGTAATGATTTGTGCAGTCCTTTGAGACATTTGTGATTTGGGGCTATATAAATACACATTGATTGATTGATATTTAGTATGACAGTTATACTGTCATATTGAATAAAAAAAAACTAACTTGTGTCATTGCAAACCTTATAGACGATCATTGTTCTAGTAAAACTCACAAAGAAACATGTCTCCAGGCATTATTAGCCATTTTGCATGTGTTGTTTAGGAGTTATGTTTGAATACTATTTTATTGCTTTATTGCTTTATTCACATTATCTCAGGATTCTAAGAACATTAGTGTCAAGTTGAGTAAAATACTACTTTTTGTGTTTGCAAGATTTAAAAAAAAACATATGTTTTGAGTAAAACTCCAAGGATGCATTATCTCAGGCATTATTAGCCATTTGTTATGTGTGGTTCAAGAGTTATGTTTAAATAACTGTCTTATTGAGTGTGACAGTATACTGTCGTTGTGAGTAACACCTAATTTTTGTATTTGCAATCCTTACAAAAACAATTGATTCTAGTAAAACTCAGGTGGATTAAATATTGCAGGCATTTTAAGAGATTTTGCATGTTTGGTTTAGGAATTATGTTGGAATACGTTTTTATTGCTTTTTTTGCATTATCTCAGATTTCTAAGAACATTACTGTCATACTGATTAAAAAAATATTTTTTTAAACGGAATACAATGATTTGCAAATCCTTTTCAACCCATATTCAGTTGAATATGCTCCCAAGACAACATATTTGATGTTTAAACTGATTAACATTTTTTTTTTTTTTTTACAAATAATCATTAATTTAAGAATTTGATGCCAGCAACACGTGACAAAGAAGTTGGGGAAAGGTGGCAATAAATACTGATAAAGTTGAGGAATTCTCATCAAACACTTATTTGATAAATCCCGCAGGTGAGCCGGCTAACTGGGAACAGGTGGGTGCCATGTTTGGGCATAAAAGCAGCTTCCGTGAAATGCTCAGTCTTTCACAAACAAGGATGGGGCGAAGGTCACCACTTTGTGAACAATTGCGTGAGCAAATTGTCAAACAGTTTAAGAACAACATTTGTCAACGGTGTATTGCGAGGAATTTAGGAATTTCACCATCTACGGTCCGTAATACCATCAAAAGGTTCAGAGAATCTGGAGAAATCACTGAACATAATCGATGATATAACGGACTTTTGTTCCCTCAGGCGGTACTGCATCAAAAAGTGATATCAGTGTGTAAAGGATATCACCACATGGGCTGAGGAACAGTTCAGAAAACCACTGTCAGTAACTACAGTTTGTCGCTACATCTGCAAGGGCAAGTTAAAACTACTATGCAAAGCCAAAGCCATTTATCAACGACACCCAGAAAAGCCGCCTGCTTCTCTGGACCCGAGCTCAGCTAAGATGGACTGCTGCAAAGTGGAAAAGTGTTCTGTGGTCTGACGAGTTCACATTTCAATTTTTTTTTTGGAAACGATGAACGTCGTGTCCTCCGGACCAAAGACGAAAAGAACCATCTGGACTGTTTTGGGTGCAAAGTTGAAAAGCCAGCCTCTGTGATGGTATGGGGGTGTATTAGTGCCCAGGGCATGGGTAACTTACACATCTGTGGAGGCACCATTAATGCTGAAATGTACATACAGGTTTTGGAGCAACATCTGTTGCCATCCAGGCAACGTTATCATGGACACCCTTGCTTAATTCAGCAAGACAATACCAAGTCACTTGTTACAACAGCGTAGCTTCATAGTAAAAGAGTGTGGGTACTAGACTGGCCTGCCTGTAGTCCAGACCTGTCTCCCATTGAAAATGTGTGGCACATTATGAGCCTAAAATACCACAACGGAGACCCCAGACTGTTGAACAACTTAAGCTGTACATAAAACAAGAATGGGAAAGAATTCCACCTGAAAAGCTTAAAAAATGTGTCTACTAAGTTCCCAAAGGTTTATTGAGTGTTGTTAAAAGAAAAGTTGATGTAACACAGTGGTGAACATGCCCTTTCCCAACTACTTTGGCATGTGTTGCAGCCATGAAATTCTAAGTTAATTATTTTTTGCACAAAAAAAAAAAAAAGTTTATGAGTTTGAACATCAAAATATCTTGTCCTTGTAGTGCATTCAATTGAATATGGGTTGAAAAAGATTTGCAAATCATAGTATTACGTTTATATTTACATCTAACACAATTTCCCAACTCATCTGGAAACGGGGTTTTTAGGTGGATGTACACTAATTAGAAGGAGGATGGATTACACGTCAATAAAGAAGAGGTAAGCTTAATTCTTAAAGAACTTGACCCAAGGGGTGTTGAACTCAGAGGAAGGAGACGGCTCCATCGTCGAAACTATTTTGCAAAAGGGCCCAATTATATTTGGCACTTTGACTCTTATGACAAACTGAAACCATTCGGTATCTGTATAAACGGCTGTATTGATGGATTTTCCCAGAAAATTATCTGGATGAATGCATTTACGACCAGCAGTGACCCAAAATTGATTGGAGGCTACTATATGGAGGCAGTGAAGAAATTTGGTGGTTGTCCGAGGGTTGTCCATAGATTGTCAGAGGCGACCGGGGCACTGAAAATGTTAAAGTCAGAGACTTTCAGCGTTTTCCCCATCGCAACATTCATGACGGCTCTGGTATTGACGGCTACATTGAAGGGGCAAGCACAGAAAATCAGCGCATAGAGAGTTGGTGGGGTTTCCTCAGAAGAGAATCAATGGGGTTCTACACCTCTATGTTCACTGACCTGAAGGACCGTGGTTTGTTCGGTGGTACATACTTGGACCGAGGTCTAATTCAGTTCTGCTTTATGAGCGTCATTTATCTATTTTCTGTTCTTTGGCAGAGTTTTTTTTTTTTACTGGCATGCACACACAGGTAATATAGCAGGTGCATCTCTTTTTTACAAGCAGTCTGCAGAGATGGAACGAATCAACAGTACAACAGTGCCATCTATTGGGGAAAACTACTGAATTACAACATTTTCATCATTTAACATAATTTATTTAAAGTCAATATCCATCCATTTTCTACCGCTTATTCCCTTTTGGTGTCACGGGGGGCGCTGGCACCTATCTCAGCTACAATCGGGCGGAAGGCGGGGTACACCCTGGACAAGTGGCCACCTCATCGCAGGGCCAACACAGATAGACAGACAACATTCACACACTAGGGCCAATTTAGTGTTGCCAATCAATCTATCCCCAGGTGCATGTCTTTGGAAGTGGGAGGAAGCCGGAGTACCCGGAGGGAACCCACGCATTCACGGGGAGAACATGCAAACTCCACACAGAAAGATCCCGAGCCTGGATTTGAACCCAGGACTGCAGGACCTTCGTATTGAGAGGCAGACGCACTAACCCCTCTGCCACCGTGAAGCTTAAAGTCAATATCTCAAAACTAAATTAAAGAGCACATGATGAGGATAACAAATTGCATATTCATTGACTTTTCTTTCTCTCTGTACTGTTTTTTCCAGGATGAATTAGACGAGACCATCAATGTGTGAGATTCACATGTCATCAGACCATCAAAGAATGACAGGGTGCCCAGTGGTCGCCCTCGAATCATGTACATGTTCCCAGAATTCTATACATCTTGTGATTGCATGTCCCCAGTGGACAGAGCTGATGTACTGTTGTGTCAGAGTAACTGCAGATTTCGACCAGCAGGGCCATGTGACACAGATATCTACAACATCGGCAACATTATCACGGCAGAGTCACAGTTGCATCTTCCAGCTGATGCTTATCAAGCATTGGATTTGTACCTGCGCTTGAGGAATGGGATAACATCTGCTCTCTAATTTGAGAAGGATTTTTATAAGGATTATTTAGGGCTACATGTCCACACTGACTACACTTGAACAGTGCTATGCCACAAACATTAAGAACCTTTTGCAGCAAAACCGAGGTGCAAATAGGATTGATATGTCACTATATGCACACTGACTACAAAGAAAAACAAAGCAGGACATTAAAGAGGAAATGAACAGAACTGAAAAACCATTTGAAATGTATTGTACTTGCATTGAACAGGAATTTCTTTGTTAAATGACCAAAATGCTGAATGATTATCATAATTCAGTATAACAATTGCATAAAAGATGTACATGAAAATGTAATAATTGTACAAAAAGGGACATTCACCTATGAGAACTGACTTATCAAAATTATTGAACTTAAACTGTCTTGTGGAAAAATATTAAATCTCAATGTACTAACAATTTACAGAAAAAAATAAGAAAATAAAACATTTAAAAAATATAAACGGTCTCTGTTTTAAGAAGAACAATACATGGAAATCTGTAGAAACAGTTTTGCATCAGATAAATTGCTATGACAACCTCAGTGAAGAGCAGCGTTTCTCAAAGTGTTGGGCGCCCCCCACTGGTGGGGAATAGAGACATGACAGGTGGGGCGCGAGGAACGGGAGGAAATGTCACTTTAATTTTTTTTTTTTTTTTTTTTATATATTCTTAGATTTTTTTTTTTACTATGCTTTCATTTTCTATACACACTGTACATCACTTTGTAAATCCATTGTGAATCAGTCGCCAGACAAGACATCCATCCATCCATTTTCTACCGCTTATTCCCTTTTCAGCTACAATCGGGCGGAAGGCGGGGTACACCCTGGACAAGTCTCCACCTCATCGCAGGGCCAACACAGATAGACAGACAACATTCACACTCACATTCACACACTAGGGCCAATTTAGTGTTGCCAATCAACCTATCCCCAGGTGCATGTCTTTGGAAGTGGGAGGAAGCCGGAGTACCCGGAGGGAACCCACGCATTCACGGGGAGAACATGCAAACTCCACACAGAAAGATCCCGAGCCTGGATTTGAACCCAGGACTGCAGGACCTTCGTATTGTGAGGCAGACGCACTAACCCCTCTGCCACTGTGAAGCCCGCCAGACAAGACATTTTCAAATTATTTGCGAAACTCAGGGTAAGTGCTGTAAGTAGATGGTAACTCAAAAACTGCTCCACATGTTAGTACTACAGGCCTGCAACTTAAACCACACAACGTGTTAAAAGTTACTTCAATTGTGTCTTTGCAGAGCACAGTAGATCCAGTGCAGAAGCGTAAGAAGATCTCCAATTTTCTTTGGTCGATGCTTCTCACATACCGTTGCAGGTGGTTAAGAGCAATCTGCTCTTGTGGATTTAGGCTTTCAAATGATGGTTTCATCATCTGGGCCACTTTCTTGTTAGTTGGGCCTCTTACATTCATATATATCCATCATGTTGTCTTTAGTTATGAGCGTTGGCATAACATTATGAACAATGGAGTGGAAACAGTCAATTATGATATTTGGCTCTTGAAGAAGAGCTTTGTGTGCCATTGTTAAAATAGCAGCCCATAAATTGTCTTTAGGGGGCAGGCAGTGTGAGCCCATTCTGGAGAAGACATCAAGTAAGTCCTCCTCAACAGTTTAATCAATGGTACCCTGTAGTGCTTTTTCAAGCGACACATGCTCATTCTCTGAAAGAAATCTGGCAAATGACATCATCAATAGTTCTTCATCCACGGAGCAAACTCATTTACAACAGGCAAGAACAAAGGCTGGTGACAGTCTGATTGGTAGGATTTTGTGGTCCAGGTATCCTTTCAACCACACTCTTCCGAGAGCTTGCCATTTCTTCTCAGAATAGTCTGGTCGTAGCCTGGGTACTCGTTCATCTTCCCCCTTACACTGGTCCAAAAAGTGGTCCCAGAATGCGGAGTACGCCTCTCTTGACACACCATCAGTGTCCATAGCTTTCTCATTTGTGAACTCCATTCGGAGACTAGCATTCAGTACTTTTGGATCCATGAAGACATTAAGGACATCATCAACTAATGTTTACTCGTCTTAATTTCAAAAGTAGGATTTCTTTGGGCTTCACGGTGGCAGAGGGGTTAGTGCGTCTGCCTCACAATACGAAGTTCCTGCAGTCCTGGGTTCAAAGCCACGCTCTGGATCTTTCTGTGTGGAGTTTGCGTGTTCTCCCCGTGAATGTGTAGGTTCCCTCCGGGTACTCCGGCTTCCTCCCACTTCCAAAGACATGCACCTGGGGATAGGTTGATTGGCAACACTAAATTGGCCCTAGTGTGTGAATGTTGTCTGTCTATCTGTGTTGGCCCTGCGATGGTGGCGACTTGTCCAGGGTGTACCCTGCCTTACGCCCGATTGTAGCTGAGATAGGCGCCAGCGCCCCCCGCGACCCCGAAAGGGAATAAGCGGTAGAAAATGGATGGATGGATGGAAGGATATCTTTGTTAAATGGGTCTGGTGATGCTGGAAGACAACTTGTTGATACAGGACCATCATTGAATGTAGAATGCTGCAAGATATTTTAAAAAGGTAATTAGGTGTGATTATTGATTGATTAATCCTTTAGTGAACAGAAAATAACCAAAGATTTTGACAATCAATGTATCAATTAGCATGCAAAAATGGTGATAATGTTGTGGTTTTGATTTGCTGATTTTCTATTTCATACTACGGTGCATTAAATTGCAAATGAGCTTTGGAATGTTTGGATGAAAAATGAATCTGAAAACATAACCTTAGGGTGAAAGATCTTCGGATGGTATTGTTACAGTTTTGTACATTTTATCATTTTATAGACAGAATGAATAAGAAAAACTCTTTTAATTCCTTGACATTGGCACTAATAATTTTACAGTACTGTAAGACGTTAGTGCTACATTGTACCTACATGCTGCTCAAGTCATGTGGATTCCAGTGAAGGGTGGTGTCTTGATTATCACTACCATCACTAACAATGGGTCCTCAAGAGATTGTTGAATGGCAGGATTTAGAGGGGAATCTGAGACATCACTTAACTCAGGGGTGCCCACACTTTTTCTGCAGGTGAGCTACTTTTCAATTGACCAACTCGAGGGGATCTACCTCATTTATATATGTCATTTATATTTATTTATTTATGAAAGAGACATTTTTGTAAACAAGTTAAATGTGTTTAATGATAATACAAACATGTGTAACACATATAGATGTCTTTCTTTCATGAAGACAAGAATATAAGTTGGTGTATTACCTGATTCTGATGACTTGCATTGATTGGAATCAGACAGTAATGATGATAACACCCACATTTTCAAATGGAGGAGAAAAAAAGTTGTCCTTTCTGTACAATACCACATGAAAGTGGTTGGTATTTGGCATCTAATTCATCCAGCTTCCATACACTTTACAAGAAAAACATTGGCGGCAAATTCCGTAGCTTGTTTGATTGACATTCACGGCACCCGAGGGTCTTGTGAGATGACGCTGGCTGCTGCCAGTTCATTATTATGAAAAAATGACAGAGAGGAAGGCGAGAAACACTTTTTATTTCAACAGACTTTCGCGCCGTCCCTTCCGTCAAAACTCTAAAGGCCGTGCACATCACTTGTGCACGCCAGCTTTCTGAGGGATCGCTTGTGCACGCCAGTTTTCTGAGACTGTTTGTTAGTGCAGGCAGCATGAAGCAGGGCTTTTATTGTGAAGATAGGAAATGTGCAGTCGGCCTTTAGAGTTTTGACGGAAGGGACGGCGCGAAAGTCTGTTGAAATAAAAACTTTTTCTCGCCTTCCTCTCGGTCATATTTTCATAATAGTGATCTTGCAGCAGCCAGCGTCAACTCACAAGACCCTCGGGTGCCGTGAATGTCATTTAAGTGACGTCTTGGTGAAGATTGATGATCACTAATTTTTAGGTCTATTTTTTTTAAAAGCCCGGCTGGAGATCAACTGACACACCCCCCGCGGTCGACTGGTAGCTTGCGATCGACGTAATGGGCACCCCTGACTTAACTGGTCTGCATCTTGATTTGGTACAGGCTTTAAACAGTCATCTTCAGATCCATGCCTCCTTGTTGACTGCAGAGTATGACTGCCAACATCCTCAGTATGTCGTGGATGCAGGAGCTCTGTGTTACCCATTTCAGGAGTTGCTGATCTTGACTGGCTGATTGTCTCTCCTCGCTATTGATAATTTAATACAAAAAACAATAAAACAAAGAAATGTATTATTATTAGTGTAATTATTGTATTATCTATAGTTTTTAATAGTGTCACCCAAACTGCTATGTATATTCATATAACTATAACACTCTGCACCTGAGTTCATTTTTTGGTGTATGCATTTTTTACTTAATGTAGGATTAAACTCAAAGCGTTCGCAGACTCCCATCTTAACTGTAGATTTAAAACTAAAACTATAAATTATGGTTTCTTAAAGGCCATTACTGTGTCCTCATATATTTCACCTGTGATTTATAATAAACATAGCTTATGTGTCATGCAGATTTAATTTAAATGACAGTACAGGAAACTATAACTATAAAAATATGTTTGAATTTTAGAGAATACTAAACATTTTGGTACAATAAAATCTTCAGACAACACAAGTTTTGTACCGTCTTGCACAGACTGGTTCCATAAAAATGCAATACGAGTGTTTACTTTTTCATGATTTTGCTGCATTGAGCCACTGGGAGCTAGATCTAAATCAGAGGAGCTCTCTGGATGATCCACTTGATTGAGTATCCTTGTCTTGTTCCTCAAGGATCGTGTCTTCATTGTCCTAGCCTATAAAAAAGTGGGCAGCAAATTGAGACCTCATACAGACTTAACCTAGAAATAAGACAATAGATGTATCCTCAAAAATAAATGACATCTGTGAAAGTACAGGTCAAATTGAATAGGAGCACAGGTAAAAAAGCAAAGGAGAAACTTATTGGCTAATATTTGAGGACAATAAATACGTATCACCATCATATACATCATACCTCAGCAGATGCCACCTCAGTAGAAGCATTTAAGTCTCACTTTAAAACTCATCTGTATACTCTAGCCTTTAAATAGACCTCCTTTTTAGACCAGTTGATCTGCCGCTTCTTTTCTTTCTCCCATGTCCCCCCCTCCCTTGTGGAGGGGGTCCGGTCCGATGACCATGGATGAAGTACTGGCTGTCCAGAGTCGAGACCCAGGATGGACCGCTCGTCGGGACCCAGGATGGACCGCTCGCCTGTATCGGTTGGGAACATCTCTACGCTGCTGATCCGCCTCCGCTTGAGATGGTCTCCTGTGGACGGGACTCTCGCTGCTGTCTTGGATCCGCTTGAACTGAACTCTCGCGGCTGTGTTGGAGCCACTATGGATTGAACTTTCACAGTATCATGTTAGACCCGCTCGACATCCATTGCTTTCGGTCCCCTAGAGGGGGGGGGTTGCCCACATCTGAAGTCCTCTCCAAGGTTTCTCATAGTCAGCATTTTCACTGGCGTCCCACTGGATATGAATTCTCCCTGCCCACTGGGTGTGAGTTTTCCTTGCCCTTTTGTGGGTTCTTCCGAGGATGTTGTAGTCGTAATGATTTGTGCAGTCCTTTGAGACATTTGTGATTTGGGGCTATATAAATAAACATTGATTGATTGATTGATTGATTGATATGAGACAGCTGTGGTACACAACCATATTCAGTGTTGGCGCTAGGAATTTTCAAAATGGGGTCACTCACCAAATTTTTTGGGGTTCCACTTTTTTGTAAGCTTTATAAAACAAATGATAAATGTATATTATCCTGTTGTATCTCACATTCTACATTGTGTTTTGGAGAAAAGTTGTCATAAACGTTACTTCATTCATTAAAAAATAATACGAAAGAAAACACATTTTAATGCATATGTAAATGTATTCAGTTATAAACATTCATTCACTTTCTTCTTTCCTTCGTGAATTCAAACTTTATTGTTTTCTGTATTTTTATTTAATAAGTCGTAGGTGTATTCATTTCAGTATAAAAGTTTAAAAACTTTTTTGCTTGGGTTATGAAATGATGATACCGGTTTGCTAGGGCATACATAAATTTTTTATTTACGCTTTAATCTCTAGAGCAGGGGTGGGCATTACGTCGATCGCGATCGACTGGTTGATCTCGGAGGGTGTGTCAGTGGATCTCAAGCCAGGCATTAAAAAATAAACATAAAAATGAGCAATCATCAATCACACCAAGACTTCACTTTCGTCAGTTGTTTGACATTCTCGGCACCCGAGGATCTTGTGAGATGACGCTGGCTGCTGCGAGCTCATATTTAAGAAAAAAATCACTAACAGGGCGGACGCAGAGAAACACATTTTATTTCTAGAGACTCCTACCTACTGTCAAAACTCTAAAGACCGACTGCACAGTTCCTGTCTTCACCATAAAATACCTGTTTCATCCTGCATGTGCTAACAAAATAAGAGTCTCAGAAAGCTAGCGTGCACAAGCTAGCAAGCTACGGAGTTTGATGCCAATGTATTTCTCCCCCGCCCTCAGCGACCACTTTCTCACTTGCTTGCCCACCCGCACACTCACTGACGTCACTCACCTGCTGCCAGACATTAAAGGGCCACACACATATGCTACTCTCATAACAAAGTGTTTAAAAAGGAGTATGCAAGTTGGACAAATGAGATGCCAAATCCAACCACTTTCATGTGGTATTGGACAGAAAGGAGGACTTTTTTTTTTCCTCCATTTGAAAATGCGGACGTTATCAGCACCACTGTCTAATTCCAATCAATGCAAGTCATCAGAATCAAATACACCAACTTATATTCTTGTCTTCATGAAAGAAAGGAATCTATGTGTGTTAAACATGCTTGTATTATCATTAAACACCATTAACTTGTTAACAAAAATGTCTCTTTCATAAATAAATAAATATACATTATAAATAGGAATGAGGTAGCTCTCCTCGACTTGGTCAATTGAAAAGTAGCTCGCCTGCAGAAAAAGTGTGAGCGCCCCTGCTCTAGAGTCTACATCAACATCAGATCTATCCCTCAATTATAATTTTTTTAATGTAGTTTTTTTTGTTTTTGTTTTATGCCCTTTTTGTCAAAGAAAACTATGTTGGTTTTTTTTAATAGCAAACATACATCCATTAATTTTCTACAACTTGTCCCTTTCCGGTTCATGGGGGGTGCTGGAGCCTATCTCAGCTGCCTTGGATAGGTCAGTAATTCATAAAAACATTGATTTTCATTCAATATTTTTTTTATAGCAATGACGGTTTTAAATAAAAAACAGCTTTGTTTTATTAGTCAACATTGCAACTTTTTCTAAATGATATTTCACCTTTAAGCTTTTTTATTTCACTTTTGTTATGTTTTTGTTTATTTTAATAGTATTTTTAGAATGGGCTGTAGGCCTTTAAAACATTAGCTGCAGGCTGCAAATGGCCCATGGGCCACACTTTTGACACCCCTGCTATAGATAATTTAAAAATCAATCTGATAAATCTATGGATTAAAAGCAGAGCCTGACGACGCATGCAATCAATATAAATGGAATACCTACTGTAGCCTATGTATTGATATCACAAATGTGGCAGAGGATAAATTACCTTCAGCCTTTTATGTGTTGGCTCCATGTCCGATGATTCATCAGAGAGAAGTATAATGTTGTTAGACTTGGTTGCTGTGTAGATGCGTAGCATTCGTAGTTTAGTCTGTTCGTACAGCTGGCCCACCGTGACTTCACGGGGGCACTCGAAGTCTTCCATCAGTCCTTTTGAATTCATCAAAAGGATGATCCACTTATGGGGTTGCTTTTTGATTGTCCAACGATTTACGTGGTGTTGCGCACCTGACGGCAAGTGAGGGAGTGTGTTCTGCAGCCCTTAGTAAAGAGACGTAACTTCATCACCTCGCCCCGTTATTGACTCCAACCCAATATATTACACGTCGATGAGCAAAATGAAGAAACACGCTTGCAAGTTCCAAAACGAATGGAAACAAGAATTTCAGTTTATCCAGGAGAGTTCAAAGGGGAAGGGGTATGTTGCCTGTAAATTTTGTAGAACAGACTTCTCCATTGAACACGGTGGCCGAACGGATATACTCAGTCATGAACGGTCAACGAAGCACAAAGCGTCCGCAGCGCAGCATCGTTCACAACCCGTTATTATGTGCCACCTCGCAAAATGGAGACCCGATGGTGTAACTTGTGCTGAAACAAAGATGGCTATGCTGATAGCTGGAAGCAACATCCCGTTCTCCTACAAAAAATCTGTGAAGGATATGTTCCCGGATTCGGAGATCGCTCGCCAGTACGCAAATGGCAGAACAAAGGTTACTCAAATAGTGAAAGATAATTATTATTTTTTTTTTAGCAGCATTGATTATTTGATTGATACTTTTATTAGTAGATTGCACAGTACAGTACATATTCCGTACAATTGACCACTAAATGGTAACTCCCGAATAAGTTTTTCAACTTGTTTAAGTCGGGGTCCACGTTAATCAATTCATGGTACAAATATATACTATCAACATAATACAGTCATCACACAAGTTAATCATCATAGTATGTACATTGAATTATTTACATTATTTACAATCCGGGGGGTGGGATGAGGAGCTTTGGTTGATATCAGAACTTCAGTCATCAACAATTGCATCAACAGAGAAATGTGGACATTGAAACAGTGTAGGTCTTATTTAGTAGGATATGTACAGCCAGCAGAGAACATAGTGAGTTCACATAGCATAAGAACAAGTATATACATTAGAAGTACATTTGAGTTGTTTATAATCCGGGGAGATGGGATGTGAATGGAGGAGGGTATTAGTAAAGTGTTGAAGTTGCCTGGAGGTGTTGTTTTAGAGCGGTTTTGAAGGAATATAGAGATGCACTTACTTTTATACCTGTTGGGAGTGCATTCCACATTGATGTGACATAGAAAGAGAATGAGTTAATACCTTTGTTAGATCGAAATCTGGGTTTAACGTGGTTTGTGGAGCTCCCCCTGGTGTTGTGGTTATGGCGGTCATTTACGTTAAGGAAGTAATTCATGTACTTCGGTATCAAGGAGGTGTAGCGGATTTTATAGACTAGGCTCAGTGCAAGTTGTTTTACTTTGTCCTCCACCCTGAGCCAGGCCACTTTGGAGAAGTGGGTTGGATTGAGGTGTGATCTGGGGTGGAGGTCTAAAAGTAACCGGATTAGCTTATTCTGGGATGTTTGGAGTCTAGATTTGAGGGTTTTGGAGGTGCTGGGGTACCAGGAGGTGCAAGCGTAATCGAAGAAGGGTTGAATGAGAGTTACCGCTAGAATCCTCAAGGTGCTTTTGTTGACCAGAGAGGAGATTCTGTAGAGGAATCTCGTTCTTTGGTTGACCTTTTTGATCACCTTGGTTGCCATTTTATCACAGGAAAGATTAGCCTCTTGAATGGAACCTAGGTAGGTGATCTCATCCTTCCTGGTGATAACAATGTCACCCACTTTTATAGTGAAGTCACTGACCTTCTTAAGGTTGATGTGGGACCCAAATAGGATGGATTCCGATTTACCTAAGTGTGGATAGCACAGTACAGTTAGTAGAACAACTGTGTTTTTATTACTCTGTATTTGATAGGTGCCATCTGAAATTCAACTATTTATTTCCTATATATATATATATATATATCGTCAAAACCTACTGGACATTGGTTTTCGACACAAGATAGCTGTTTCGAGCGATTTCCACCGCTCACACAACATACCCGGCGAGATAACGAGACCGCCGGAATCTCCGTGGATTGTTATCGGTTCAGGCAGGCGACGCAGGCGGCGGCGGGAGAGGAAACAAAAGCGGGGCTGCCGGTCTGGTCTCTTAAAGAGAATCAAGAAAGAGCCCCACAAGCCTCCGCTGCCGAGCATTTACCTCACCAACGCCAGATCCGTGGCGCACAAAATGGACGAGCTAAAACTTGAGTTAGCTGGAAATAGCTATATCCAGGACTGCTGTTTTTTGGTAATTTCCGAGACCTGGCTTCACCCCCTAATCCCCGACACTGCGGTGCAGCTAGCTGGCCGCACGCTGCTACGGCGGGACCGAAACGAGGACTCGGGTAAGAGCAGGGGAGGTGGTCTCTGTGTTTATGTACATAACGCATGGTCTAATAACAGCACTATAATAGACAGTCACTGTTCCCCCGACCTAGAGTTTATGTCAGTGAAATGTCGACCTTTTTTTCTGCCAAGAGAGCTAACAGTAGTAATCATTACGGCAGTCTACATACCACCAGATGCTAATGTTAGCATGGCTCTCTCCCTACTGCTAAATACAGTAAACAAACAGCTGCGTGCCCACCCCAATGGTGCTCACATTATTGCTGGTGATTTTAATAAAGCCAATTTGAAAACAGTATGTGGAGGGAGGTTGTGATTAGCACACTGCAGGTATGAAGATCAGCGACCCCTTCTGGGTAGCTGGAGACAGCGCACCCTCAGACGGGGGCGTGGCATGGGCTGGACAGCGAGACGCAGCTGGCAGGTGATTAGATGTCGCAGGTGGTACGCGTTAATCTAATCATCTGTTGTCTTTTTAACAGTGATCGGGCAGCAGAGGAGGAAGCGGTTGTTTGGAGAGACTGAAAAATCAATGATGAGAGATTGAGTTTGAACCAACGTGTTATATTAAAACCTGTCAAACCTGACCCACTGGTTTCCAGCGTGCATCTGTGGTACTTGTGAGTAAAGAAGCTTACAATTGGCGCCCAACGAAAACAGAGGGAATCTGCAATGTCGTCACCAAGTCCAATTGAAGCGCTGGGGCAGCTGTTGGCAGAAATATCGACCGCAAATCACCGGCAGATGGAAGCGATGCAAGGCCAAATCGCGCAGCAGAGCCATATTCTGCAGACGATGTCGGAGAGGGCCGTAGCAGAAAAACACGCAACTGAGAGGACGACTTTGACGGCAGTAGGCATGCACAGGATGGTGGAAACAGAAGATCCCCATAGCTTCATGGACATGTTTGAGATCACAGCCAAGTCGTGCGGCTGGCCAGAGGAGGAGTGGGCGGTGCGGCTGCTGCCATTTTTGGTGGGAGAGGCGCAGCGAGTGGCGCTCAGCCCGCTACCAGCGTCCCGGATGAGCTACCGGG
The DNA here is from genome assembly GCF_033978795.1 of Nerophis ophidion. NCBI lineage: Eukaryota > Metazoa > Chordata > Actinopteri > Syngnathiformes > Syngnathidae > Nerophis > Nerophis ophidion. Next base: position 15,171,279 of record NC_084638.1, read on the forward strand.
ACATGAGGAGTGCAGTGTTGGACCGGACGGGAGGATCCAAAGAAGACTACAGAATAAAATTTAGAACCATGAAACTTGGTCAAGATCAGCGGCCTTTCGTCCTGGGCCAACAGCTGACAGATGTGGCAACCAGATGGCTGCAACCCGGAAGAAAAGAAGAGGTGATCGAACAAGTGATCCTGGAACAATTCCTGGAGGCGATTCCGGCGCGGACGTCAGCATGGATCCGCTACCACCGACCACAAGAGCTAGCAGCAGCGGTAGCCTTGGCGGAGGACCACCTGACGGTACAGCGGGAGAAGGCTGCAGGAGGAACGGAGCGTCCAGTACCAGCGCCGCGCAAAATGCGGTCACCACCAGCAGAGGAAGCCCAGCCGTGGACCAGGCCACGAAACATGAATATGTTTTCTCCTCCGCAGGGCCCGGCCGCAGCAGACACTGCGTGTCCCCCGCAAACAGCACCTCAAATGCCGTGGCAGGTGTGCTGGAGGTGCGGACGGCTAGGTCACCTGCAACGGGAATGTCCAGCGATGGAGGTGGGGCAGGTGATCCGGGTGGTCGACCCTCCAGCCTCCTCCCCGGGACCGGGAGAGACATACTATGTACCGGTAAGGGTACAAGGGAGTATACACCGGGCGATGGTGGATTTGGGCTGTGAACAATCCATGATTCACCAAAACCTGGTTCGACCCGGGGTATTGAGTAAGGTTACACGGGTACAGGTTAAATGTGTGCATGGGGATATTCACACGTATCCCATTGTGTCTGTGAAAATTTTGTTCAGGGGGGAAAAAACATAGTGTTAAGGTGGCAGTAAGTTCGCGCCTAGCGCACCCCTTAATCTTGGGAACAAATTGGCCGGGATTTAAGGGGTTAATGCAGCAGTGTGCAGGGGTGCGTTCACGGACGGTAGGGAAAGGGGATAACCGCGCTGTTCTCATCGGCGACGCGAGATTATCCGACGCGGCCAAGGGGGCGGGGGAAGGGGGGCCGGCGGGGACTTCCCAGGAGGTTTCCCCAGTTCCCCAATGGCGCCCCACGGATGATTTTCCACTCGAGCAGTCTCGAGATGACACTCTGCGCGAGACCTGGGACCAAGTGGTTGCAGTTGATGGGCAGCGGGTTCGTCCGGGGATAAGGCGGGATTTCCCTCATTTTGTATTGATTAGTGACGGACTATACAGAGTGAGCCGTGACACTCAGACAGGGGAGGAAATTACCCAATTGTTGGTACCAAAAAGCCGTCGGGAAATAATTTTCCAGGCGGCACATTTTAACCCAATGGCCGGGCAAATGGGATATGATAAAACACTTATTCGGATAATGGCCCGGTTCTATTGGCCAGGCATTCGGGCAGACGTGCGCCGCTGGTGCGCGGCATGCCCAGACTGTCAATTAGTCAACCCTGCGGCCACCCCTAGAGCACCTTTGAGGCCATTACCACTCATAGAGGTCCCGTTTGAACGAATTGGCATGGACCTCGTCGGGCCATTTCACCCGAGCACCCAGGGATATCGCTTTGCACTAGTCCTGGTGGATTATGCAACGCGCTATCCCGAAGCAGTACCACTGCGCTCCATCTCTGCAAAGAGTGTCGCGCAGGCACTGTTTCAAATTATCTCCCGAGTTGGAATCCCGAAAGAGATTCTAACTGACCAGGGCACGTCCTTTATGTCACGCACGTTAAAGGAGCTGTACGGTTTATTGGGGATCAAGTCTATTCGGACTAGCGTCTACCACCCACAGACAGATGGGTTGGTGGAGCGGATGAATAGAACTTTGAAATCCATGATCCGGAAGTTCGTACACGACGACAAACCAAATTGGCATAAATGGTTGGATCCCCTGTTATTTGCAGTGCGGGAGGTTCCCCAGGCCTCAACAGGATTTTCTCCATTTGAACTATTGTTCGGCAGGAAGCCGCGGGGGGTATTGGACCTAGTTAAAGAAAGCTGGGAGGAAGGTCCAAGCCCCAGTAAAAATGAAATTCAGTACGTCATGGACTTGAGAGCAAAACTCCACACATTAGGGCACTTGTCACGTGAGAATTTGCTCCAAGCTCAAGAATGTCAACAGCGCCTGTATAACAGGGGAGCGCAACTTAGACGATCTACACCGGGAGAGAAAGTACTTGTGTTACTCCCAACATCCAGCTCCAAATTACTCGCCAAGTGGCAAGGACCCTTCGTGGTCACACGACGAGTGGGTGACGTGGATTATGAGGTCAGGCGGTCTGACCGGGGTGGGGCAACACAAATATACCACCTCAACCTACTAAAAGGGTGGAGGGAAGCGGAGCCCGTCTCCATGGTGACGGCGATAGCGGAGAGTGAGGAGCTGGGGCCGCTGTGATAATCATCTTACACTGTCTCAGAAAGCAGACGTGGCCAAATTGCAGCAACATTTTGCTGACGTGTTCTCTCCCCTGCCAGGCCGCACGACTCTCACCCAGCATCACATAGAGACCAGCACAGGCGTGACGGTGAGGTCTCGGCCCTATAGGCTGCCCGAACACAAGCGCAAAGTAGTTTGGGAAGAATTAAAAGCCATGTTGGAATTGGGAGTGATAGAAGAGTCCCACAGTGCATGGTGTAGCCCCATAGTTCTGGTAGGGAAGAAAGATGGGTCTGTACGGTTCTGTGTTGACTACCGCAAGGTGAATGATGTGTCACGGTTTGACGCCTATCCAATGCCCCGGGTCGACGAGCTCCTGGACCGGTTGGGCACTGCTCGTTTTTTTACGACATTGGATTTGACTAAGGGCTACTGGCAGATTCCCTTGTCTCCAGAGTCCAAGGAAAAAACGGCATTCTCCACTCCGGAAGGATAATACCAATTCGTGACCCTTCCGTTCAGCTTGTTCGGTGCGCCCGCCACATTTCAGAGACTTATGGACAGGGTGCTGCGACCGCACGCTGCATATGCCGCCACCTATCTGGATTATGTCATCATCCAGGGGAACAGCTGGGCGGAGCATATGCAGAGAGTGGGAGCGGTACTCGAGTCCCTGAGGCGGGCAGGGCTCACCGCCAACCCGGCGAAGTGCGCGGTTGGCCGGAGGGAGGTACCTTATCTGGGGTACCACTTGGGAGAAGGCCAGGTGCGGCCTCAGATAGATAAAACCGCAGCAGTTGCGACCTGCCCGACCCCGAAGACAAAAAAAGAGGTGAGGCAGTTTTTGGGGCTGGTGGGCTACTACCGGAGGTTTGTCCCCTAGTTTGCAGACCTGACCAGCCCACTAACTGACCTCACCCGGAAAGGTGCCCCAGATCTGGTCCAATGGACGGACCAGTGCCAGCAGGCATTCGAGAAGGTAAGGAAAGCACTTTGTGAGGAGCCGGTACTGCACATGCCTGATTTTTCTATCCCATTTTGTTTGCAGGCAGATGCGTCGGGCAGAGGACTGGGAGCCGTTTTATCTCAGCAGCGGGGGGGCACCGACCATCCGATCCTGTATATCAGCAGGAAATTGTCAGAAAGGGAGGTCAGATACAGCACGGTGGATAGGGACTGCCTCGCCATCCGGTGGGCGGTCGGTGCCCTTCGGTACTATCTGCTGGGATGCCCATTCAGCCTCTGCTCGGACAACAAGCCCCTCCAGTGGCTCCACCGCATGAAAGATGCCAACGCGCGGATCACCCGGTGGTATCTCGCTTTACAACCCAACAATTTCAGAGTGATCCATAGGCCGGGGGTACAGATGGTCGTGGCGGACTTCCTCTCCCGCGCTCAGGTCGGGGGGGGAGGGGGTTATTGAGTGCGGCCAGACGGTGCCCAGCCTAAGTCTGGCGGTGGAGGTATGTGGAGGGAGGTTGTGATTAGCACACTGCAGGTATGAAGATCAGCGACCCCTTCTGGGTGGCTGGAGACAGCGCACCCTCAGACGGGGGCGTGGCATGGGCAGGACGGTGAGACGCAGCTGGCAGGTGATTAGATGTCGCAGGTGGTACGCGTTAATCTAATCAGCTGTTGTCTTTTTAACAGTGATCGGGCACCAGAGGAGGAAGCGGTTGTTTGGAGAGACTGAAAAGTCAATGATGAGAGATTGAGTTTGAACCAACGTGTTACATTAAAACCTGTCAAACCTGACCCACTGGTTTCCAGCGTGCATCTGTGGTACTTGTGAGTAAAGAAGCTTACACAGTACTACCTACATTTTACCAGTTTGTTAAATGCCCTACTAGAGGGGGAAACACTTTGGACCATGTTTACTGTAATATCAAAGAGGCATATAGAGCCATCACCCTCCCCCACCTTGACCAGTCAGACAACCTCTCTTTGCTGCTCATCCCTGCTCACACATCCCTCAGATCAAGGACACAAGCAGTAATAAAGACTGTTACAACTTGGCCTGAGGATGCACTCCCCCAGCTACAGGACTGCTGTGCACAAACTGCGTGGGATGTTTTCAAAGACCAAGACCTGCCCACACACACTATCCTACATAAAGTACTCTATCAGCAATGTCACTGTGAAAAAAAACATCCGGGTTTACCCAAATCAGAAACCCTGGATGACATGCCAGGTCCGCATGCTCCTCAAGGCCCGGGACATTGCCTTCAGGTCAGGTGACAGTGGTCTATACAGCGCCGCGCGTGCTGACCTGAAGAGAGGACTCAGAGAAGCCAAGATGGACTATAAAGAGAGGATCGAAGACCACCTCTCGAGCAACAACCCACGGCAGATGTGGCAGGGCATACAGCACATAACCAATTACAAAGGCTGTGACGCAGTCACCAGGGACTAGGATGCATCGCTAGCAGAGGAGCTGAACTGCTTTTTTGCACGCTTTGAGACATCACAATCAGTCACAGCCACACCATCACCAGCACCCCCAACCCCCCCAACCCCCAGTCCCTCCACACTCATTCTTGAGGAGCACGATGTCAGGCGGGTGCTCAAGGCAGTGAACCCCAGGAAGGCGACTGGTCCAGACGGTGTACCCGAGAAGGTGCTCAAAGCATGCGCCGACCAGCTCTCCTACATTATCACCATCCTCTTCAACCTCTCTTTGGCACAGGCTGCCTTAAATCTGCCACAATCATCCCGGTACCCAAGAAAGCTGCCACAAACATCCTCAATGACGATCGCCCAGTAGCACTCACACCTGTCATCATGAAGTGCTTCGAGAGGCTGGTCCTCCACCACATCAAAGCCTGCCTCCCCCCCACCTTAGACCCACAGCAGTTTGCCTACCGGGCAAACAGATCCACAGATAACGCCATATCCATGGCTCTCCACTCCACACTGAGCCACCTGGAACTATGGGGAGCTATGTCAGGATGCTTTTCATTGACTATAGCTCCGCCTTCAATACCATCATTCCAGACATCCTGGTCACAAAACTGCTGGACTTAGGCCTACCCTCACCCACCTGTCTTTGGATTAAGGACTTCCTGACCAACCGACCTCAGACAGTAAAACTTGGCCCCCATCTTTCCTCCCCCCGCACACTCAGCATTGGCTCCCCACAGGGATGTGTGCTGAGCCCTTTGCTGTACTCCCTGTACACCCATGACTGTAGTCCAGCCCACTCGGAGAACACCATCATCAAGTTCGCCGATGACACAACGGTAGTGGGTCCCATTACAGGGGGATGAGTCTGCATACAGAGATGAGGTCCTGAAACTATCAGCGTGGTGTTCAGTGAATAATTTGGCACTGAACACCACAAAAACTAAGGAACTCATCTTTGACTTCAGGAAGAACACTGCGGACCCCGCACCCCTCTACATCAACGGCGAGGAGGTGGAGAGAGTCAGCTCCTTCAAGTTCCTCGGCACCCTCATATCTGCTGACCTGTCCTGGACCCAAAATACAACTGCGGTCATCCGGAAGGCCCAGCGGAGACTCCATTTCCTGAGGGTGCTGAGGAAGAACAGACTGGAGAGGCAGCTGATGGTGACCTTCTATCGCTCGGCTGTCGAGAGCCTGCTGACGTACTGCATAACAGTGTGGTACGCCAGCTGCACTGAAGCAGACAAACAGGCGATTCAGAGGGTCATAAAGTCGGCACAAAAAATCATCGGCTGTCCCCTGCCCGCCCTGAAGGACTTACACAACTCCCGTTGCCTCAACAGAGCAAAAAACATTACCAAGGACAGCACACACCCTGGCTCCCACCTGTTCGACTTGCTACCATCAGGCAGGCGCTACAGGTGCATCAGAGCCAGAACAAACAGGCTCAGAGACAGCTTCTTTCCCAAAGCTGTCACCATGTTGAACTCTAACTTATAATAATAATAATTCACCCCTATACAATATAATGCCCTAATACCCTACTGTGCAATACTACCCTTCGAGTGCAATACGTCCGTCACTGATTGTTATTTATTACTTCGGTACTCCTGTCTTGCTCTGTATATTGTACAGTATTTGTATTTTGTACTTCTATAGTGTTTGTATATTGTACAGAATTGCTTATTATTTTTATTGGATAGTAGTCTGTTTATTTCAATTGTTAGTTTTTCCTTTATTACCTCTTATGTCATTTATTTCACCCCATATTTGTTCCCACTACCGCACCTTAAGTTGGAGTCTTTAATCTCGTTATATGCAAATATAATGACAATAAAGTTAATTCTATTCTATTCTATTCTATATATATATATATATATATATATATATATATATATATATCCATTTCCATCCATTTTCTACCGCTTATTCCCTTTTTGGGGTGGCGGGGGGCGCTGTCGCCTATCTCAGCTACAATCGGGCGGAAGGCGGGGTACACCCTGGACAAGTCGCCATCTCATCGCAGGGCCAACACAGATAGACAGACAACATTCACACTCACATTCACACACTAGGGCCAATTTAGTGTTGCCAATATATATATATATATATATATATATATATATATATATATATATATATATATATATATACAATTAAATACATATATAGAGCTAGAATTCACTGAACGTCAAGTATTTCATACATATGTATATATATATATATATATATATATATATATATATATATATATATATATATATATATATATATATATATATATATATATGAAATACATATGAAATACTCGAGTTGGTGAATTGTAGCTGTAAATATACGCTCTCCCTCTTAACCACGCCCCCCGCCCCAACCCCGCCTCCGCCACACCCCCGACAGTTTGGCAAGAATATAAAACGTGCCGTCAAAATAAATGTAAGCATCCATCCATTTTCTATCGATTGTCCCTTTTTTGGGGTCACCCGCCAACGTCCAAAATCCGGCCCGCTGAAATTATTATTTTTGTATTATTATTTTAAATCAGTCTTTTCTAATCCATTTTTTGATGTACCCTAGCCGCTCAAGCAAAACATATTTTCTAAAAATGCATTTTCCCGCATGACTTATATTTTCTTAGCTGTTTTCATGTGATCTGATTGTTACATTCTTATTTCAGATACAGCTGCATCACCATTTCAACAAGGACGGAATACACAACCTCTGGAATCATGGAAGTTGGCTTCCAAACAAATTCTCTGCATCTCAACGCAAGGGGGGCAGACACCACTTCAGATGTGGCATTCAGGTGTCATTAATAATGCAGGAATCCATCCAGCTATAAGCAGCATTTTGATGCTGACAACTACTTTGGCATTGATGAAGAAGGTCCACTACCTGAAATCCAGACAAATAATAACGTTGTAATTCCACACAGATGTTAACATTAATGAAACGACAATGAACATTATTCAACATGTGAACCCACTTGAAAGTGATGGCAACTATGGAATATACATTTTCACTTTAATTCTCCACATTATGCAGAATTATATGGTTTGTTAAAATGTTTTCTTCACTTGTGCAGTGCATTCAGCGAATTAAGGTTTTGTTTAAACATTTTGTAAAAAATAAATAAAAAAAGAACCTGTTACACCAGGGGTGCCCATACTTTTTCTGCAGGCGAGCTACTTTTCAATTGACCAACTCGAAGGGATCTACCTCATTTATATATATCATTTATATTTATTTATTTATTTAAGAGAGAGACATTTTTTTAAACAAGTTAAATGTGTTTAATGATAATACAAGCATGTGTAACACATATCAATCAATCAATCAATCAATGTTTACTTATATAGCCCTAAATCACTGGTGTCTCAAAGGGCTGCACAAACCACCACGACATCCTCGGTAGGCCCACATAAGGGCAAGGAAAACTCACACCCAGTGGGACATCGGTGACAATAATGACCCAGTGGGACGTCGGTGACAATGATGACTATGAGAACCTTAGAGAGGAGGAAAGCAATGGATGTCGAGCGGGTCTAACATGATACTGTGAAAGTTCAATCCACAATAGATCCAACACAGTCGCGAGAGTCCAGTCCAAAGCGGATCCAACACAGCAGCGAGAGTCCCGTTCACAGCGGAGCCAGCAGGAAACCATCCCAAGCGGAGGCGGATCAGCAGCGCAGAGATGTCCCCAGCCGATACACAGGCAAGCAGTACATGGCCACCGGATCGGACCGGACCCCCTCCACAAGGGAGAGTGGGACATAGAAGAAAAAGAAAAGAAACGGCAGATCAACTGGTCTAAAAAGGGAGTCTATTTAAAGGCTAGAGTATACAAATGAGTTTTAAGGTGAGACTTAAATGCTTCTACTGAGGTGGCATCTCGAACTGTTACCGGGAGGGCATTCCAGAGTACTGGAGCCCGAACGGAAAACGCTCTATAGCCCGCAGACTTTTTTTGGGCTTTGGGAATCACTAACAAGCCGGAGTCCTTTGAACGCAGATTTCTTGCCGGGACATATGGTACAATACAATCGGCAAGATAGGATGGAGCTAGACCGTGTAGTATTTTATACGTAAGCTGTAAAACCTTAAAGTCACATCTTAAGTGCACAGGAAGCCAGTGCAGGTGAGCCAGTACAGGCGTAATGTGATCAAACTTTCTTGTTCTTGTCAAAAGTCTAGCAGCCGCATTTTGTACCAACTGTAATCTTTTAATGCTAGACATGGGGAGACCCGGAAATAGTACGTTACAGTAGTCGAGGCGAGACGTAACAAACGCATGGATAATGATCTCAGCGTCTTTAGTGGACAGAATGGAGCGAATTTTAGCGATATTACGGAGATGAAAGAAGGCCGTTTTAGTAACGCTCTTAATGTGTGCCTCGAAGGAGAGAGTTGGGTCGAAGATAATACCCAGATTCTTTACCGTGTCGCCTTGTTTAATTGTTTGGTTGTCAAATGTTAGAGTTGTATTATTAAATAGAGTTCGGTGTCTAGCAGGACCGATAATCAGCATTTCCGTTTTTTTGGCGTTGAGTTGCAAAAAGTTAGCGGACATCCATTGTTTAATTTCATTTAGACACGCCTCCAGCTGACTACAATCCGGCGTGTTGGTCAGCTTTAGGGGCATGTAGAGTTGGGTGTCATCAGCATAACAGTGAAAGCTAATACCGTATTTGCGTATGATGTCACCTAGCGGCAGCATGTAGATGCTGAAGAGTGCAGGGCCAAGGACCGAACCCTGGGGAACTCCACACGTTACCTTAACGTAGTCCGAGGTCACATTGTTATGGGAGACACACTGCATCCTATCAGTAAGATAAGAGTTAAACCAAGACAGGGCTAAGTCTGACATACCAATTCGTGTTTTGATACGTTCTAATAAAATATTATGATCGACGGTATCGAAAGCAGCGCTAAGATCGAGGAGCAGCAACATAGATGACGCATCAGAATCCATCCTTAGCAATAGATCATTAGTCATTTTTGCGAGGGCTGTCTCCGTGGAGTAATTTGCCCTGAAACCGGATTGAAAGGTTTCACATAGATTGTTAGACGCTAAGTGTTCATTTAACTGCTCCGCAACAATTTTTTCAAGGATTTTTGAAATAAAGGGAAGGTGAGACACCGGTCGGTAGTTTACCATGAGGTCAGGATCGAGGTTAGGTCTTCTAAGAAGAGGATGAATAACCGCTTTTTTGAATGCTAGGGGAACAGTGCCCGAGGAGAGTGATAAGTTTATAATATTTAGCACTGAAGGACCTAATAATACAAAGAGCTCCTTGATCAGTATCCCAGGAAGAGGGTCAAGTAAACATGTTGTCTGTTTTATTCTATTTACACGTTGTAACAATTCCTCTAATGTTATTTCCTCAAAACGAGAGAAACTATTTTGGAGGGCAGTATCCGCCGTATATACAATCGTATCAGTGTTAATAGAACCCCGTTGTAGCTGGGACGCATTGTCTTTAATCTCCTTTCTAATGACTTCAATTTTCTTACTAAAGAATTGCATAAAGTCATCAGCTGAGTGGGTTGAGCTACTGGAAGGGGTCCCTTGTTGGGTTAGCGATGCTACCGTACTAAACAAAAATTTAGGATCGTTTTTATTACGGTGGATGAGATTTGAGTAATATTTAGCTTTAGCTAAGGTAAGCATGCGTTTATAAGTTATTAAACCCTCACTCCATGCTTGATGGTGCACCTCAAGTTTAGTCGTGCGCCATTTGCGTTCCAGCTTTCTACATAATAATTTCTGAGCTCTAGTTTCTTCTGTAAACCACGAGGTGCGCTTTTTTGGAGCCTTTTTTAACTTTAGCGGGGCTATGTTATCAATGGTTTCGCGCAGGGCGTCGTTAAAGTTGTTAGTGAGGTTATCAATAGAGACCACATACTTAGGGAATGGTGCCATTACCGAGGGCAGTATGTCAGCAAGAGTTGTCGTTGTGGCTGTATTAACGTTGCGGCTGCTATAGCAGTTATTATTATTATTAGTTTGACGAACATGCGTCTGAACCTCGAATTTTATAAGGTAATGATCGGACAATATTTTAGTACACGGGAGTATCGTAACTTTGGAAACGGTGATACCCCTGACAAGCACTAGGTCTATCGTATTACCGTTGCGATGCGTGGGTTCATTTATTATTTGTGTGAGACCACAGCTATCAATTACAGTCTGGAGCGCTACGCACGGTGGGTCCGATGGGGTATTCATATGGATATTAGAGTCCCCCATTATGATTATATTATCGGCGTGTGTCACTAGATCAGCAACGAACTCTGAGAATTCATTGATAAAGTCTGAATAGGGCCCTGGGGGGCGGTAGAAAACAGCCAGCTGTAGAGGGAGCGGTGTGACAGACCTCATAGTTAGCACCTCAAACGATTTATATCTATTATTCATGTTAGGACTAAGGTTAAAGTTTTCGTTGTATATTAGTGCGACCCCCCCACCCCTTTTAAGCGGACGGGCAATATGCGCATGTGTAAAGTTAGGAGGACATGCCTCATTTAGCGCAAAAAAGTCGTTTGGTTTAAGCCGGGTTTCGCAGAGACCGATGACGTTAAGATTGTTGTCTCTGATGATATCATTAACTAATAACGTTTTGAGAGACAATGATCTTATGTTTAAAAAACCTATATTATAGGTAGTGGGCTGTTTCAGGGAATTTTTGATCAAATTATCCGTAGTAGCAATATTAATAATGTTGTGTTTATTATGCCCAGTGCATTTAGTATAGTTACGACCATATCTAGGAATTGATACGACGGGAATTTTCCGATTGTTTGATTGTTGCTTTGATAAACTGCACGCATCATGGTTAGCCACCTCAGTAACGGGGATTTTCCGATTGTTTGATTGTTGCTTTGATAAACTGCACGCATCATAGTTAGCCACCTCGGTAAAACACATGTCCAACTCTGAAACACTCAAAGCAGAAAAAACGTGTTCTAATTTAACTGACTCCTTACCCAGACCAGTAGTCTCGCGTCTTTCATTTAAATCCGTCTGCAGGATGGAGGGAAGTGGTGTTCTGTGGGGATTAGCCTTCTGCTTTGTTTTTAGCCCCGCTCGACATCCGCGTTTCCGATCACACCGCTGGCGTCTGCTCCGTAGACGGCCCCCGCTGCTACTAGACTCCGCTGCTTCACAGGCCGCTGGATGTAGCCGCCGACGTATTCCCATGCTAGTTAGCAAGTCTAGCACGCAAGCGTCTATCAGTCCAAAACGGCCCGATATGTCCACATCCAGAAGTGTCTGGCGGTCGTACGTGATCACGGAGTGACCACGATGTGAGCCAGCCATAAAGTTTGTAGAATTGTCCGGTATTTCTGCCAAATGTTCCATCTTTAGCAGCAGCTCCGCAATGTTGCAGCCCGTACGGGCGCCGCCATCTTGGAAAATATAGATATCTTTCTTTCACGAAGACAAGAATATAAGTTGGTGTATTACCTGATTCTGATGACTTGCATTGATTGGAATCAGACAGTAATGATGATAATGCCCACATTTTCAAATGGAGGAGAAAAAAGTGGTCCTTTCTGTACAATACCACATGAAATTGGTTGTTTTTTGGCATCTAATTCATCCAGCTTCCATACACTTTACAAGAAAAACATTGGCGGCAAATTCCGTAGCTTGCTTAAATGACATTCACGGTACCGGAGGGTCTTGTGAGATGACGCTGGCTGCTGCAAGATCATTATTATTAAAATATGACCGAGAGGAAGGCGAGAAACACTTTTTATTTCAACAGACTCTCGCGCCGTCCCTTCCGTCAAAACTCTAAAGGCCGACTGCACATTTCCTATCTTCACAATAAAAGCCCTGCTTCATGCTGCCTGCGCTAACTAAATACAGAGTCTCGGAAAACTGGCGTGCACAAGCGATCCCTCAGAAAGCTGGCGTGCACATCACTTGTGCACGCCAGCTTTCTGAGGGATCGCTCTGTATTTAGTTAGCGCAGGCAGCATGAAGCAGGGCTTTTATTGTGAAGATAGGAAATGTGCAGTCGGCCTTTAGAGTTTTGACGGAAGGGACGGCGCGAGACTCTGTTGAAATAAAAAGTGTTTCTCGCCTTCCTCTCGGTCATATTTTAATAATAATGATCTTGCAGCAGCCAGCGTCATCTCACAAGACCCTCCGGTACCGTGAATGTCATTTAAGTGACGTTTTGGTGAAGATTGATGATCACTAATTTTTAGGTCTATTTTTTTTAAAAGCCTGGCTGGAGATCGACTGACACACCCCCCGCGGTCGACTGGTAGCTCGCGATCGACGTAATGGGCACCCCTGGGTTACACAGACCTGTATGAAGTTGCCCACTTTATTATTGCAAATATCAAAATAACACTGCATTATGTTTGTGCTGTAAACATTTGTTTTCTAACATTGAGGTTTTTAAGTTATTTTAAAATAAATGTTCTGACTAGTGATGTCATCCAGTCTGCCACCACCACACACACTTTGTCAAAATCTCCCTAAACTTGTCCCAAACGTTTGTGCTACACAATGTTTTATCTTACGGTTATTGTACTTATGTTAGGGGCTGGGCTTCACGGTGGCAGAGGGGTTAGTGCGTCTGCCTCACAATACAAAGGTCCTGAGTAGTCTGGGGTTCAATCCCGGGCTCGGGATCTTACTGTGTGGAGTTTGCATGTCCTCCCCGTGAATGTGTGGGTTCCCTCCGGGTACTCCGGCTTCCTCCCACTTCCAAAGACATGCACCTGGGGATAGGTTGATTGGCAACACTAAAAATGTGCTCTAGTGTGTGAATGTGAGTGTGAATGTTGTCTCTCTATCTGTGTTGGCCCTGCAATGAGGTGGTGACTTGTCCAGTGTGTACCCCGCCTTCCTCCCGATTGTAGCTGAAATAGGCACCAGCGCCCACCGCGACCCCAAAAGGAATAAGCGGTAGGAAATGGATGGATGTTAAATGATGATGATAAATGGGTTGTACTTGTATAACGCTTTTCTACCTTCAAGGTACTCAAAGCGTTTTGACACTGCTTCCACTTCACCCGTTCACTCACACTCTCACACACTGATGGAGGGAGCTGCCATGCAAGGCGCTAACCAGCACCCATCAGGAGCAAAGGTGAAGTGTTTTGCTCAGGACACAACGGACGTGACGAGGTTGGTACTATTGTCTGACTACAAGAAACATTGAAAAGTATATGAATAATAAGAAACTTTTTTTAGCAAAAAAAAAAATATGTTTAATATATTTATGAAAAATGTATTGTATATTTGTGTGCAGAAAAGTTCCATGAATCCAGAGATTGTTTATTCCGTCCTTGTTGAAATGGTCATGCAGCTGCGTGGTGACTCTGAAATAAAAATGTAACAATCAGATCACATGAAAAAAGCTAAGACAATATAAGTCATATGGGAAAATGTATTTTTAGACAATAGGATTTTCTTGAGCAAAATGGATTAGAAAAGACAGATTTAAAATAATAATACAAAAAATAATAATTCCAGCTGGCCGGATGTTGGACGTTGTCCCTTTTTAACCTTCGTCTTGTGTTAGGGTCGGCACCGACCCATTTTAGTTTTTAAATGCATAAAAACACCACATACATTTATTTTTTTTGCATCAAAGCTTTTTGACTTTGTCAGGAACCTCTTTGTCAACAAAATAAAACATTTTAATTTTTTTCACTAAATTATAAAATGCTCTGGTAGAAATTATGCCCTTGGTGTTGTTAGGGTCGGTTTCGACCCGGTTATAAGAATAAGATGATAAAGCAATGATAAGAGCCAAAACTGAACACACTGACAGCCAGCTCCTCTCCCAATCATGTGAGCTTTAGTGGATTCTCATTTTACCTTGTTATCCTGTACAAAAACAAACAAAAGACGGACACTAAAAGTGTCACTTTTTGCCACTCTGATTTTGTTTTTTTATTAGTTTTGGAACTAGTAATCTATTTCTCTTGGTTTCATTTGCTTGATTGGTTGTTGGTTGTTGTTTGTTTGATGTTGGATTTCTGTTGCTGAAAAAAATATGTTTTATCCTTTTTCTTGAAGTAAATATATATGGGTCAAAATTGACCCGTAACACCATAGATGTTACTATAGTTAGAATTCTTAAAATGAAAAAATTTATAAAACACATTTATTTAAGAGATGTGTTCTAATACCCCTTAGTAATAGTTAGGTAACACAACAACCTTTTTTTTTATTTATATGATTCTCTTGAGGTTCGTTTTACCATTTTTAAAAATTGAAATCGAGGGGTATACTGAAAAAAAAAGGCCCAATGGCCCAAACCAAAAATATTAAAACCAATATTTTCAAGGATAAGGAAGCCTAACGAGGTAACCAAGAGATGAGAAACAAATTGGATGATAGATAATTGTTTTTAGTGTATTTTACAGCTGATTTAAGACATGGGTCAAAACCGACCCGTTAACATAAGAGATGGTAACAGAAAGCTAACACAAGAGGAAGGTTAAATAACTGTAATATTGAGTGTGGCAGTGTACTGTCATGGTGAGTAAAACTTATTTTTTCTAATTGCAAACTTTATAAAAACAATTGATTCTACTAAAACCCACATATATCTACAATAGCACAGGCATTTTTGACATAAGGCATGTTTGGTTTTGAAGTTATAAGTATATAACTTTCATATTTTGTATGACTGTTTTATTGTCATATTGAGTAAAAATCAAACATGGTTCTTTGCAAACCTTGCAAAATATAGTTTTTTTCCAGTAAATCTCACAAAGATACATTTCTCCAGGAATTATCAGCCATTTTGCATGTGTGGTTTAGGAGTTATGTTTAAATAACTGTAATATTGAGTGTGACAGTGTACTGTCATAGTTAGTAAAACCTACTTTTTCTATTTGCAAACTTTACAAAAACAATTGATTCTACTAAAGCCCATATAGATACAATACCACAGGCATTTTTAGAAATAATGCATGTTTTGTTTTAAAGTTATGTGTATATAACTTTCATATTTAGTATGACCTTATATATTGTCATATTGAGTAAAAATAAAACTTGAGTCTTTGCAAACCTTACAAAATATTGTTTTTTCCAGTGACACTCACAAAGATACATTTCTACAGGCATTTTCAGGATTTTGCATGGGTAGTTTAGGAGTTATGTTTAAATAACTGTAATATTAAGTGTGGCAGTATGATGTTATAGTGAGTAAAACCTATTTTTTCCATTTGAAAACTTTACAAAAACAATTGATTCCAGTTAAAGTCACAGAGATTAAAAATTACAGGCATTTTCAGACAAATTACATTTGTGGTTCAGGAGTTATGTTGGAATACATTTTTATTGCTTTTTTCGCATTATCTCAGGATTCTAAGAACATGATTGTCATATTGAGTAAAACAATCTTTTTTGTGTTTGCATTCCTAAAACAATGATATATTTTGTGAAAAACTCACAAGGATGTATATTTCAGGCATTATTAGCCATATTGCATGTGTAGTTTAGGAGTTATATTTAAATAATTGTAATATTGAGAGTGACAGTGTTCTGTCATAGTGAGTAAAATCAATTGTTTCTATTTGCAAACCTTACAAAAACTATTTATTCTACTAAAACCCTCATATATTCAATAGAACAGGCATTTATAGACATAATGAATGTTTGGTTTTGAAGTTATGTGTATACAGTATAACTTTCATATTTAGTATGACAGTTATATTGTCATACTGAGTAAAAATCAAACTTGAGTCTTTGCAAACCTTACAAAATATATTTTTTTCCTAATACAACTCACAAAGATATATATCTCCAGGCATTATCAGCCATTTTGCATGTGTGGTTTAGGAGTTATGTTTAAATAACTGTAATATTGAGTGTGACAGTGTACTGTCATGGTGAGTAAAACCTATTTTCTCTATTTTCAAACTTTACAAAAACATTTGATTCTAGTAAAACTCACAGAGATGAAAAATTACAGGCATTTTTAGACATATTGTATTTGTGGTCAGGAGTTATGTTGGAATACATTTTTATTGCTTTTTTCACATTATCTCAGGATTCTAAGAACATTACTGTCACATAGAGTGAAAAAAACACTTTTGTGTTTGCAATCCTTAAAAAAGGATATATTTTGTGTAAAACTCACAAGGATGCATTATTTCAGGCATTATTGGCCTTTTTTCATGTGTGGTTTAGGAGTTATGTTTAAATAACTGTAATACTGAGTGAGACAGTGTACTGTCACAGTGAGTAAAACCTACTTTTTCTATTTGCAAACTTTGCAAAAACAAATGGTTCTACTAAAACCCATATTGATACAATAGCACAGGCATTTTTAGACATAATGCATGTTTTGTTTTGCAGTTATGTGTATATAACTTTCTTATTTAGTATGAAAAACCTACTTTTTCTATTTGCAAACTTTATAAAAATGATTACATTTAGAAAAACCCACATGGCTACAATAGCACAGTCATTTTTAGACATAGTGCATGTTTGGTTTTTAAGTTACGTGTATATAACTTTCATATTTATGATGAAAGTTATATTGTCATATTAAGTAAAAATCTAACTTATGTCTTTGCAAACCTTACAAAATATTGTTTTTTCCAGTAAAACTCACAACGATACAGGCATTATTAGTAAAGTTGAGTGTGTGGTTTTAGAGTTATGTTTAAATAATTGTAATATTGAGTGTGTTAGTTCACTGTCATATTGAGTAAAAAACTATTTTTTATATTTGCCAACTTTACAAAAACAATTGATTCCAATAAAACCCACATAGATACAATAGCATAGGCATTTTTAGACATAATGCATGTTTGGTTTTGAAATTATGTGTATATAACTTTCATATTTAGTATGACAGCTATATTGTCATATTGAGTAAAAATCAAACTTGGGTCCTTGCAAACCTTACAAAATATTGTTTTTTCTAGTAAAACTCACAAAGATACATTTCTCCAGGCATCATCACCAATTTTACGTGTTCGGTTTAGGATTTATTTTTAAATCACTGTAATATTGAGTGTAACAGTGTACTGTGTAGTGAATAAAACCTATTTTTTTCTATTTCCAAACTTTTCAAAAACAGTTGATTATAGTAAAACTCACAGAGATTAAAAATTACAGGCATTTTTAGACTTATTGAATTTGGAGTTATTTTGGTATATATATTTTTTTTCCTTTTTTCGCATTATCTCAGGATTCTAAGAACATTACTGTCATGTAGAGTAAAAAACTACTTTTTGTGTTTGCAATCCTTAAAAAATGATATATTTTGTGTAAAACTCACAAGGATGCATTATTTCAGGCATTATTAGCCTTTTTTCATGTGTGGTTTAGAAGTTGTGTTTAACTAATTGTAATATTGAGTTTGAGTGTACTGTCATAGTGAGTAAAACCTATTTTTTCTATTTGCAAACTGTACAAAAACAATTGATGCTAGTAAAATGCACAAAGATACAATAGCACGGGCATTTTTGACTTAATGCATGTTTGGTTTTGAAGTTATGTGTATATAACTTTCATATTTAGTATGACAGTTGTATTGTCAGAAAGAGTAAAAATCAAACTTGGGTCTTTGCACACCTTACAAAATATTGTTGTTTTTTTCCAGTAAAACTCACAATCACACATTTATCCAGGCATTATTAGCCATTTTGCATGTGTGGTTTAGGAGTTATGTTTCAATAATTGTAATATTGAGTGAGACAGTGTACTGTCATAGTGAGTATAACCTATTTTTTCAATTTGCAATCTTTACAAAAACAATTGGTTCTAGATTCAATAGAACATTCATTTATAGACATAATGTCTATAAATGTCAAGTGGAGTGGTCAAAAATTCAACCAGAAGCTTGTGGATGGCAACCGAAAGCGCCTTATTGCAGTGAAACTTGCCAAGGGACATGTGAGCAAATATTAACATTGTTGCATGTATACTTTTGACCCAGCACATTTGCTCACATTTCCAATAGACCCATAATAAATTCATAAAAGAACCAAACTTTATGAATGTTTTTTTGTGACCAATAAGTATGTGCTCCAATCACTCTATCACAGAAAATATGAGATGTATAAATATTTTAAACTCAAGCCAGCCATGACATTATGTTCTTTACAAGTGTATGTAAACTATTGACCACGAATGTATATACGCTTGGTACTTGCAACCGCATGGTTGTCGTTGTTTTG
Source organism: Nerophis ophidion (assembly GCF_033978795.1). Lineage (NCBI taxonomy): Eukaryota > Metazoa > Chordata > Actinopteri > Syngnathiformes > Syngnathidae > Nerophis > Nerophis ophidion. The sequence continues at coordinate 15,190,188 of NC_084638.1, forward strand.
TCAAATTTAACTACCCGTGAAAATTAGTTACCGATCCCAGTGTATTTGTATAATAAACTTAAATTGATGCTTGTGCATATTCAGTAAAAAAAAATGTAGCATAAATAAATATAAGCAGCAATAAAAATATACTTTAAAATGCTTCTACACATTCTATTAAAGGCACAGATAACATGTACTGCTTGCCTGTGTATCGGCTGGGGACATCTCTGCGCTGCTGATCCGCCTCCGCTTGGGATGGTTTCCTGCTGGCTCCGCTGTGAACGGGACTCTCGCTGCTGTGTTGGATCCGCTTTGGACTGGACTCTCGTGACTGTGTTGGATCCATTATGGATTGAACTTTCACAGTATCATGTTAGACCCGCTCGACATCCATTGCTTTCCTCCTCTCCAAGGTTCTCATAGTCATCATTGTCACCTACGTCCCACTGGGTGTGAGTTTTCCTTGCCCTTATGTGGGCCTACCGAGGATGTCGTAGTGGTTTGTGCAGCCCTTTGAGACACTAGTGATTTAGGGCTATATAAGTAAACATTGATTGATTGATTGATAACATCCATCCATCCATTTTCTACCACTTGTCCCTTTTGGGGTTGTGGGTGGTGCTGGAGCCCACCTTCACTTCCATTCGGACGGAAAGCGGGGTACACCCTGGACAAGTCGCCACCTCATCACAGAGCTAACACAGATAGACAGACAACATTCACACACTAGGGCCCATTTAGTGTTGCCAATCAACCTATCCCCAGGTGCATGTCTTTGGAAGTGGGAGAAAGTCGGACTACCCGGAGGGAACCCACGCAGTCCTGGGGAAAACATGCAAACTCCACACAGAAGGATTCCGAGCCCAGGGCCGAACCCAGGACCTTCGTATTGTGAGGCACAGATACCAGTGTTTCCATATATAGTATTGGTACCTAACGGAACTAGACCTAGGATGGATTGGTTATCTGTATAATAAAACCATTCTCGGGGCCCCTGCAGTCTACATATAAACTTAAACATTTCTTTTCTCAGGGTGGCGTGGAAGGTGTTTATCCCTAAATCGCAAAAAAGCTTGCTGGCACTACTACCCCTGGCCTTTCTGAGCAGGATTCTGAGACAGTCATTATATGCAACACAGAGTTTGCGCAATCTCTCTTTCTTGAATCTCACCCAGAGGGGTGCTGTGTACTTAGGGGTGCAGTAAGCTCTAAACAAGTACACCTTTGCTTCATCAGAGCAGTAATGACATTTTCTCACCAGCATATTGGCTTGGACATACAGCATTCTTCTCTGTCCAAGCATGTCAGCATCATCCTCCATCTTGTCATTGATGATGTGGCCTAAGTATTAGACATTGTTGCACACAGACAGGGTTTGACCAGACAAATAGAAACCTGGGAAATGAAGATGTTTATCCTTATTGGTCCTAAATATCATTACCATGCCCTTCCTGGCATTTTACTTGATGCCAAACTTGACTTCATAGTGTGAGCATATGTTAAGAAGCTGGTGGAACCCTGCACTACTGGGAGATATAATGGCCAAATCATCAGTGTACATAAAGTGGTTGATGAAGGTGTTCCCCATGATGCATCCTGTTCTGCATTCTCCCACTGCCTTGACAGGTCATCCATAGACAGGCTAAATAGGCCTGGTGATAGAAGCCCACCCTGCTGTACCCCATGGCCAACTCTAAAAAGAGAGGGTAAACTACTCCCCCATTTTACCTGCTTCGTCTGCCTGTCGTACCAATATGCCAGAATATACCCAGAACACCCCTATGCTTCAGATTGGTGAAGAGTTTGAGATGGTTGACTGTCAAATGCCTTAGATGCATCAATAAACCCTACCAACATTGTAGGGCCCTGCGCTCTGTATTTTTCTACAGCTTCTTCTAAAGCATAAATACACAAGTCAGTGCTGTACTTGCTCTTAAAGCCAAATTGGTTGTCTGCGGTGCAAATAAGATCCCCAACTCTGTATGTTATCACACTTTCCAGCACTTTAGATAGCATGCTGGCTCGGGCGATAGGTTGATAATTGTCCATAGTTCCTACCTTACTAGCCTTGTCTTTAATGACAGGTACTAGAATAACTGTCAGCATAGCAGCTGGCAGGATGCCATGTATTACCAACCTACCAATATATACCTACTGCATGTACATAAAACCTTAATGGAGGTGTTTAGATGTTTTTTCAATTCTTTGTCGTCAGAATCGTGTGACTCTAATAGCCTTTATTGTAAGCAGACTTTTGATCGCATTTATTTACTATTTAGAATGCATAAAAAAGAAAAACACGTGTGTTTTCTTGGCAGCCCAAAAAAAAAAAGTGTGGTTCCCTTTTAAGTGAAGTGAAGTATATTTATTTAGCGCTTTTCTCTAGTGACTCAGAGCGCTTTACATAATGAAACATATGATCTAAATTACATTTAAACCAGTGTGGGTGGCACTGGGAGCAAGTGAGTAAAATACCTTGCTCAAGGACACAACGGCAACGACTAGGATCAAACCTGGAACCGTCGAGTTGCTGGCACGGCCGCTCTACCAACCGAGCAACGCTGGCCTTAGAATGTATTCAATTGTATCAAAATCTCATAAAAATCGTAAATACATCCTAAACATGTCTCAATAATTCCATGAACAATATTTTTATTTGGAACTTTCTAATGTAACGTGTTTCTATTTACACTTCTGTTAAAATGTAATAATGACTTATTCTTATCTTTTGTTAAAATGTAATCAGCACTCGTTTTGTTGTTTGATACTTTCAATTTAGGAGCTTTAGCAGAGTTTCTGTGGATCATTAAAAAGCATTATAAGGCATTGAATGGACTTTGCCTGAATTAAGGTCTTAAACGGTATTAAAAAGCATTAAGTACGATGACAAGAGGCATTAAAATATTCTTGCAATCGTAGGCCGGGACCGATATAAACAAAAATAAACCTAATAACTTAATTTTTGCCGTCATCAATATATTGCTATTTTAGTGTGTTTCCTTCTTGGTCTGTGGATATTAAACTGGACTAAGAGGTCTCACTCTGTGCATCGCTCTCAGCACCTGAGGATGTTTATTCCACAGTAGACTTACATGAACAAAGTGAGCCTCTTGTCAGTCATTTACAATCTTTGTTTCGGCTATTTGCAATTCTCCTCAACACATTTTCCTGTGTGCAGTAGTGTTAGCGACACTCACTTTAATGTTGGAGATGGAAATAGTCATTTTAATACAAAGCTGTAATACCGGCCCCCACATAACTGCCCAGGATATGCCTGTTATATGATTCTTTAATTTTGAACGTTTTAGAATCAGCATTTGTGTCAAGGAAGTGATATTAGGTCTGAAAACCTTTTGACAAGTTGACTTCATGTCCATTAGAACTTTTCAAAGTGTAGAATACCATCCGCCTTAAACAGAATAGTCTATTTTGAAAGTGAACAGGATTATTTATTTTGTGTTAATGCATGACTTCCTGTCCCACACGAGCAGATTTTGGCTCAATTGAACCACCTTGTTGTGTCGACCACTATATATAAAAGCCAGGTGGTGAAAACTTAAACATTGCCTTGATAACAAAAAACGGAATGAGTCTGTCGCGGTGGCTTCGCCGTCCCACATCCAGTGGAAATCCTGGTTACACTTACAAACGTTGCTTGGTGAGATTAATGACAAAACCTTACTTCGGGTTCAAGGGACGAAGCAAAAGGAAACACCCTTTCAACCCACAACACTTGCAGTGAGCGAACTCGACCACAAGATGGCGTCATAGCAGAGACAACGATACAGAATACAGATTTACACTGTAAACAACCTAATCTTTTCTCCAAGTTTATAGGATAGGATAGGTCTTTATTGTCATTGCACAAGTACAACAAAACTTTGTTTTCAGCACAAACCTGTTCAAGATTAGACAAACAGTGTACAGGGTTACAGAACAAGAACGCTGATAGGTCGCCATCAGCGGTATACATCAGTAACTGACATTAAAATCACAAGGGGAACTGGAGCCTATCCCAGCTGCACTCAGGCAGCAGGGAATTTATTGCAATACAGATTTTAGGCCATATTGTCCACCCATCGTAAAAAGTGGTCTTATTTTCCCCTGAATAATGTTGTAAAGATCAGTTTGTTGTCACACCGTTGTGAGGCAAGTCCTGTTTTGGGGTTGTCTGGCAAACCTCCTGTTTTATTTTGAAAAATCTAATCCTCCTCTCGTTTCAGGCCACTTGCCCTTCCTCCTGTGTCACCGGTCTGATGTCTCTCCTGATTGCCTGATTGTTCCCACCTGTGTCACCCTCCCTCATGTGTATATAGGCCTCGTCTTCCCCTGTCTTGTTGCCAGAGTATGTTGTCTTGCCATGTACCTCCAGCCTTGTCCACAGCCTTGTCCACAGCCTTGTCCACAGCCTTGTCCACAGCCTTGTCCACAGCCTTGTCCACAGCCTTGTCCACAGCCTTTTCCACAGCCTTTTCCACAGCCTTTTCCACAGCCTCGTCCACAGTCTTGTCCACAGTCTTGTCCCCAGCCTTGTCCCCAGCCTTGTCCACAGCCTTGTCCACAGCCTTGTCCACAGCCTTGAACCAAGTTTGATAAGTATTGTCTCGCTTTATTTATTGATTTCTTTGTTCCCTCTGAGAGAGTGATTTTATTTTGCTAAAGTTTTTCGGTCAAGTCTTTTTGTATCGATTCCATAGTGCCTTGTCTTCCTTTTTTCCTCCTTCTTGAGCGCTTTTAGTTTGCAGGCTTCTCAACAATTTATAACATACCTTCTGTTTATAGCTTCTCGACTCCTCTGCATGAGTGATTTACCTTTTTGTGGATAATCATAGATTGTTGTTTTTTTTTTTTGTTATTAGACTCGTATAGAACTTTTGCTATTGCCCAATTCCTCCTTATGGAGTGATTTTATGTTTATTGAAGTATGCCATATGCTACATATCCTTTGTTGCTTGAATATATCATAGATAGATTTTGTAGCCACTTTGTTTTAATCACTCTGTCCAAGAGATAGCAAAGAAAACTAACTAAATAAAGTCAGAGTCAATTGTCATTTTTCTCTACCTGAGTCCTCATTTTCGCCAAGCCCTAACAGTTGTTTGTTTTCCGTCCAATTCATACAATAACTTGTTTTTTTTAAGTTCATGTGAACTTACTGACTCAATCTGGACATTTCTCAAGCATGTTTTTCATTTTGTGTCCTGCAGACGTCTGTGAAGAACAACTTCTGCCTGAAAAACAGGAGTGCAGCTTCAGTATGGTGAAGGAGGATCCTTCAAAGAGGAAGACCAGGTGCCACGGACCCTCTGGCGTCTCCTTTTCCTCCTTGACACAGACCCTTCCCTGAAAAAAGGAAGAGGAAGACTCACTGACCCCCCACATTAAAGATGAAGCGATGGAACACAGCATCAGTCAGGAGGGAGATCATCTTGAAGGACTGGTGGAGTTCCCAGTGACTGGTGTCCCTGTGAAGAGTGAAGATGATGAGGTCGAAGGTGAAAGTGAGGTGAGGGGAGAGGAAGCCTCCAAGCAGCAGCTCAACACAACACATGACAACAGAAGCTGATGGAGACCACTGTGGGGGATCACAAGCAGACAAGCTCTTAGCTCCACTATCAGATAGTGAGGACACAACGTCACACTCTCCTGACACTGATGATGAAGACTCTAAAGATGATAAGACATGTCACACTGACAACACTCGCTTCAAATGTTCTCACTGTGGCCAAAGCTTTAAAAACCATAGTCATCTGAAAAGACACATGAGAACACACACTGGAGAAAAACTTTTTTCTTGTTCAATATGTGGCTTATCTTTTACAAGGAAGGACAATATGAAAGATCACACAAGAACACATAAAGGAGAAAAACATTTTTCGTGTTCTTTGTGTGATTCGAGGTATGCACGATGTTGAGATTTGAAAAAACACCTGAAAAGACACACTGGAGAAAACCTTTTTAAGTGTTCTGTGTGTAATTCAAGTTTTGTCGAAGATGAACATTTGAAAAGACACATGAGAACACACACAGGAGAAAAACCTTTCACCTGTTCACTTTGTAGTAAAGGTTTTGCACAAAGTCACAATTTAAAAGTACACATGAGAACACACACTGGTGAAAAACCTTTTTCCTGTTCAACCTGTGGTAAAGGTTTTACACACAGTCAGAGTTTGAAAGAACACATGACAATACACAGTGGAGAAAAACCCTTTTCCTGTTCAATTTGTGGTGAAGATTTTGTTCGTCGACAGTCTGTAAAGGTACACATGAGAACGCACACTGGTGAAAAACCTTTTTGTTGTTCAATCTGTGGTAAAACTTTCACAGAAAGTCGTTGTTTGGATAGACACACAAGATTGCACACTGGTGAAAAAGCTTTTACCTGTTCAATCTGTGGTAAAGGTTTTACAGAAAGTCAATATTTGAAAGTACACAACAAAACACACACTTTTGAAAAACCTTTTTCCTGTTCAATCTGCAACAAAAGCTTTTGTGAACGATCATACCTTGCAGCACACATGAGAACACACTCAGGAGACAAAGTGTTGAGTTGCAGTGTGTGTGGTGAAAGATTCTCTTCTAAGTACCAGTGTAAGAAACACAAGTGTGCTGGTGAGAACAGCAGCAGCAAATGAAACTGCAGGATTTGAAATTAACTGTCGAAATTTAGACTTTGACTTTCTAACAACATCAGCACATATAACATGTGTGACATTGTTGTTTGTGTAACAATCTTTTTAATATGCTCCTACATTTATAGATTAGATATTTTATATTTGTGCTTTTTTCAGTCGTCAATGGTTGTAGGGCTCTTCACATCCTCACATTGTTTACAATCATGGCCACCAGCAGTTAGAGCCAGTTAGAGCCCCATTAATTTGAGCGAGGATGAAAGATTTGTGGATGAGGATAGTGAGAGTGAAGGACTAGAAGACGAAAAAATAAGACGAGGGCAGTGGGAGCGATTCAGATGTTATTAGACACATTTACTAGGATAATTCTGGAAAATCCCATATCTGCTTATTGTGTTACTAGTGTTTTAGTGAGATTATATAGTCATACCTGAAAGTCGGAGGGGTGTGGTGACTGCCAGTGTCTCTGAGGGAAGCCACGGAGGAGCCAAGAAAGTCGCAGCTGCCTCTTTAAAGGGGAACATTATCACAATTTCTGAAGGGTTAAAACCAATTAAAATCAGTTCCCACTGGCTTATTTTATTTTTCTCAGTTTTTCTCAAAAGTTTACCCATCACGCAATATCCTGAAAAACGGCTTCAAAGTGCATGATTTACACCATCAATATCCGACCGTCTATTGTCCTGTGACGTCACTCCTTGAAGCCACCAGAAACAAACATGGCGGATATCACAGAAAGGTATAGCATAGTAGCTCGGATTCGGACTCAGATTTCAGTGCCGTAAGCGATTCAACACATTACGCATGTATTGAAACCGATGGAGTGTGGAGGCAGGTACCGAAAACAAAATTAAAGAAGAAACAGAAGTTTTTGAGCCATATCACGACAGACAGCGGCACGGGAGGAAGCGCGGACGGATTTGGTGATCGCCTTCTAACCAACGATTGGTATGTGTTTGTTTGGCATTAAATGTGGGTGGATGGAAAGGCTGGATGCAAATATAGCTACAAATGAGGCATAATGATGCAATGTGTACATACAGCTAGCCTAAATAGCATGTTAGCATCGATGAGCTTGCAGTCATGCCGTGACCAAATATGTCTGATTAGCAAACTCCACATAAGTCAATAACATCAACAAAACTCACCTTTGGGATTTTGTTGACTTTATCGTTGGAAATACATCTGCTTTGAGTGTCGCAGGATATCCACACATCTCTGCGCCATCTCTGTCGTAGCATAGCTGTCGTCGGTAAAGTGTGCGGAACAAACGAGGGACTTTCGCATCTTTTGGCCACTGTTGCAACTTGAATCCGTCTCTGTTCGTGTTGTTACACCCTACGACAACACACCGACGAGGCATGATGTCTCCAAGGTACCGGAAAACAGTCGGAAAAAAGGAAAATAACAGAGATGATTTGACTTGGTGCGTGTAATGTGTTTGAGAAAATGGCGGGTCGCTTCATGTTGTGACGTCACGGGTGAAAGGTCATCGCTCCGACAGCGAACAATTGAAAGGCGTTTTAATCGCCAAATTCACCCTTTTCGAGTTCGGAAATCGGTTAAAAAAACATATGGTCTTTTTTCTGCAACATCAAGTTATATATTGACGCTTACATAGGTCTGGTGATAATGTTCCCCTTTAACAGCTGCAGGAGGAACGACACAAGCTCCGCTCAGATTTACGGTAAGAGCCGACTTATTACCACCATTTTCTCACCGAAACCTGCCGGTTGACATGTGATAAGAACCATGTTTGCTTGACCGCTCTGTTCCATATTTTATGTGTTATATATTTAAATATGTGTGTGTTTGTATTTTGCCAACATGGTAGAATCACATGATAGGCAGGTTGTATCATGTTTTTTTCTGTCACCTTGAGGAAATGGCATAAAGAGGAAGATGACAATATAATGTCACTTGGACAATGATGTACAGAACAGGGGAGATTTAGTTATTTTCTATTTTTGGTTTTAGGCGATTGTTTTTAATTTTTTATTTCACAAAACCTCTCCATTATCCAGCTATGGATTTCTGGTAGCTGCATGGTTAAAACGTGATGCAAGGGGATAGGGAGGGGATGTATGAGGAAGGTATGGACATGGATAGGACTAGAGGAGGGAGAGGAAAGAAGGGGAGAGAAGGTCATGAAGGAAAGTTGAGCGCTAAAAGAGTAGAAATGGGGAAAAAGATTATGGTAGATAATTGCAAGATTATATATAAACTTAAGTCACATCGAGACACGAAGGATATTAGTTTGATGACACTGGTTAAGGGATGAAAGAAGGACATTGGAGAGGTGGAGATGGCCAAAGTGCTAAAGGTAAGGAAGTCTTTGGATTAAATGTAAAAATGGAGAGCAAAAGAACAAAGCAATGTGATTGCAAAAGCTGTGCAATAAGATACTAAAGGAAATAATCAAAGAGGGAGAAAGAAAGGGGTCTAGAGGAGTCGTGACAGGAATCCCAAGAGGTGACAATTTAGAAGATTTGAAAAGACAAAATAAAAGATGGAATTGTCACAATAATGAAGAGAATGATGGCATTTAAAAACTGAGAAAAGATGGAGAACGAATCTGTGCTAGTGCAGTTTGTCGAGGAAGTCATCTCGGTAAGAATCATGATAGGGTTTTTAAGTTTCTACGTTAGAACTTACGTCCCACCCCCAGTACCTTGTTTCAAGTGCCAACGTTCTGGGCACATAGTAGTGTGTGTCATGTTAAGATAAGATGTGGAAAGTGTGGAGGGCAGCATGAATATGGACAATGTGGGAGTCATGAACAGATCAAGTGTTGTAACTGTGGGGGAATCACACAGCAGCTTATGGGGTCTGTGTCATTAGGAAACAAAAGTACAGCAAATGAGAGGAGCATATGTAATAAACTGTACAGAACGGAAGATGGTCACTCGACTCATATACTTCCGTGCCCGTTCACACTTTCCACTCGGAGCCGCTGACCGCAACGTCTTTTGTTTACTTCCGTCATACAATCACGAACTAAAGCCCCACAAACCACACTGCAGCAGTGCCCCCCAGTGGACGGAGGACGCCAGCACTCAACTCCAATGCTCCCTAGCTTGTACTGACTGGGCCATTTTTGAAGTAGTCTGTCAGTACAGACTACATCAAATTCTACCCCAACTCCAAACCATGGATTACCTCACAAATAAAACAGAGCCTGAGGGAAAAACATAAATCCTTCAGGCAACAGGACTGGGCCACCCTCAAGGCAAAAAACGAGGTACTTAGAGCAAAACTGATGTACAAAAACAAACTGGAAACCAAATTTAGCAGCATGAACACCAAGCAGGCCTTTCAGAAGGTGAAAACCCTACAGGATGCGGACCAAAAACATCATGCACTGTCAGTGACCCAGAAACCCTCTCTAAAGACCTGAACACATTGTTTACCCATTTTGATAATTTGGACTTCTCACCAGAGTGCCAGGACCTGCTGAGAGCCCTCCCACCACCAGACCCCGAGAAACAGGCCCCCTTCAAAGAGGAGGAAGTATGGCGCCAGCTGAGCCGCTGCAAGCCAGGCAAGGCACCAGGGCCTTTTGACATTCAAGCCAGTGTGATCAGGGACTGTGCCATGGAGCTCTCCCCCACCCTACACTCTCTCTTCTGTCAATGCTACCAGACTGCAACAATACCTACACTGTGGCAAACTGCAACCATCATCCCAGTACCGAATAAATCCAGACCCACAAAACTCAACCATTACCGCCCCATAGCCTTTACAGTATATCCATAATTATGAAGTGCCTGGAGAAACTGCTGCTCTACATCAGCCTTGCAGTTGTCACCCCACACCTGGACCCCTCCAATTTGCCTACAGGGCCAGTAGGATGCTGTGGCCTGCCTGCTGCATCTCCTCCTCCAGTATCTGAACTCCCATCCCGTACTATACGTTGCATCTCACCACCTGTTATTACTGTACCAAAGCATTGTTCACATCCTTCTGTACTGTTCCACATGTTTTTTCACTATGCTTTCTGAAACCAACCGGACCAAACTCACACGCATTACAAACATAGCAGCTAAAATCATCGGCCTACCCACACCTAAAATCTCAGATCTAAACCACGGGTCCATCATTGGCTGGCAAACACAATAGTCCAGCATATCACTGACCCATTACAAGAGGGGTCACCAACCTTTTTGAAACCAAGAGCTACTTCTTGGGTACTGATTAATGCGAAGGGCTACCAGTTTGATACACACCTAAATAAATTGCCAGAAATAGCCAATTTGCTCAATTTACCTTTAATAAATAAACCTCTATATATAAAAAAATGGGTATTTCTGTCTGTCATTCCGTCGTACATTTTTTTCCTTTTTACGGAAGGTTTTTTGTAGAGAACAAATGATGAAAAAACACTTAATTGAACGGTTTAAAAGAGGAGAAAACACGAAAAAAATGAAAATAGAATTTTGAAACATAGTTTATCTTCAATTTCGACTCTTTAAAATTCAAAATTCAACCGAAAAAAATGTGAATTGTGAACTATATTTATATAGCACTTTTCTCAAAGTGACTCAAAGCGCTTTATATTGTGAAACCCAATATCTAAGTTACATTTTTAAACCAGTGTGGGTGGCACTGGGAGCAGGTGGGTAAAGTGTCTTGCCCAAGGACACAACGGCAGTGACTAGGATGCCAGAAGCGGGGATCGAACCTGCAACCCTCAAGTTGCTGGCACGGCTGCTCTACCAACCGAGCTATACCGTCATTCTATAAATGAATAGAAAAACTAACTAATTCAAATCTTTTTGAAAAAAGTAAAAAAGGAATTTATGGAACATCATTAGTAATTTTTCCTGATTAAGATTGATTTGAAATAGGTTAAAATCCAATCTGCACTTTGTTATAATATACAACAAATTGGACCAAGCTATATGTCTAACAAAGACTAATCATTATTTCTTCTAGATTTTCCAGAACAAAAATTTTAAAAGAAATTCAAAAGACTTTGAAATAAGATTCTACAGATTTTCTAGATTTGCCAGAATATTTTTTTTGAATTTTAATCACAATAAGTTTGAAGAAATATTTTACAAATATTCTTCGGCGAAAAAACAGAAGCTAAAATGATGAATTAAATAAAAATGTATTTATTATTCTTTACAATAAAAAAACAATACTTGAACATTGATTTAAATTGTCAGGAAAGAAGAGGAAGGAATTTAAAATGTAAAAAAAGTATAGATGTTTAAAAATCCTAAAATCATGTTTAAGGTTGTATTTTTTCTCTAAAATCGTCTTTCTGAAATTTAGAAGAAGCAAAGTAAAAAAAATAAATGAATTTATTTAAACAAGTGAAGACCAAGGCTTTAAAATATTTTGTTGGATTTTCAAATTCTTTTTGAGTTTTGTCTCTCTTAGACTTAAAAACGTTGAGCAAAGCAAGACCAGCTTGCTAGAAAATAAATACAATCTAAAAAATAGAGGCAGTTCACTGGTAAGTGCTGCTATTTGAGCTTTTTTTAGAATAGGCCAGCGGGCGACTCATCTGGTCCTTATGGGCGACCTGGTGCCCGCGGGCACCGCATTGGTGACCCCTGCACTACACCAATACATCATCCCACTACCATCAGGGAAAAGCCTTATCTTTGCAGCTATAGCCGCCCTAAACAGCAGGCCCGGCCGACCTGTCTCACAAGCCTGTAAATGTGTTGGTCATGTATGATGTCTTTTTGTTATTTTTGTTTGGGATGTGTAAAGTCTATTGTTTAAATGTACGGCAGTGAAAATTTATTTCCCCAACGGGGACCAATAAATCTAAATCTTGATCTAAAATCTAATATGCTTTTGTCCACCTTGCTGTCCCTCCTTGGCAGGGATATTTGGAAGTATGTTCACTCAGACAAACAATCAAAATAATGTCTTGTGTCTTGAGGTTGACACAAAATAGGAACCATTACAGCTGTATGAATCTGGGAAGTAAAGGGAAAGGTCCAAAAGTCAATGGCAATCACATGGCTGACAAGCCGTGCCAGCAGTTCTGAGGGATGATTTTTAAATCCAGCGGCTCTGGCTGCAGGAAGACCATTGTATTGTAAGAGCCACAAAAGGCAAAAAAGAAAGAAGAACACAGGGTTGTGCGGAAACCCTGCGTTGTACCAGGAACCTTCAGATATTCAGTCTGACACACTCCCAACTGAGCTATTCCAGCCATTCCAATCCCTTTTGGGTTCACTTTTTCAAATGTAACTAAAGTCTGCCTTGTTGCTGAATTTTAAGGGCTGGAAGGAGGCCTTCCCATAGGGTCTCAGAGCCTCATATTGCTCAGCACAACAAGTACTTGAATCCCAGAAGCTCAAAAAGAATATCTTACGCTCCATGACTGAGCATATTAGGGTCCCTAAAATATTAAGCGAAGTGCTTCTGAAGAATGTTTTACTACCAAGAATGTTATGATTATTGCAAACATTTGGCATATTAATGTTGTTTAAAAGAAAGACAATAAACTGTTGATCTATTGACTGAGCTTCTAATGCAATTTTACAAAGGGATAATCTTAACAGCACAAAGCACACATCAGTCATATTAAATCATGCATCAAAACCAATACTGTAATGACACATAATAGATATTTTGAGTACCTGGTTGGTTTTACATATTCTTCAACTACTTACCATAGGGAACAAGATACCTATTTTTCAAAAATCATCATCGAAAAAAGGCAGTTTGAAGAAAGGGTAAAGTGCCGTGACCCGGATTCGAACCGGGGTTGCTGCGGCCACAACACAGAGTACTAACCACTATACGATCACGGCTGTAGCAACATCCTCTGATTGATAATGGCTTTGCTCTCCTGATGTCTAATGTTTAATGATTTGTTCAAGCCACATTCTGTTTGAATGACATCATGTAAGAGAATCTCATTCAGTGTGCTAATACCTAATGTTCTGGGGAAATTTCTGTCTCCATCCATCTATCCATCTATTTTCTACCGCTTATTCCCTTTAGGGTCGCGGGGGGCGCTAGTGCCAATCTTAGCAACAATCGGGCGGAAGGCGGGGTACACCCTGGACAAGTCGCCACCTCATCGCAGGGCCAACACAGATAGACAGACAACATTCACACTCACATTCACACACAAGGTACCATTTAGTGTTGCCAATTAACCTATCCCCAGGTGCATATATTATATTATATATATATATATATGTTATATTTTATTTATTATTATTATTGTCTATTGTGAGCGAACTGTGGTGCTGAAATTCCCCCAGGGATCAATAAAGTACTTTTTCTATTCTATTCTATTCCATCTATAAATTTAACTCTAAAGTATGGGTCTCATAAGACCCTTTGATAGCTCAGTTGGTGGGGTGGGGAACTGTCGTTGCTGATGCTGAAATCCTTAGGTAGCTGGATCAAATCTGCCCTGAGGGATAGCCCATTACAATTTTATGTGATGTCATTGTAAACAGAATAAAAATAATGTCTGACATCCTGAGGTTGTTTGTTCAAAACCATTACCGCTAGGACCTTGGCCTCAAAGGATACCTGTGTCTATAAGACAGGTGGGTTTTTAGCATGCCCGCCTACCGTTTAGGTCTTATTGCATTTAGTTAGAATATCATCTTGGTTGGACACTTATTCTTTTTTCCTAACCGTGTGTGTGTTGGTGTATTACTTTGTTCAAACTTACTATACAAAAATTCTTAAAACATTTAGCATACACTCAATAATACTTAGCTGTACTCCTGTGCAAGACGGCAACAACAAAATATTTTAGAGTTACCAATCAGTCAAAAGAAAAACAAGTATTTTACCTTTATTTGTGAAGTCCTCTGGTGGGCTGTGTTTGGTGTGTCATGGTTTAGAAGTCAACTACCGCAGGACATCCAAAGAATCCGGATAAAGGGACAAGTTTTAAAGGCCTACTGAAATTAAATTTTCTTAATTAAACGGGGATAGCAGGTCCATTCTATGTGTCATACTTGATCATTTTGCGATATTGCCATATTTTTGATGAAAAGATTTAGTAAAGAACATCGACGATATAGTTTGCAACTTTTGGTCGCTAATAAAAGAGCCTTGCCGGTACCGGAAGTAGCAGACGATGTGCGTGTGACGTCACTGGTTGGAGAGCTCCTCACATCCTCACATTGTTTATAATCATAGCCACCAGCAGCAAGAGCGATTCGGACCGAGAAAGCCACGATTTCCCCATTAATTTGAGCGAGGATGAAAGATTTTTGGATGAGGAAAGTTAGAGTGAATAATAAAGAAAAAAAAAAGAAAGGGCAGTGGGAGTGGTTCAGATGTTATTAGACACATTTACTAGGATAATTCTGGAAATTCCCCTATCTGCTTATTGTGTTACTAGTGTTTTAGTGAGATTATAAAGTCAGACCTGAAAGTCGGAGGGGTGTGGTGACCGCCAGTGTCTCTGATGAAAGCCATGGAGGAGCCAAGAAAGTCGCAGCTGCCTCTTTGACAGCAGCAGGAGGACGCAAGCTCCGCTCATGTCGCCGGTAAAAGCCGACTTATTACCACAATTTTCTCACCGAAACCTGCCGGTTGACATGTGGTAGGGAAACATGTTCGCTTGACCTCTCTGTTCCATATTAAAGCTTCACAACAAACAAAAAAACACCGGCTGTGTTGTTGCTAAAGGCAGCTGCAATCCACTGCCTTCCACCAACAGCATTCTTCTTTATAGTCTCCATTATTAATTGAACAAATTGCAAAAGATTCAGCAACACAGATATCCAGAATACTGTGTAATTATGCGATTAAATCGGATGACTTTTAGCCGTGAGCGGGGATGGGATAAAAGGTCCGCTACAACCAATAACGTCACAAGCACGTGTCAACATAAGCGTCATCATTCCACGATTTTTTCAACAGGATACCTCGCGGGAAATTTAAAATTGCAATTTAGTAAACTAAACCGGCCTTATTGGCATGTGTTGCAGTGTTAATATTTCATCATTGATATATAAACTATCAGACTGTGTGGTCGGTAGTAGGAGGGTTTCAATAGGCCTTTAAAGGGCGAAGTCATCCAATGTTGTTTTGTTCTAAAGGCGCCGCAGAGGTTGGGTTGTCTAAAAATGTCCGGCACATTCTCTGAAGATGGTCACTCTACTCTTATGCTGATGTCCACCTTGCTGCCCCTCCTTAGCAGGGATAGTTGGAAGTATGGTTAGTCAAACAATAAAGAATTTAAATTGTGTCTTGTGACTTGAGGTGGACACAAAATAGGAACCTTAACAGCTGTATGAATCGAAGATGTGAAGGGAAAGGTCCGTAAGAAAATTTAAGCCACTTTCATGGCTGACAAGCCGTGCCAGCAGTTCTGAGGGGTGATTTTAAATCCAGAGACCCAGGGTGCAGCGGTTTGACAGCCGAACTAAGTCTGACATAAGCCCGGGATATAGCCAGAACAAGGCCAGAATGAGGCGGGCAGACATTTAGGCTATGGCAGTTGATGTTAGGTCCAGTTAAAGACCAGACATTGGCTTAAAGGCCTACTGAAATGAGATTTTCTTATTTAAACGGGGATAGCAGGTCCATTCAATGTGTCATACTTGATCATTTTGCGACTTTGCCATATTTTTGCTGAAAGGATTTAGTAGAGAACATCGACGATAAAGTTCGCCACTTTTGGTCGCTAATAAAAAAACAGACGATGTGCGCGTGATGTCACGGGTTGTGGAGCTCCTCACATCCTCACATTGTTTACAATCGTGGCTACCAGCAGCGAGAGCGATTCCGACCGAGAAAGCGACGATCTCCCCATTAATTTGAGCGAGGATGAAAGATTTGTGGATGAGGAAAGTTCGGATGAATAATAAAGAAAGAAAAAAAAAGACAAGGCAGTGGGAGCGATTCAGAAGTTATTAGGCACATTTACTAAGATAATTCTGGAAAATCCCTTATCTGCTTATTGTGTTAATAGTGTTGTAGTGAGATTATACTTTCGTACCTGAAAGTCGGAGGAGTGTGGTCACTGGTGTGGTGACCGCCAGTGTCTCTGAGGGAAGCCACGCAGCTGCCTCTTTGACAGCTCCACGAGGAACGACGCAAGCTCCGCTCATGTCTACAGTAAGAGCCGACTTATTACCACGATTTTCTCACCGAAACCTGCCGGTTGACATGTGGTCGGGAACCATATTTGCTTGACCGCTCTGTTCCATAGTAAAGCTTCACCTTCGGGAATGTAAACAAGGAAACACCGGCTGTGTTTGTGTTGCTAAAGGCAGCTGCAATACATCGCTTCCCACCTACATCTTTCTTATTTGACGTCTCCATTATTAATTGAACAAATTGCAAAAGATTCAGCAACACAGATGTCCATAATACTGTGTAATTATGCGATTAAAGCAGACTACTTATAGCTGAGATCGGGCTGGAAAAAATGGTCCGCTACAACCCGAGACGTCACGTGCATCATACGCGTCATCATACTGACATTTTCAACAGGATACTTCGCACGAAATTAAAAATTGCAATTCAGTAAACTAAATCTAAAACTGCAGATCTTCAGTCTGACGCTCTCCCAACTGAGCTATTTCAGCCAAAACATCCTGTTTAGCGTTAACTTTTTCAAATGTAACCAATGTTTGTCCTGTTGGTGACTTTTGAGGGCTGGAAAGAGGCCTTTGCATGGGGATTTTAGAGCCTATTACTTGTACTTGAATCACGGGAACTAAAAAAGAATGTCTTATGCTCCATGACTGAACATTTCAGGGTCCGTAAAAAATGAAGCAAAATGCTTTTGAGGGTTGGAAGGAAGCCTTTCCATAGGGTCTCCGAGCCTAGTATTGGTCAGCAGAGCAGGGACTTGAATCCCTTGAGTTCAAAAAGAATGTCTTACGCTCCATGACTGAGCATTTCAGGGTCTCTAAAAAAATTAAACAAAATGTTTATGAAGTAAATTTTACTGCCAACAAGTTTTACTGCAAATATTTGGCAGATTTTTCAGAAATGTTAAAAAAAACTTAGGAGACTAATAATTAAGTCTTCAAGTGTAGATGAACTATGCTTCATAAAATGTTGCTGTTACGTATTATTGTTGTTTACAAAAAAGACAACAAAGTTTGTATCCTCAAATCAATAGGCCAACCAGAATTGCAAGTCACAGTGCTACACTTATTGACAATATCTTTACTAATGTCTTTGAAAATAATACAAAAAGTGGACTTTTTACAACCGACATCAGCGACCATCTGCCAGTTTTTACTATTTATGATGGGAACTACAGGAAGAAGAACATTGACAAAACGACACTTCAAAGACTATTCACAGAGGAAGGAATGATTTTCTTCAAGAAGGATCTGAGGAAACAAATTTGGGACAATGTATACAATGAAGATGATGTAGATCAGGGGTCGGAAACCTTTTTGTCTGAGAGAGCCAAAAAAAAGCCAAATATTTCAAAATGGATTTCCGTGAGAGCCATATAATATTTTTTAACACTGAATACAACTAAATGCATGCATTTTTAAGTAAGACCAACATTTTTAGAGTATAATAAGTCTTTTGTTAACTTTTAGAATAACATTATTAAAAAAATAATGTTATTCTAAAAGTTAACCAATAATAAATATAATACTACTTA
Source organism: Nerophis ophidion (assembly GCF_033978795.1). NCBI lineage: Eukaryota > Metazoa > Chordata > Actinopteri > Syngnathiformes > Syngnathidae > Nerophis > Nerophis ophidion. The sequence continues at coordinate 15,208,386 of NC_084638.1, forward strand.
TCATTAATGCAACATCTTGGATAGGTGCGATAGAAAACGGATGTTTGGATTAAAATGCATGAGAATGTTTTATAATTTGAACGTGATGTTTAACACTGTGATTACCAGCAGAATTATTCATTACTTATCATGTTAAGCAATGTCAGCTAATATTTATCTGAGAGCCAGACACATTCATCAAAAGAGCCACATCTGGCTCTAGAGCCATAGGTTCCCTACCCCTGATGTAGATGATGTATATGGGATTTTTTTTAACACTTTTCTAACACTCTATGATAAACATTGTCCATGGAAAGAACTTAGTAAGAAGCAAAATAAAAACAACCAACCATCGATGACAAAAGGACTGAAAAATGCTTGCTACAAAAAAAAACACATGATCTCAAATATTTATAATACAGAGATCTATAGAGGCAGAAATATAAAATATAAAATATAAAAATATAAAAACAAGCTATTTGGTATACTACGGACATGTAAGAAGGAATACTACAGTCAATTATTAAACAAGAACAGAAACAACATGAGAGCAACATGGAGCATCCTAAATAGCATCATTAAAATGGTGCTAAGAAGGATTACCCCCAGTATTTTCTAGATGGAAATACAAAAAATGGTAATATGAACCAAATAGTTGAATGTTTTAATGATTACTATGTTAATATCAGAAAAAATATGGAACAACGAATTCCAAATGCAGATGATGGGTCAGTTGAGGACTTGAGTGAGATCAAAGACAGAAATCCCCATTCCATATTTCTTGAGAAGGTGACAAAAGAAGAAGTAATCAAAATTGGAAAAAAATTGTAAATCTAAGATCTCAACCGACTGTCATGGAATAGATATGGTAACAATAAAAAAGGTTATGGAAGACATTTCAGAACCTCTTACATATATCAGCAACGTATCATTTCTAACAGGGAAATTCCCTGACAAAATGAAAATTGCAAAAGTTGTCCCAATTCATAAGACTGGAAACATACACCAGTTCACTAACTACAGACCAGTTTCATTACTTCCACAATTATCCAAAATCATGGGAAAAACTATTCAATAGCCGATTAGATAAATTTATCAACAAAAGTGGGACGCTCTTGGAGAACCAATTTGGATTCAGAGCAAATATCTGAACATCAGTAGCATTAATCAAAATAACAGAGGAAATTACCAATGCAATAGGACAGTAAAGAATGTGCGGCCGCAGTATTCATGGACTTAACAAAAGCATTTGACACAATTATTCATGATATTTTAATACAAAAACTAGAACGATATGGTATCAGAGGTTTGGTCTTGAACTGAGTAAGAAGCTATTTAACCAACAGGAAGCAATATGTGAAGATGGGTGAAAATATGTCAACACGGTTGGATATATCTTGTGGTGTACCCCAGGGATCAATACTGGGACCAAGATTGTTTAATATTTATACAAACGACATTTGTAAAGTTACAAAGGAATTATTTAGTTTTATTTGCAGACGACAAAACTGCTTTCTGTTCAGCAGAGAGAACACAAAGAAGATAATACAAATAACAGAAGAAATGAACAAATTAAAAAAATGGTTTGACAAAAACAGACTATCTTAATAATGCTATTTGATAACAAAAGTAAAGGGCATCATACACAAATACAAATAGACGGAGTAGAGTAGACATTGAAAGGGTAAAAGAAACCAGATTTTTGGGAGTATTAATGGATGATAAAATGAACTGGAAATCTCATATACAAAATATACAAGATAAGGTGGCATAAAACATTTCAATAATGAGTAAAGCAAAATACGTCCAGGGCCAAAAATAACTTCTTATTCTCTATTGCTCGCTGGTGTAACCATATATGAGTTATTGTGAAGAAATATGGGGAAATAACTATAAAAGTACACTTCCTTCGTTAACCATGTCACAAAAAAGATCAATTAGACTGATACATACTGTTGGATATAGAGAACATACAAACCCTTTATTTATTGAGTGAAAAATATTCAAGTTTGATGATTTGGTAAAATTGCAAACAGCTAAAATGATGGACAACACAAACTATAACTTGCTACCAAAGAATGTACAACAATTCTTACCAACTAAAGAGGAGAAATATAACCTAAAGGGAAAATCTAATTTAAAACATTTGTATGCACGTACAACACTTAGAACCTTTAGCATATCAGTATGTGAAAATAAATTATGGAATGGATTAAGTAAAGAAGTTAAACATTGTACTGATATGATCCAGTTTAAGAGGTTGTTCAAATTAATAGTGCTTACAAAGTACAAAGAAGAAGAATTATGAGAAACACTTTCAACCTTATTGAAAATAAAATATTCTTCATCTCAGTATGCTAATAATGACTGAATTAATTAATTACATATTACAAAACTGTTGTATTACTCATTCACAGATGTGATTTACTATTTTACTATAAAAAGGTCAGTAAATGAATGTATATATTTGTAAACGCTCTGAAGTGGGAAAGGTGTAGGATGAAATAAATGTAGCATCTTCCTACTCCTTTTCGGACATGATGTAATGTGAAATGCTATTAAATTGTCTGATGTATTATGTTGTAAGTATGTTCATGTTCGAAATAAACTAAAGAAAGAAAGAAAATAAAGAAAGTATTGATCGATTGACTGAGCTTATAATGCAATTTTACCAAAGGATAAAGAAACAGCACAAAGCACACATCAGTCATATTAAATTATGCATCAAGGCCAATACTGTACTGACATAAAATTGATATTTTCAATTTTGCCAGAGTACCTGGTTGGTTTCACATCTTGTTCAACCACTTACCAGAGGGAACAAGATACCTCTTTTTTCAAAAATCATCATCAAACAGCTTGAAGAAAGGGTAAAGTGCTATGACCCGGATTTGAACAAGCGTTGCTGCAGCCACAACACAGAGTACTAACCACTACAAAATTACAGCTGTTAACTTTTCCCAAAAATAAAAATTTAAAAAAAGCATTTTCCAGTTAGTAGATATTTATTTTAAATGCAAAAAAAAAAAAATCCTGAAGAAATGGCACTGAATTTTATTTCAGTTCAACTAACGAAAACCAATGAGCTAGCCAGGAGTTGAACCTAGAATCTTCTAATCCGTAATCAGACGCGTTATCCATTCCGCCACTAGCCCTAGGTAAGCAATAATTGTACTGCAGCACAGCTTGTATATTGTACACATCTTACGCCAAAGGAACACAGTTTACATTAGGCTACCAAAACAGGGTTTTACTGACTGCTTGTGTTGGACTTTAAAATCGAGTGACCTTCTATTTGTTGCAGCCTGGACCTTCACCAGCTCTACCTGTTGCAACTAACCTCCACTAAAAATTTAAGCAAAATGCTTCTTGCAAAATTCTGGGGAGCATCCAAGTTGAACCACTGTCTGGACTGGAGCCTGCAATGCCTCAGACTGGAAGTCTCTCCAGAGAGTGGTGAGGACGACGGAAAAGATTATCAGGACTCCTCTTCCTCCTATCCAGGAGATTGTAAAAAACTGCTGCCTGACCAGGGCTCAGAAAATCTGCAAAGACTGCTCCAACCCCCACCAAAGACTGTTTTCACTGCTGGTCTCTAGGAAGAGTTTCCCTATCCTCCGTAGCAGAACCTCCAGGTTCTGTAACAGCTTCTTCCCCCAGGCCGTAAGACTCTTGAACGTATCATGATTAAATTATCTCCTCAACTCCCCCCAAAATGGATTAACTCGCTGGAATAAAAAAGACAATATAACATACATCCATAAACCTGGATGCATATGACAAAGTACAATGTATTTATCTGTACAGTAATCTATTTATTTATATCTGCACCTTATTGCTTTTTTTTTTTATCCTGCACTACCAAGAGCTAATGCAACAAAATGTCGTTCTTATTCGTACTGTAAAGTTCAAATTTGAATGACAATAAAAAGGAAGTCCAAGTCTAATCCAGTTCAGAGTTGGCAACTTCGGGAGAGGAGCTTCTTTTTTGATCAAAACCTTCTTTGTTGATGACGATGTAAAACTGGCATAGCTGTCAAAAATGAGCTTTGGATTCAAGCAATTGGCAAGCTTGAGCTTTGACAGTTCCCAGCTTGTCACTGAACATGCTGACTAATTCACCTTCACCTGAGATTGACAATATTGCTGTTCTCTCAGATGTTGGGCAAATCAGCACTGAGAAGGGCCTGGGTAGCTCAGTCGGCAGAGCATCAGACTTTTAATCTGAGGGTCCAGGGTTCAAGTCCCTGTTCAGGCAACTGATGCTAACCTCCTTACATTTCTCCAAAGACATCCTTTTGCCACACTGCAGCAGTCATTTTAATCTTTATTTCAACTGTATTTATAGTTTTCAACAGCGATTGTTTTTCTCTATATCATTTGAAAAACTGAAATCCAAAAATATTCCTTACATCCACTTAAGCTCTGGTGGGAGAGCGTTAAAATGTGATCATCTGAAGGTTTAACCTCAATACCTTAAACATAAAATGTTAGACAGTGTATCTGTATGAAAGTTGTGGTTAATCTTTTGCTGTAGGTGTGTTGGATGCACCCTCACATCACACTGAGCCCAGCTTTATTACTCTCAGTTTCAAGTTATACAGTCCAAGAAATACCCCTAAGGCAACAAATTTGTGTTTGAAACAGCCCAATGTAAGGGTCAGTTGAACACCAAACATTGGCTTAAGGAACGATACACTGTTAAACCACGTAACGGTTGTCCAAATTGAAAATGAAGGTAAGGTTTGTAACAACTGTTGCTAGGATTCCACCAGCAAGGCTGGCAGGTCAGGGAGACCATTTCAATATTGTAAGAGCCACAGAAGGCTTATTAGTAATAAAAATTGATTGAGAAGTTCTCAGCTTTGTGATGAAACCCGGGGTCAAACCAGGGACCTTCAGATTTTCAGTCTGACGCTGTCCCAACTGAGCTACTTCAGCTATAAAAATACTTTTTGGGTTCACTTATCCAAATGTAACTAAGGTCGCCCTATTGGTGACTTTTCAGGGGTGGAAGGAGGCCTTTCCAAGGGTTCTCAAAGCCTAGTTTAAAGAATGTCCTACACTTCATGACTGAGCATTTCAGGGTCTCTAAAAAATGTACCAAAATGCTTCTGAAAAATGTTTTACTACCGAGAATGTCATGATTATTGCAAAACTTCGGCAGATTTTTCAGAAATTTTTAAAAGTTCTTAGGGGGCTAATAATTACGTTTTCAGGTGGAAAAGAACTATGCTTAAAAAAAAGGCAGTTTAAAGGGTAAAGTGCCATGAGCCGGATTTGAACCAGGGTTGCTGCAGCCACAACACAGAGTACTAACCAATATAAAATCACGCCTGTACCTGCCCTCCCTGATTGATAATGTGTTTGTTCCCCTGATGTCTAATGTTGAACGATCTATTAAAGCGACGTTCTGTTTGAACGACACCATGGAACTGAATCTCATTCAGTGTGCTAATACCTAATGTTATGGGAACATTTCTGTCTCATCGAACAAATAAAGTCAATGGACGTCCTCCTTCATCCAGGTCATTGTATTCTCAGGTCATGAAATGGATTTACAACTGGATTGTTCAGTTTGTCCTAGATGACGTTTCGCTCCTTATACAAGCAGGCTTCATGCTGGCATGGCTTGTCAGTCATTAAAGTGGCCTACATGTTTTTCTAGACCTCTCCCTTCATTCCATATATTCATGCAGCTGTTGTGGTGGAGTTAACATACAAGTCATTGTCCAAGAGTCTCTTTAAAACCTGAGTTACATGGACTTGGTGAGTGTCACTGTCAGGTGAATAAATCAATATATCGTCAAGGTAGAAATTCACAAAATGGTCCAGGAAGTCTCTTAGAACTTCATTGATAATGGCTTGGAACACGGCGGGAGCATTGGTGAGTCCAAAGGGCATGACCCTGTATTCATAGTGGCCGCTCTTCTACTCGTCTCCCTCTCTAATTTGAACCAGATGGAAAGCGTTGCGTAGATCAAGTTTGGTGAATATTTTGACCTGTTGGAGTTGGTCGAAGACAGAAGACATGAGGGGAAGAGGGTAACGGTTCTCGATGGTAATGTCATTCAGTGGGCTGTAATTAATGCAGGGTTTTAACGACCCATCTTTATTCTTCGCAAAGAAGTACCTTGCTCCTGCTGGTGATGATGACGGGCGAATCAAGCCAGCTTCTTGTGATGCCGATATGTAATCGTTCATGGCAGCCCTTTCCGGACCAGAGACGGAGTACAGACGCCCCTTGGGAATAGTGGCACCGGGAAGCAGGTCGATGGCACAGTCGTAGGATTGGTGAGGCGGAAGTGACAGGGCTTTTGGCTTGCTGAAGACTAGTCGCAGGTGGTGATAACAAGAAGAAACAGACTTCAGGTCCGGAAATTTAGAGTCTGTGGCAGGATTGGCAGTAAAATTGTCACGATTCGCTACGCGGATCGTTTATTGTTTTGTCGTTTATGTCTTTGTTCATGTTTAGTCTTAGACTTGGCCGATTCCTGTGTTTGTGCACTTCCTGATGTAGCTCGTTGCCATGGATTCTTATGTTGTCCCAGCTGCTATTCCTTTGTTGCACACCTGATGGCAATTATTATTTGAGTATATAAGCCTGCGTTATTCCTTAGTTCGGCCTCGGCTCATTGTTTGCTTTTCGCAACACGTCACGGTTTGTATTTGTTATCATAGATTATTTTGTGCTAAATTGCGCCTTAGCTTCACGTGCGTGTGGCACGTCGTTTAATGTTTTCTGTTTCCTGCTACGTTTTAGCATTAGCTTTCCGTGCATTGGCACGCGCTTTGTTTTTCCCCTTTTTGCACCAGTGTGCTTTTGTTTTATTATATTAAAACTTGTTCCTACCTGCAATCCTGCTGACTGGTCGTGTGTGCATTCACGAAGTGGCAACTCCGCGCAGCAAGTGCGCCGCATCACCGTGACAAAAATAATTATTTCCTTGACACGTTTTCCCTGGACAGTAGAAAAAACACAGTTCTTGGTGCATTCTCTTCCCCATTCCCTGTTTTCCAGTTAACCCAAGGATTATGCTGGTACAGCCATGGATGCCCCAAGATCAGAGAATGGGAGGGTGAAGTAATTAAGTACGGACAAATCTTTTCCTGATGGCAGTCAATGTTCATTTGGACTGGTTAACTGATGTGTGAGGTAGTGAAAAGCTCCTTACCGTTGAAAGACCTCACCCTAATGGTTTTAGCTAGCGGTTCTGACTTGAGTCCTAGTCTCTTAGCTAAACCCCAGTCCATCAGACTCTCGTCTTGCCCAGAGTCTATTACACTCTAGATTTGTGGCCGTGAGATGCGTTATCGTGACCTTAGTGAGAGTGCGTGGCATCTGAGGTACCGCCGGAACGTGACTCGCCACCTGGGATCCCTTGGTTGGACACAAAATGACAAGATGGCCGCTCTCTCCACAGTAAAAACATCTCCCCTCCATCAGCCGCTTGCATTGCTCCTCTGGGGTCAGTCGGGCTCTCCCTAGCTGCATGGGCTCCTCCTTTAGGTCAGTGCGGAGGTGAGGACCGGGGGTGAACGCTGAGTGGTCACCCTGCTAGGTGCGAAAGGATGGGTGGTTCTTCCTGCCGCAGCCGGTCCTCCTCCTCGCTGTCATTTGAGCTGGGCTAGTCGGTTGTCCATCCGGATGGCGAGTGCGTTGAGGGCATCTAGGTTGTCTGGTAGGTTGGGGACGGCATGGCGAAGTTAGTAGAGTGGCTGTGCCAGCAATCTGATGATTAGTGGTTCAATCCCCACCTTCTATCATCCTAGTCACGTCCGTTGTGTCCTTGGGCAAGACACTTCACCCTTGCTCCTGATGGGTCCTGGTGAGCGCCTTGCATAGCAGCTCCTACCGTCAGTGTGTGAATGTATGAGTGAACGGGCGAATGTGGAAATACTATCAAAGCACTTTGAGCTCCTTAAAAAGGGATAGAAAAGCGCTATACAAGTACAACCCATTTACCATTTAGGTCTAAGGGAACAACAAGGAGGTCCTGATTGGAAGCTCCGAGTCCCTTCACAAAGACTTCATAGAGGGCCCTGTCTTCCCACTCGCTTTCTGCTGCTAGCGTGCGGAAGCGGATGGCGTAGTCGCACACAGAGCCGCTGCCCTGCTTTAAATTGCTTAGCTCTTGTGCCTTCTCTGCTGGAGGACACCGGGTCAAAAGTATTAGTTAAAGCAGCTTGAAAGTCTTTGAATGAGTGGCAGAGTGAAGAGTTCCGCCCCCACTCGGCAGAAGCCCAAAATCTATTCTTGATACAGTAGAGCAGGGGTCACCAAACTTTTTGAAACCAAGAGCTACTTCTTGGGTACTGATTGATGCGAAGGGCTACCGGTTTTACGCTTTACATTTACAAGTGTTTATATATATATATATATATATATATATATATATATATATATATATATATATACATATATATATATATATGTCTTGATTGGATTGCGCGGGTATCCCCCGCGCAGAAGGACTACAAGCAAAGACTCATAGAAAAGACGGAACACTTCCTAAAAAGGATGCGGTGGAAAGCACACTTTTTCCTCCACCCTGAAACAAAAGGAACGCAAAAGGAAACTTACGGATTCAAATCTACCAAGAACCCACCCACAGTCAAGGAATTAAAGGACTTTGAGAACGACATGCTCAAAATGATACAATCAGTCAAATTTAAGCCAGCCCGCAACCCATTCCTCACCAAGCTGAAAAATGACACGGAGCGCATCAAGAAAGAAAGCAACCTCATCATAGCCGCCGATAAAACCACAAACTTCTACAGAATGGACATACCAGAACATAACTCTTTACTGGACAAAAGCATCACCAAATCATACAAAAAAGCGCAACCCAACACTTTACAGAACATCCACCTGGAAAACAAGCGGATCGCAACCGAACTGGATATTGAGGACAGGGTGGACGCCACAGCCAACAAAGAAGCCTTCATCACATTGAAGGACCACAAACCCAACTTCGCAAATAACCCAACATGCCGACTAATAAACCCAACTAAATCCGAAATAGGAAAAATCAGCAAAATAATCCTGGACAGAATCAACGCAAAAATCAAGGACAAAACACCACTCAACCAATGGAGAAATACAGCAGCAGTAATCAAATGGTTTAACAACATCCAAGACAAACAACAACACAACTTTATCTCCTTCGACATCGAATAATTTTACCCTTCCATCACGCAAGACCTACTGACCCAAGCACTAAACTTCGCCTCGGACTACGACTCAATCACAGGCAACGAAAGAAACATCATCATCCACGCAAAGAACTCCATACTCATCCACAACAGTACACCATGGCAAAAAAAGAACAATTCAACATTTGACGTTACTATGGGGAGTTTTGACGGAGCAGAAACGTGCGAACTCGTTGGGAGTTTCCTCCTCTCCCAGCTTGCTAGCCTCAACCTGAACCTTGGTATTTACCGTGATGACGGAGTGGCAGTGTGCCGCGCCTCGCCAAGGAGCAGCGAGAACACCAAGAAGCGCATATGCCAAATCTTCAAAGAAAACGGCCTACGGATCACGATTGAAGCCAACAAGCAAACCGTCAACTTCCTCGACGTCACGTTCAACCTGAGAAATAACAGCTACCAACCATTCACGAAACCCAACACAACACTCCAATACGTGCACCATGACAGCAACCACCCACCCACCACCACGAAAAGAATAAATAAATTAATAAAAGGCTATCGATGCTGTCATCCAGCAAAGCTGAATTCGACCAAGCAACCCCCCCGTACCAGAAAGCACTTGATGAAAGCGGGCACAACTTCACCCTCACCTATGAACCCACTCCAGGAAACCAACCAAAAAAGAGCAGAAAACGAAACAACATCATCTGGTACAATCCGCCATTCAGCAAAGACGTCTCAACCTATATCGGCCGCAAGTTCCTCACTCTGATCGACAAACACTTCCCCAAAGGCAACACCCTAAGAAAAATATTCAACAAGAACAACATTAAATTGAGCTACAGCTGTATGAACAGCATGCAACAAATCATTTCAAACCACAACAAAGCAATTGCAAAAGGACTGCCTACCGCCAGACTAAACGACTCTGAAACCAATTATGAATGTAACTGTCGCAAGAAACCTGATTGCCCTCTCAACGGAAGGTGCTTACAGACATCAGTTGTTTACCAAGCAAAGGTAACACGCAAGGACATTAACACATCCGACACGTACGTAGGATTAACCGAAGGAGCGTTCAAAACAAGATGGAATAATCACAACGCCTCCTTTAGAAACCAGACTTTGCGGAATTCTACAGAACTCAGCAAACACATTTGGAACCTCAAAGACAATAATGTTGAATATTCAATAACATGGCAAATTCTTGCATCCAGCACACCTTACAACAGTGGTAATAAAAGATGCAACCTATGCTTAAAAGAGAAACTGTTTATTATATATCATCCAGATCTATCATCCCTCAACAAGCGCAGTGAAATAATTTCAACATGCCGCCAGAGACGGAAACACCTCCTAGGTAACACATGAGCCAATCCCCACACCCTACGCCTGCCTGTACCCACCCACTCTGTGCTCTATATAAACCATTGTATGTGAATGTTTCCATTAAAATCTCCTGATGATTGAGGGAACCCCTCATGAAACAGATCTGTAGAGATGAAGTAGTCTTGTGATTTTTTCCCACACTTACATATATATATATATATATATATATATATATATATATATATATATATATATATATATATATATATATATATATATATATATATATATATATATATATATATATATATATATATATATATATATATATATATATATATATATATATATACATATATATATATATATATATATATATTTATCCATCATCTTCCGCTTATCCGAGGTCGGGTCGCGGGGGCAACAGCCTAAGCAGGAAAACCCGGACTTCCCTCTCCCCAGCCACTTCGTCTAGCTCTTCCCGGGGGATCCCGAGGCGTTCCCAGGCCAGCCGGGAGACATAGTCTTCCCAACGTGTCCTGGGTCTTCCCCGTGGCCTCCTACCGGTTGGACGTGCCCTAAACACCTCCCTAGGGAGGCGTTCGGGTGGCATCCTGACCAGATGCCCGAACCACCTCATCTGGCTCCTCTCGATGTGAAGGAGCAGCGGCTTTATTTTGAGTTCCTCCCGGATGGCAGAGCTTCTCACCCTATCTCTAAGGGAGAGCCCCGCCACACGGCGGAAGAAACTCATTTCGGCCGCTTGTACCCGTGATCTTATCCTTTCGGTCATGACCCAAAGCTCATGACCATAGGTGAGGATGGGAACGTAGATCGACCGTTAAATTGAGAGCTTTGCCTTCCGGCTCAGCTCCTTCTTCACCACAACGGATCGGTACAATGTCCGCATTACTGAAGACGCTGCACCGATCCGCCTGTCGATCTCACGATCCACTCTTCCCTCACTCGTGAACAAGACTCTTAGGTACTTGAACTCCTCCACTTGGGGCAGAGTCTCCTCCCCAACCCGGAAATGGCATTCCACCCTTTTCCGGGCGAGAACTATGGACTCGGACTTGGAGGTGCTGATTCTCATTCCGGTCGCTTCACATTCGGCTGCGAACCGATCCAGCGAGAGCTGAAGATCCCGGTCAGATGAAGCCATCAGGACCACATCATCTGCAAAAAGCAGAGACCTAATCCTGCGGTTACCAAACCGGAACCCCTCAACGCCTTGACTGCGCCTGGAAATTCTGTCCATAAAAGTTATGAACAGAATCGGTGACAAAGGACATCCTTGGCGGAGTCCAACCCTCACTGGAAATGTGTTCAACTTACTGCCGGCAATGCGGACCAAGCTCTGGCACTGATCGTACAGGGAGCGGACCGCCACAATAAGACAGTCCGACACTCCATACTCTCTGAGCACTCCCCACAGGACTTCCCGAGGGACACGGTCGAATGCCTTCTCCAAGTCCACAAAGCCCATCTAGACTGGTTGGGCAAAATCCCATGCACCCTCAAGAACCCTGCCAAGAGTATAGAGCTGGTCCACAGTTCCACGACCAGGACGAAAACCACACTGTTCCTCCTGAATCCGAGGTTCGACTATCCGGCGTAGCCTCCTTTCCAGTACACCTGAATAAACCTTACCGGGAAGGCTGAGGAGTGTGACCCCACGATAGTTGGAACACACCCTCCGGTCCCCCTTCTTAAAGAGAGGAACCACCACCCCGGTCTGCCAATCCAGAGGTACCGCCCCCGATGTCCACGCGATGCTGCAAAGTCTTGTCAACCAAGACAGCCCCACAGCATCCAGAGCCTTAAGGAACTCCGGGCGGATCTCGTCCACCCCTGGGGCCTTACCACCGAGGAGCTTTTTAACTACCTCAGCGACCTCAGCCCCAGAAATAGGAGAGTCCACCACAGATTCCCCAGGCACTGCTTCCTCATAGGAAAACGTGTTGGTGGGATTGAGGAGGTCTTCGAAGTATTCCTTCCACCTATCCACAACATCCGCAGTTGAGGTCAGCAGAACACCATCCGCACCATACACGGTGTTGATAGTGCACTGCTTCCCCTTCCTGAGGCGGCGGACGGTGGTCCAGAATCGCTTCGAAGCCGTCCAGAAGTCGTTTTCCATGGCTTCCCCGAGCTCCTCCCATGTCCGCGTTTTTGCTTCCGCGACCGCTGAAGCCGCACACCGCTTGGCCTGTCGGTACCTGTCCACTGCCTCCGGAGTCCTATGAGCCAAAAGGACCCGATAGGACTCCTTCTTCAGCTTGACGGCATCCCTCACCGCTAGTGTCCACCAAGGGGTTTTAGGATTGCCGCCCCGACAGGCACCAACTACCTTGCGGCCACAGCTCCGATCAGCCGCCTCGACAATAGAGGTGCGGAACACGGTCCACTCGGACTCAATGTCCGAGTGACATGTTCAAAGTTCTTCCGGAGGTGGGAATTGAAACTTTCTCTGACAGGAGACTCTGCCAGACGTATATATATATATATATATATATATATATATATATATATATATATATATGTATATATATATATATAAAAAATGGATATTTCTGTCCGTCATTCTGTCATACATTTTTTTTACTTTTACGGAAGGTTTTTTGTAGAGAGTAAACACTTAATTGAACGGTTTAAAAGAGGAGACAACACGAAAAAAATTTAAACTAAATGAACCATTAAATGAACCAAAATATGACTTATTATATCTTTGTGTAAAATATTGGACACAGTGTGCTGTCAAGCTTTTGGGATGCGATGCAAGTGTAAGCCACTGTGAGACTATTGTTAATTTTTTGTGTAAATGTTTTTAATGATAATATCAATGAGGGATTTTTAATCACTGCTCTTTTAAAATTGTTATTAATTTTGATAATATTAATTTTTGTTCCACTACTTTTAAATTGTACCGTGTCATGTTTGTATGTCCTCAATTGCTGTTCTGAATGTTGCTGGGTTGGGTTTGGTTTTGGAATTGAATTGCATTGTTTTGTATTGTTTTGTTGGAATGGTTAATACAATAATAAAAAAAAAAATAATAATAATAATAATAATAATAAAAAAATAAAAAAAAACGGGCAGCGGGTGACCCATCTGGTCCTTGCGGGCTACCTGGCGTCCGCGGGCGCTGCCTTGGTGACCCCTGCACTAGAGTAACAAAAGATACAGTGGTTGGTTGATTGATTGATTGATTGATTGTTCAACCTTGAGCAGTGACCACAGTATCCTCTGAAAATTGTGATGTGTGGACCCGGATATACTGCACAGTCCTACAGATATTATAGTACTTAACTACCGTTTGTTGCATTCCTCGAAATTAGGATGCTAACAAGTTTTCAAAAAAGAAAACTTTTTTATTAGAGTCAGTGACTCTAATTCAGTATTGCGGATTCATTTGAAACCAAGAATATATGTAAAATATTAGATGGGATCTGAACCATTTCTTACTGACACATTTGTCAGCATTTAATCTTTTTAAGTCTACAGTGTCGGTCGGTACTTCTACTGTTGGAAGTTATGTTCTGCAAAAGAAACAAACACCTCTACTTTGGGGTGCATTAGTTCTATTTGACAAGGACCAATTATTTTCGCCTCAGAAAACAGACAAGTTTCTCACCAGGAAAACATCCATCCATCCATCCATTTTCTACTGCTTGTCCCTAAGCGATGGTATTTAACTCTACGTCTCCATAAAGCTAGGGAGCACATACTGTTAGCAGAGTGGTGCAGCAGAAGCGTGCTGCCCCCATAATCCAGAGGTTGATATTTCGAATCTATCCTCTATCTTGAGTGTTTAAGGTGAAAGGAATCCACGAGGTTCCACTTACACTGTTGGTTTTCACGTCATGATAAGAACACCCATTGTGCAGACTTCACGCCGAAGAACAGTCAAACTATTTTCCTGTTGCCTTTTTTGAAAACGTCAATGTTAATGCTTTGCATCCAATGAGCATAAACATGAGATGGAAAATAAATTAACTGCTCCCAGACAGGGTAGGTAATGTTTCCCTGACCGGGAATTGAACACAGCCCGTGGAGGTGAGAGCGCCGAATCCTATCCACTAGACCACCAGGGAGATAACAAATAATCCAGACACTTGCCTTCTGCCTGCCTTTTAGACGGATGCACGAAGCCCCCACACCATGTCAGTTGTACAAAGTCAGAAATGTGTTTTGCAAAAGTCTTTGAGCGGGAACTTTTGTGTCTTAGGAAACTCCTGCATGAATATGGACTTGGGCTTAGAAAAAGTATACAACTCTAACAAGAGCGAACATGTCCTCTTTAACTCCTTGGTGTAGTCTGTGTTGAGGTTGAGGTTGTTGTTTCCACACAATGTCACCAGACAGGCCATCTCCCTCCTGCAAGTCGCTCTGTGCCGACCAGCGATACGTCACTGCGGTGTGATCCGAATACAGGAACAAATACTGAATGTCTACGGTGGGGGTGCAGATTTTCAGAAGACACTTTGACAAAAACATACATGTCCACCTTTTAGCCATACCAAGTCAATGAAACAAAACTGTCCATTGCTGTATTAAATAATTGATGTTGAAGATGAATACATTTTTGCATTTTTGTTTCTGGCACAGATGCCATGGACCTTCCTGAATCCACTTCACTTTTGGAAAGTCTACCTTTTTCACTATCCTGGGGCTTCATCCTTATAACTGTGTGGGAAAGTCAGACCAAAAGCCTTTGTAATCTGCATACTTACAAAATGATTTAGGTTGATAAAACATGGCATATTTACACTTTCACTCATTTTATGTTGTATTTGGATTGTTGCACACATCCTCACCCCGGGTTGTGTTCTTATTGATCACAGGAAGAATGCGGTGTTGACTAATGGGGATCCTTAATAAACTAAACTAAATTCCTAGCGTAAAGAACTCTCAAGCTAATGTTTTGGCCTGATTTCCACAAGTTTTCCAGAGCATTCCAAATGAGGACCAAGCTAGATCTAATTGCTTAGGTCAGGAAAGAAACAAGTGGGTTACCAGAACAGAAATGGCTGTGGTGGGATTTGAACCCACGCCTCCTGTGAGACTGGAGCCTAAATCCAGCGCCTTAGACCACTCGGCCACACAACCACTGTAAGGATGTTTTAGATGATGAATTTATCGGTATTATGAGACGGCAAAC
This sequence comes from Nerophis ophidion, assembly GCF_033978795.1. Lineage (NCBI taxonomy): Eukaryota > Metazoa > Chordata > Actinopteri > Syngnathiformes > Syngnathidae > Nerophis > Nerophis ophidion. The sequence continues at coordinate 15,224,014 of NC_084638.1, forward strand.
GTATGACATGGCATCACTTTGGTTGTGGCGTGGCAGGGATAGGCTTGGATCGTTTGCTTGTCCTTTAGAAAACACTGAAAGATGCAGTCCTTGTTAGTATAGTGGACAGTATCTCCGCCTGTCACGCGGAAGACCAGGGTTTGATTCCCTGACCGGGAGCTGATTTTGGTTCCTGTTATTTTCATCGGTTAACATCTTCTTCAACCTTGAGCAGTGACCACAGTATCCCTCTCTGAAAATTGTAACGCTTAGACCCGGAGATACTGCACAGTCCTACAGATATTATAGTAATTTACTACAGTTTGTTGCATTCCTCGAAATCAGGATGCATAACAAGTTTTCAAAAAGGAATACATTTTTATTACAGTCAGTCACTCAAATTCAATATTGCGGATTAATTTGAAACCAAGAAAATATGTAAAAGATTAGAAAGGATTTAACCTTTTCTTACAGATAAATTTGTCAGCATTTAATAGTTTTAAGTTCACAGTGTCGGTACCAGTTCTACGGATGAGACAAATGTCTCTACTTTGTGGAGCATTAGTACTACAAACCCCGTTTCCATATGAGTTGGGAAATTGTGGTGGATGTAAATATAAACGGAATACAATGATTTGCAAATCATTTTCAGCCCATATTCAATTGAATGCACTACAAAGACAAGATATTTCATAATCAAACTCATAAACTTTTTTTTTTTTTTTTTCTTCAAATAATAATTAACTTAGAATTTCATGGCTGCAACACGTGCCAAAGTAGTTGGGAAAGGGCATGTTCACCACTGTGTTAAATCACATTTTCTTTTTACAACACTCGATAAACGTTTGGGAACTGAGGAAACTAATTGTTGAAGCTTTGAAAGTGGAATTCTTTACCATTCTTGCTTGATGTACAGCTTAAGTTGTTCAACAGTCCGGGGTCTTGTTGTCGTATTTTACGCTTCATAATGCGCCACACATTTTCGATGAGGGACAGGTCTGGACTGCAGACGGGCCAGGAAAGTACCCGCACTCTTTTACTACGAAGCCACGCTGTTGTAAAATGTGGCTTGGCAATGTTTTGCTGAAATAAGCAGCGGCGTCCATGATAATGTTGCTTGGATGACAACATATGTTGCTCCAAAACCTGTATGGACCATTCAGCATTAATGGTGCCTTCACAGATGTGTAAGTTACCCATGCCTTGGGCACTAATACACCCCCATACCATCACAGAAGCTGGCTTTTGAACTTTGCGCCTATAACAATCCAGATGGTTATTTTCCTCTTTGTTCTGGAGGACACCACTTCCACAGATTCCAAATATAATTTGAAATGTGGACTCGTCAGACCACAGAACACTTTTCCACTTTGCATCAGTCCATCTTAGATGAGCTTGGGCCCAGCAAAGCCGGCGACGTTCTTGGGTGTTGTTGATAAATGGCTTTCGCTTTGCATAGTAGAGTTTTAACTTGCACTTAGAGATGTAGCGACCAACTGTAGTTACTGACAGTGGTTTTATGAAATGTTCCTGAGCCCATGTGGCGATATCCTTTACACACTGATGTCGGTTTTTGATGCAGTACCGCCTAAGGACTCAAATGTCCGTAATATCATCGCGTACGTGCAGTGATTTCTCCAGATTCTCTGAACCTTTTGATGATTTTACGGACTGTAGATGGTAAAATCCATAATTTCCTTGCAATAGCTCGTTGAGAAATGTTTTTCTAAAACTGTTCGACAATTTGCTTACAAATTGGTGACCCTCGCCCCATCCTTGTTTGTTAATTACTTAGCATTTCATGGAAGCTGCCTTCCCAATTAGCCTGCAAACCTATGGGATGTTCCAAATAAGTGTTTGATGAGCATTCCTCAACTTTTTCAGTATTTATTGGCACCTTTCCCCACTTCTTTGCCACGTGTTGCTGGCATCAAATTCTAAAGTTAATGATTATTCGCACAAAAAAAAAATGTTTATCAGTTTTAACATCAGATATGTTGTCTTTGTGGCATATTCAACTGAATATGGGTTGAAAATGATTTGCAAATCATTGTATTCTGTTTATATTTACATCCAACACAATTTCCCAACTCATATGGAAACGGGGTTTGTATTTGACAAGGACACATTATTTTTGTCTCAAAAAAAAGACAAGTTTCTCACCAGGAAAAATCCATTCATCCATTATCTACCACAAGTCCCTAAGCGATGGTATTTTAATCTACGCCTCCATAAAGCCAGGAAGCATGTACAGTTAGCAAAGTGGTGCAGCAGAAGCATGCCGGGCCCGTAACCCAGAGGTCGATTGATCGAAGCTAGTCTCTGCTATCTTTCATGTGAAAGGTATACGCTAGGTTTCACTTACACTCTTTGTTTTCATGTGACCTAATTTTCAACCTCATCATCATATTGAGAATACATAAACCTGTCAACCTTGTCAATAAAACCATAAAAATTCAACTTGTTTGCTTTGTACCATGTCTCATGTTTAGTACTCTCATCATCCGGCAACAGAGACAACAAAGTTTTTTGCACTTTTCTGGTCGCATGATATAAATCCATAAACCTGATCAATTCTTCCTTTAGCTCATGTGAACGTGTTTCGTCATTTAACACGACAATGACTTCCTCTTTCAGCGTTGAGAGTCTTTGCAACTTTGATTTTATTTCCCCCTGCAAACTTTCAATTTTGTGACCTAGAGCAGGGGTGCCCACACTTTTTCTGCAGGCGAGCTACTTTTCAATTGACCAACTCGAGGGGATCTACCTCATTTATATATATCATTGATATTTATTTATTTATGAAAGAGACATTTTTGTAAACAAGTTAAATGTGTTTAATGATAATACAAGCATGTGTAACACATATAGATGTCTTTCTTTCACGAAGACAAGAATATAAGTTGGTGTATTACCTGATTCTGATGACTTGCATTGATTGGAATCAGACAGTAATGATGATAACGCCCACATTTTCAAATGGAGGAGAAAAAAAGTTGTCCTTTCTGTACAATACCACATGAAAGTGGTTGGTTTTTGGCATCTAATTCATCCAGCTTCCATACACTTTACAAGAAAAACATTGGCGGCTAATTCCTTAGCTTGCTTGATTGACATTCACGGCACCCGAGGGTCTTGTGAGATGACGCTGGCCAGTTCATTATTATGAAAAAATGACAGAGAGGAAGGCGAGAAACACTTTTTATTTCAACAGACTTTCGCGCCGTCCCTTCCGTCAAAACTCTAAAGGCCGACTGCACATTTCCTATCTTCACAATAAAAGCCCTGCTTCATGCTGCCTGTGTGAACAAAATAAGAGTCTCGGAAAGCTGGCGTGCACATCACTTGTGCACGCCAGCTTTCTGAGGGAGCGCTTGTGCACGCCAGTTTTCCGAGACTCTGTATGAAGCATGGGCTTTTATTGTGAAGATAGGAAATGTGCTGTCGGCCTTTAGAGTTTTGACGGAAGGTACGGCGCGAGAGTCTGTTGAAATAAAAAGTCTTTCTTGCCTTCCTCTCGGTCATATTTTAATAATAATGATCTTGCAGCAGCCAGCGTCATCTCACAAGACCCTCCCGTACCGTGAATGTCATTTAAGTGACGTCTTGGTGAAGATTGATGATCACTAATTTTTAGGTCTATTTTTTTAAAAGCCTGGCTGGAGATCGACTGACACACCCCCCGCAGTCGACTGGTAGCTCGCGATCGACGTAATGGGCACCCCTGACCTAGAGCATTGGGTGTCATTTTTACCACACGTTTTTTCCCCTCAGCCCCTTGCCCATCATTGTCACGTAGAGCCACACTGTCCTCCTGTGGCTGTTTATGTTGGTCAGCGCAGGTGTGTGCTCCCCCCTCCTCCATTTGGAAAAGTCAACCCACGCGCAACTCAAGTCAAATAGTCACCAATGCATTGGATTTGTCAATATTTGTGTGCACACATTTTAACAATGGCAATTTTTGTATTATTGTTGCTTCCCTATAAACAAGTTGCGTTCCAGTGAGGCAGTTTTTGACTTAGTGTAGCGGTAAAGTCCTGAATCATTACTGGTACTGGTTGCCGAATATAAATGAAGCAAGTTCAGATGTTGGCAGCAAACTAATAATCCATGTCCAGAATTGTGTTCATGTTTTACAAAAATATTTATTATCATTAAGTCGTGTTATGAAACTCATTTTGTCACAAAAACTGAAAATACACGGGAGCAAAAAAATACTAGCCTGGCACAGTAAAAAACTGTTGCGCCTCCACTCAGCAACACCTGAGCATCCCAGCTCCTCCCTAAGTAGACTGGCACTTGGCCTTGAGCCAAGCCCTTTAGTGACGTCATGAATTCGACAAACAAAAAGAGTATATGGCTCTAACAACTGTCATCTAGTGTATTGGACTTGCAACGGTAAATAAACTTACTTGTAAATGATAATTTGATAATAATTCAACAAGATGTAACAAAAGAACAACAGTTATCATTACAGTATCATTTTAAATGTTGTATTAAAAATTTAGATTTATTATCACAAACAATATTATTACCACACACAAAAGCACCAAAAAGTGGAAACGTTGAGAACAGGTATCGATTTCGGTGGACTGGAAGCTGTGCCGTATCGGTTGAAAAGTGAATGGTAACCATCCCTACCAGGAAGTGTTGTTGTACTGGAAACTGATTTTTCAATGAGTTACAATTAATTTTCATCACACACAATACTCCACTATGGAATTGTTGTTATATTAAAATGAGAAACAAATCCATCTTTGTACAGCAATGGTTTGAAAAAGGCATTTGGTCGCTGATGCACTTATTGAGTGATAAAAGTATTTTATTATTTGAAGACATCATTAAGTATGACGCGCAAATACAAAAATATACAAAACAATATATATAAAGGCTATCGTTCCAAATATTCTTATTACATAATTTTATGTTTTTCAATTATTTACTATTTCTTCTTTACTGTATTTTATGTGGAACAAAATAAATACTCATAACTTGAAAGCTTCCATTCTTCCAAACACAAAGGAGCTCATTTAATTAAAAAAGACGGAATTGACTACTAAAATTTATTTTTAGGATGTTTTGCAATTTAAGACAACACTTTTTTGTTCTGTGATAGGGAAACAAATTGAATAAATGCACAGTAAATCTCTGTGGGATGATGTACAATATTGGCTTTTGCCTGACACTCCAAACTTTGATTGCATACTAATGCACGTACTTGACTAAAAAAAACAATAATATATTTAGAAGCATATTGAAAAGATTGTTACACAAACAACAATGTCACACATGTTATATGTGCTGATTGTTAGAAAGTCAAAATTAAAGTCTTGACAGTTTATTTCAAATCCTGCAGTTTCATTTGCTGCTGCTGTTCTCACCAGCACACTTGTGTTTCTTACACTGGTACTTAGAAGAAAATCTTTCACCACACACACTGCAACTCAACACTTTCTCTCTTGGGTGTGTTCTCATGTGTGCTACAAGGTTTGATTGGTCACAAAAGCTTCTGTTGCAGATTGAACAGGAAAAAGGTTTTTCACCAGTGTGTATTCTCTTGTGTTTTTTCAAACTCTGACTTTCTGTAAAACTTTTACCACAGATTGAACAAGAAAAAGGTTTTTCTCCAGTGTGTGTTCTCATGTGTACTTTCAAATTATGACTTTGTGTAAATCCTTTACCACAGGTTGAACAGGTGAAATGTTTTTCTCCAGTGTGTGTTCTCATGTGTCTTTTCAAATATTGAGTTTGTGTAAAACCTTTACCACATGTTGAACAGGAAAACATTTTTCACTAGTATGTGTTGTAATGTGCACTTTCAAATTGTGACTGAGAACAAAACATTTACCACAGATTGAACAGGAAAAAGTTTTTTCACCAGTGTGTGTTCTCATGTGCACTTTTAAATACCAATTTTCTACAAAACCTGTACCACATATTGAACATATAAAAGGTTTTTCTCCAGTGTGTCTTCTCATGTGTGTTTTCAGATGACAAGGGTATTTAAAGGTTTGGTCACAGTGAGAACATGTGAAGTGAGTGTTGTCAGTGTGACATGTCTTATCATCTTTAGAGTCTTCATCATCAGTGTCAGGAGAGTGTGACGTTGTGTCCTCACTATCTGATAGTGGAGCTAAGAGCTTGTCTGCTTGTGATCCTCCACAGTGGTCTCCATCAGCTTCTGTTGTCATGTGTTGTGTTGAGCTGCTGCTTGGAGGCTCCGCCCCTCCCCTCTCCTCACTTTCACCTGTGACCTCATCATCTTCACTCTTCACAGGGACAGCAGTCAATGGGAACTCCTCCAGTCCTTCAAGATGATCTCCCTCCTGACTGATGTTGTGTTCCATCGCTTCATCTTTAATGTGGGGGGTCAGTGAGTCTTCCTCCTCCTTTTTACAGGAAAGGGTCTGTGTCAAAGAAGAAAAGGAGACGCCAGAGGGTCCGTGGCGCCTGGTCTTCCTCTTTGAAGGATCCTCCTTCCCCATCCTGAAGCTACACTCCTGTTTTTCAGGCAGAAGTTGTTCTTCACAGACAACTGCAGAACACAAAATGACAAACATGCTTGAGAAATGTCCAGATCATTTAGTAAGTTCACATGAGGCATTCAGTCCGTTTACATGTACTTAAAAAAACAAGTTATTATATGAATTGGCCTGAAAACAAACACACTACTCTTTACATTATTATTCACAGGAAAAGAAGACCCTTTTTACGAGGGCTGGGCAATATTGTCTAAAATTTATATTGCGATAAATTCCCTGCTGCCTGAGTGCAGCTGGGATAGGTTCCAGCGCCCCATGTGATTTTAATGTCAGTTACTGATGTATAAACCTGGAGAAAAGATTAGGTCGTTTACAGTGTAAGTCTGTATTCTGTATTGTTGTCTCTGCTATGACGCCACCTTGTGGTCAAATTTGCTCACTGTGAGTGCTGTAGTTTGAAAGTGTATTTCATTTTGCTTCGTGCTTTGAACCCGAAGTAAGGTTTCGTCATTGATTCCGCCAAGCAACGTTTGTAAGTGTAACCGAGTGTGAAGCGACCGGGATGAGAATCAGCACCTCGAAGTCCGAGTCCATGGTTCTCGCCCAGAAAAGGATGGACTGCCATCTCCGGGTTGGGGAGGAGACCCTGCCCCAGGTGGAGGAGTTCAAGTACCTAGGAGTCTTGTTCACGAGTGAGGGAAGAGTGGATCGTGAGATCGACAGGCGGAACAGTGCGGCGTCTTCAGTAATGCGGACGTTGTATCGATCCGTTGTGGTGAAGAAGGAGCTGAGCCCAAAGGCGAAGCTCTCAATTTACCGGTCGATCTACGTTCCCATCCTCAACTATGGTAATGAGCTTTGGGTCATGACCGAAAGGACAAGATCACGGGTACAAGCGGCCGAAATGAGTTTCCTCCGCCTAGTGGCGGGACTCTCCCTTAAAGATAGGGTGAGAAGCTCTGTCATACGGGAGGAACTCAAAGTAAAGCCGCTGCTCCTTCACATCGAGAGGAGCCAGATGAGGTGGTTCGGCCATCTGGTTAGGATGCCACCCGAACGCCTCCCTAGTGAGGTGTTTAGGGCACGTCCAACCGGTAGGAGGCCACGGGGAAGACCCAGGAAACGTTGGGAAGACTTTGTTTACCGGCTGGCCTGGGAACGCCTCTGGATCCCCCGGGAAGAGCTAGACGAAGTGGCTGGGGAGAGGGAAGTCTGGGCTGCCCTGCTTAGGCTGCTGCCCCCGCGACCCGACCTCGGATAAGCAGAAGAAGATGGATGGATGGATTAATACATTCTAAGGCCAGCGTGGCTCGGTTGGTAGAGCGGCTGTGCCATCAACTCGACGGTTCCAGGTTTGAGCCTAGTCACAGCTGTTGTGTCCTTGAGCAAAGTACTTTACCCACCTGCTCCCAGTGCCACCCACACTGATTTAAATGTAACTTAGATCATGGGTTTCACTATGTAAAGCGCTTTGAGTCACAAGAGAAAAGAGCTAAATAAATATACTTCACTTAAAAGGGAGTCACACTTTATTTGTATTTCGCCTATCAAGAAGAAATGTATTTTTTAATTTTTTATGCATTCCAAATAGTAAATAAATGCGATCAAAAGTCTGCTTACAATAGAGACTATTACAGTTGAACTATTCTGCCTACAAAGAACTTCAAAAACATCCAAACACCTCCATTAAGGTTTTATGTACATGCAGTAGGTATATATTGGTAGGTTGGTAATGCATGGCATCCTGCCAGCTGCTATGCTGACAGTTATTTTACTACCTGTCATTAAAGACAAGGCTGGTAAGGTAGGGACTATGGACAATTATCGACCTATCGCCCGAGCCAGCATGCTATCTTAAGTGCTGGAAAGTGTGATAATATACAGAGTTGGGGATCTTATTTGCACCGCAGACAACCAATTTGGCTTTAAGAGCAAGTACAGCACTGACTTGTGTATTTATGCTTTAAAAGAAGCAGTCGAAAAATACAGAGCGCACGGCCCTACAATGTTGGTAGGGTTTATTGATGCATCTAAGGCATTTGACAGAGTCAACCATCTCAAACTCTTCACCAATCTGAAGCATAGGGGTGTTCTGGGTATATTCTGACATATTGGTACAACAGGCAGACGAAGCAGGTAAAATGGGGGAGTAGTTTATCCTTTCCCTTTAGAGTTGGCAATGGGGGTACGGCAGGGTGGGCTTCTATCACCAGGCCTATTTAGCCTGTCTATGGATGACCTGTCAAGGCAGTGGGAGAATGCAGAACAGGATGCATCATGGAGAACACCTTCATCAACCAATTTATGTACGCTGATAATTTGGCCATTATATCTCCCAGTAGTGCAGGGTTCCACCAGTTTCTTAACATATGCTCACACTATGGAGTCAAGTTTGACATCAAGTATAATGCCACAAAGAGTATGGTAATGATATGTAGGACCAAGGAGGATCAGCATCTTAATTTCCCAGGTTTCTATTTGTCTGGTCAAACACTGTCTGTGTGCAACAATGTCTAATACTTAGGCCACATCATCAATGACAAGATGGAGGATAATGCTGACATGCATTGACAGAGAAGAATGCTGGTGAGAAAATGTCATTACTGTTCCGATGAAACGAAGGTGTACTTGTTTAGAGCTTACTGCACCCCTATGTACACAGCACCCCTCTGGGTGAGGTTCAAGAAAGAGAGCTTGCACAAACTCCAGGTTGCATACAATGACTGTCTCAGAATCCTGCTCAGAAAGCCCAGAGGTAGTAGTACCAGCAAGCTTTTTTGTGATTTAGGGATAAACACCTTCCACGCCACCCTGTGAAAACTGATGTTTAAGTTTATATGTAGACTGCAGGGGCCCAATAATGGTTTTATTATACAGATAACCAATCCTAGGTGTAGTTCTGTTAGGTACCAATCCAAATATGGAAACACTGGTATCTGTGCCTCACAATACTAAAGTCTTGGGTTCGGTCCTGGGCTCGGGATCTTTCTGTGTGCAGTTTGCATGTTCTCCCCGTGACTGCGTGGGTTCCCTCTGGGCACTCCGGCGTCTCTCCACTTCCAAAGACATGCACTTGGGGATAGGTTGATTGGCAACACTAAATGGGCTCGAGTGCGTGAATGTGAGTGTGAATGTTGTCTTTCTATTTGTGTTGGTCCTGTAATGAGGTGGCGACTTGTCCAGGGTGTACGCCGCCTTCTGCCCGAATGGAGCAGAGATAGGCTCCTGCACCCTTCGCGAAAAATGAATAGATGGATGTTGTCTGAGCCTTTAATAGAATGTGTAGAAGCATTTTAAAGTATATTTTTATTGATGCTTATAATTATTTACTATATGTTTTTTTTTACTGAATATGCCCATGCATCCATTTAAGTTTATTCTACAAATGGACTGGGATAGATAACTAAATTTTACGGGTAGTTAAATTCGACAGAACAAGGACAACCACGCGGTTGCAAGTACCAGACGTATATACAGTATGTACATCATCCTTACAAGACAACCAAACTTCTTATACAAAATATATTTAAAAATAGCGTTAATAATTAAATATAAAGTTATTAAAAATGTGAAAGTAAGAAGTAAACAAACCTGTTCTGTGTAACACAACTTGATGATGTTTCTTATAATAAACATCCAGTAGTTCAGGGGTCGGGAACCTTTTTGGCTGAGAGAGCCAAGAAGCCAAATATTTTAGAATGTATTTACTTAAGAGCTATATAATATTTTTTTAACACTGAACACAAATAAACACGTGCATTTGTAAGTAAGACCAACATTTCTAGAGTAAAATAGGTCTGTTATTCTTTGTAATAACATTGTTATTCTGAAGCTAAATGTGGAGGGGCGTGGCCTGTGGGCCTGCAGCGAAGCGGGATGTTGCCAGGATCGGCCTTGAAATCAGCGACAGGTGTGTAGATGGTCCACCTGGGGCTTGTTATCTAATCATCTGTTGCTCTGTTATAAGCAGCAGCCAGGAGGAGAGACGGTGTTGGAGCTAGAGCCAGAGCGCGAGCGAGAACAAGAGAGAAAAAGACAATTCCTGGAAAGCAACTGAGAGACTCAATGAAAAATAAAACAATATTGTAACCCTGAAACAGGCTCTAATGTCGGTGCTTGGTGGTCTGAAGAAACCCCAGGAGGGCAAGCCCCACACTAACCAATAATAAATAAATAACTTCTTACCATTAACGCCACTTCTTGAACAGGTGCGGTAGGAAACGGATGGATGGATTAAAAATGCATGAGAATGTTTTGTATTTTGAACGTTATTTTTAACACTGTGATTACAAGTGGAATTATTCATTACTTATCGTGTTAAGCTATGTCAGGTCAGATTTATCCGAGAGTCAGATGCAGTCATCAAAAGAGCCACATCTGGCTCGCGAGCCATAGGTTCCTTACCCCTGCAGTAGTTGATGTCGCTCGTCCTCCTCTTTGGTTGGACAAAGTTCCTTCTCGTACTTGGCAATCGTTCCTTCGCACATTTTCACACAATCACAACACTTTACACTCACATTAGTTCCCTACTTAGCGATGTTTAAATAACTTCCGTGTCTCTTTGTTAGCAGCTAACAAGCTAAGCTAACTAGCCAGCTAAACTAGCTGCAAGCTACCTTAAGTGAAGCTAGCAAACAGGAGAAGTGTCAAAGTGCGTCCAGACTAATGTATCTGGCTACAAACAATTATTAACCGTGTGTACTCTATTAAACAACATATATGTAAGAATACAGAAATATAATGCCCGCGTTTAGGACTTCTCCGTCAGACGCCATCTTGCTTGATCACCCGATCGGTCCACGCATGCGCGTTAACAACGTCACTTCCGCCAACTTGTTTTGTGTCATCTGTATTTCAATAATAATGTCATCATAAACCATTACATACAAAACCAACTTTATTAAAAAATACGGTATTTATTATGAAACCGCACAGATCTGTACACAGACATGAAACATAAACCATAATTCATGTTTACATATATTTATACAATAAGTGTGTAAATGTGTATGTATATATGATTTTATTTTAATATAATATGTATTAACATATGTATTATTAAAATAATTTGGAGTTAAAAAATATTGGTTATTATATATCTGTCTGTCTTGATATTCAAACAAACTCCAACGTTCCTTTGACTCTCCTGCGCATGACACATCTCGCGAGAGCAGAGTGGTTCCGTCTTGTAACGTCAAGTGTGCGAACTGCCGTGAAAGCGCATTGACGCAGAAAGAAATAAGCAACGTCTTTATTTGCTCTCCAGTTTGTAAATATTAATGTCATATAAAATACGTATGTAATTATTTGTTCAAGTTTAAATGCGTTCCGGTGCGCGAGAAGCACTTTGCTGCTTCTTGTGCTCGTTTATTGCTAGCTATCTTAGCTCGTTTGTTAGCTTAGCTTGTTAGCTGCTAACAGAAGTTATCAACACATCGCTAAGTAGAGATCAAGTGTGAGAGTAAAGTGTTGTGATTGTGTGAAAATGTCTACATTACAAATGTTGAGAGCGTTGGTGGATCAGCGACTAACTGCTGCCGTTGAAGAAATATTTGTAGTGTTAGAAAGAACGATAGCAGAATACGAGGTGGAACTTTCTAGAACAAAGGAGGAAAACAATCAACTCCTGGACGCTCTTTTCACGAAACATCAAGTTGTGTTACACAAAACAGGTTTGTTTACTTATTACTTTCAAATGTTTACTTATTTGATATTTGACTAATAACAAGAAAATGACATTTGGAATATATAATATAATCACAATGACCAGTGGTGGAACAAGTCAGAGCTGGGCCGGGGGCAGGTCCCTTGATGGGGCCCCCTAAACCCAAATAATAAAGCTAATTCTAACATAATTTTACAACACACACATGCCTCTCTGGGTTTACTGGCAACAGTCCTTGACCAGGTTTTATAACGTTTGCCAGCCATTTTTGCTGACATTTGTATTTATTTTCTCACTTTTACCACAGCATCAACCCGTTCACAGGATGTAGAAAAATTATCAAAGGGGAATCTGATTTTATTATTTTATTTTGCTTGTCACAATGCTTACGTAAGACAATATGTTTTTATGTGTATGCATTCTAATTCCTAAACAAACGTTAGCAAAATTTTAATGGAGTCAATGCCTCAATTCTGCTTACAAAGCCCCCTAAATAAGAATTAGTTGATCAATATAATATACACAGAAGTTATTTTTTTAAATGCTATCTACTTAAAACATGCTGTAAAAATGCATATCCTCTGGAAATATGCCTTAGAATAGCCACAAACTGGATGATACATTTTTAATTCAGATACAATTAAAAAATATATTGTTAAAAGTTTTATGTAATTTTTCAGTGCGCTTTTTTACGCTTTCCGACCAAACCTTAGAAGACCTTTTGTATGCAGTTTGAAAGGCGCAGCCAAGGAAAATAAAAACACAGAAGGTTTATTCATGACTGCAAAGTTATTGCCTTCATTTTCATTGACCGTTTGTTTGATTGACTAATGTGTTGGACATTGACTTTAAATTTTCATGTCGATCACACAAACATGCTTGTTAGGGAGTTTTTTTCTGTGTCTACGTACCTTCGACACATCCATACACCCACCGGAGTGACATTTTTCCAAACTGCACAAGCCCCACATTTTCCTGCTTATTCAAACCATTCCAACATCAAACTAACACTTTCTCAAAATCCAAACTAAATTCCGTTTTTTGTGGAAATTCAAACTCTGCAACAATCAAACCATTCCAACATTCAAACTATTCTTACATTCATACTACATTCTGTCAACCTTTCAGTTCAACTCCAGCATTGGAGCATTCACACGTAATTACTTAAGAATTGCTTCTTCTAGTTATTATTATTATTATTATTATTATTATTATAACTAAATGTAGCTTACCACATTGAATGTGATGACTGCATGAAAGATGTCTTCTCAGTTCTCACTCTAACACAATTTGGGTGTCTAGAAACACATAAATTGATCCAATCCATTATTATTATTATTAATAATAAGGTAAATAAGTTATCTTTTAAAGGAGTAGTCAGTAATCGGATTACTTCTTCCCAGTTTAACTGTGGTGACACTATCTAAATGAAAGCAAAACAGATGTCATCTTTCTTGGCCAACATATTGACTGTGCTCGTCCTTTTTTAGAGTAGACATGGCTCTCAAGATAAATGTGAAAATCACTGTAATTATTGTCCACCAGCAGGGGGAGCTCATCACTAGTACTACTGCGTGGAGGCTGGCATGTGGTACATTATTTCCTGTGTGTGTATGACTTATTCAGAGGGAGAACAGCAAACTAGTATGGATTGCAGGAATGACTTTTAAGATGTTGTTGTATGAATGAGGTGGATTGGACATTGGCCTGGCAAGGAATTCCCCTGAAGGTCTTCTTCATGTGTCAGCTGGAAGTACCCTGACTGCTGTGAGGGGAAACTGATGAGATTGTGAGATCATATGTTGGTGCAGGACAATGTCTCATGTGACTGAGCAAAGCTGGACTTTTCTAAAGAATGCTTGTTTTCTCCTGTCCCGCAGACGTCGAAGAAGAACTTCTACCTCATGAGCAGGAAGAAGAGCCACAATTTCCCAACATACATGAGGAAGAAGAGGTACCACATTCCCAACACATTAAAGAGGGAAGGCAGGAGCCACAGCCCCCCCACATTAAAAAGGAAGCAGCAAAACACGGCATCAGTCAAGAAGGAGATCATCTTAAAGGACTGGTGCAGATCCCAGTGACTGGTGTCCCTGTGAAGAGTGAAGATGATGAGGTCGAAGGTGAAAGTGAGGAGAGGGGAGGGGGGGAGCCTCCAAGCGGCAGCTCAACACAACACATGACAACAGAAGCTGATGGAGACCACTGTGGAGGATCACAAGCAGACAAGCTCTTAGCTCCACTATCAGATAGTGAGGACACAACGTCACACTCTCCTGACACTGATGATGAAGACTCTAAAGATGATAAGACATGTCACACTGACAACACTCACTTCACATGTTCTCTCTGTGACAAAACCTTTAAAGACATTTGGCATCTGAAAAGACACATGAGAACACACACTGGAGAAAAACCTTATGTCTGTCCAATCTGTAGTAAAAGTTTTGTACAAAGAAACCATTTGGAAGTACACATGAGAAGACACACTGGTGAGAAACCTTACACATGTTCATTCTGCAACAAAAGCTTTTGTGACCAATCAAACCTTGTAGCACACATGAGAAGACACACAGGAGGGAAAGTGTTGAGTTGCAGTGTGTGTGGTGAAAGATTCTCTTATAAGTACCAGTGTAAGAAACACAAGTGTGCTGGTGAGAACAGCAGCAGCAAATGAAACTGCAGGATTTGAAATAAACTGTCAAGACTTTAATTTTGACTTTCTAACATTATCAGCACATAGAACATGTGTGACATTGTTGTTTGTGTAACTATCTTTTTTAAATGCTTCCTCATTTATAGATTGGATAATTTGAAATATAGAAGTGTTACATATCTGTATTTCTATTGTACTTTAACTTTAATTGCTAAAGGGGAACATTATCACCAGACCTATGTAAACGTCAATATATACCTTGATGTTGCAGAAAAAAGACCATATGTTTTTTTAACCGATTTACGAACTTTAAAAGGATGAATTTGGCGATATAAACGCCTTTCAATTGTTCGCCTGTCGGAGCGATGACCTTTCACCCGTGACGTCACATCGTGAAGTGACCCGCCATTTTCTCAAACAATATACACACACCAAGTCAAATCAGCTCTGTTATTTTCCGTTTTTTCGACTGTTTTCCGGTACCTTGGAGACATCATGCCTCGTCGGTGTGTTGTCGGAGGGTGTAACAACACGAACAGGGACGGATTCAAGTTGCACCAGTGGCCAAAAGATGCGAAAGTCCCTTGTTTGTTCTGCACATTTTTCCGACGACAGCTATGCTACGACAGAGATGGCAAGAATGTGTGGATATCCTGCGACACTCAAAGCAGATGCATTTCCAACGATAAAGTCAACAAAATCACAAAAGTGAGTTTTGTTGTTGTTATTGATGACTGCAAGCTAATCGATGCTAACATGCTATTTAGGCTAGCTGTATGTACATATTGCATCATTATGCCTCATTTGTAGCTATATTTGCATCCAGCCTTTCCCTCCGCCCACATTTAATGCCAAACAAACACATACCAACCGTTGGTTAGAAGGCGATCGCCGAATTCGTCCGCATTTGCCCCCGTGCCGCTGTCTGTCGTGATATGGCTCAATAGCTTCTGTTTCTTCTTTAATTTAGTTTTCGGTACCTGCCTTCACACTCCACCCATTCGTTTCAATACATGTGTAATCTGTTGATTCGTTTACGCCGCTGAAATCCGAGTCTGAATCCGAGCTACTATGCTGTACCTTTCTGTGCTATCCGCCATGTTTGTTTTTGGTGGCTTCACGCAGTGACATCACAGGACAATAGACGGGTGGATATAGCGATGGTGTAAATCAAGCACTTTGAAGCCGTTTTTCGGGATATTGTGTGATGGGTAAAATTTTGAGAAAAACTTCATAAAATAAAATAAGCCACTGGGAACTGATTATTTTTGGTTTATAACCATCCAGAAATTGTGATAATGTTCCCCTCTAATAATCCCATAGATTAGCCCAGTAGTTCTCAAATGGGGGTACACGTACCCCTGGGGGTACTTGAAGGTATGCCAAGGGGTACGTGAAATTTTTCAAAAATATCCTAAAAATAGCAACAATTAAAAAATCCTTCATAAATATATTTATTGAATAATATTTCAACAACATATGAATGTAAGTTCATAAACTGTGAAAAGAAATGCAACAATGCAATATTCAGTGTTGACAGCTAGATTTTTGTTGTGGACATGTTCCATAAATATTGATGTTATAGATTTATTTTTTTGTGAAGAAATGTTTAGAATTAAGTTGGTGATCCCATATGGATCTCTATTACAATCCCCAAAGAGGGCACTTTAAGTTGATGATTACTTCTATGTGTGGAAATCTTTATTTATATTGAATCACTTGTTTATTTTTCAACAAGTTTTTAGTTATTTTTATATATTTTTTTCCAAATAGTTCAAGAAAGACCACTACAAATGAGCAATATGTTGCACTGTCATACAATTTAGTGAATCAGAAACTGATGACATAGTGCTGTATTTTACTTCTTTATCTCTTTTTTTCAACCAAAAATGCTTTGCTCTGATTAGGGGGTACTTGAATTAAAAACATGTTCACAGGGGGTACATCACTGAAAAAAGGTTGAGAACCACTGGATTAGCCCCTATTTATGATATACATATTTACTGGTTCACATCTGAAACATTTTCTGGACTACTTCAGGAAGCATATTATTATTTACTTTATTCATCATTTGAACAGTTGTTTTTTATTAACTTTTAAAATATGTGACTTTATAAATCATTTGTTGGATTTCTATAATCAATTTTATTAATTATCTTCATTACTCTCTTTTGTAATATGATGATTTTTTTTTTCCTGATTATTTTATATGTATGTCCCACGACCTTTATGCAATATAAAAGTGAGAGAAAATGGCTAAAACAAAAAATCCCATTTTTGGGTTTTAAACATTTTAATGTGTTTTCTTTTCAAAAATCCCCAAAGCAATATCAATATAAATCAAAGTTCGTAGTGTCAGACAAAAGCCAATATTGTACATCATCCCACAGAGATTTATTTTGCATACTGTTGGAGCCAAATCTCCTTATTTGTTTGTATTGTTTTTATTTAGTTTTCTCAAATTGATTGCTGGCCTCTGTTGATGCTGAATTTACTTTTTGGCAGATTGCTCCGCCCACTTTCTCTTGAGAACCAGGAAGTGTTGACAGGGATGAGACCGTTGCTATGGTGCGGTTGTTATGGTAACGTCATTTAATTGGGATCAGGTGGGAGCACTCTGGGGCAATTGCATGGAGGACACAAACTGTTTACGACGAGCGTGGTCAGGTCTCGCTGCTGTGACAATGTTCCATTCAAGCCAAGGTCAGCATACATTATGTTCTATAGTCTACATTTGATTTCATTTTGATAGCTTCAAATAAACGGATTTTCATATCCAAACATATTTCCTCAATACTTGACATTGAATCATTTGCACGTGTCAAACTAGTCAACACAGTCGCCCTCAGTATCAGCTTAAAGGTAAAGGCTGTACATCCATCCATCCATTTTCTACCGCTTATTCCCTTTGGGGTCGTGGAGGGTGCTGGTGCCTATCTCAGCTACAATTGGACAGAAGGCGGGGTACACCCTGGACAAGTCGCCACCTCATCGCAGGGCCAACACAGATAGACAGAGAACATTCACACACTCACATTCACACACTAGGGACCATTTAGTGTTGCCAATCAACCTATCCCCAGGTGCATGTCTTTGGAAGTGGGAGGAAGCCGGAGTACCCGGAGGGAACCCACGCATTCACGGGGAGGACATGCAAACTCCACACAGAAAGATCCCGAGCCCAGGATTGAACCCCAGACTACCCAGGACCTTCGTATTGTGAGGCAGACGCACTAACCCCTCTACCACTGTGAAGCTGTACTACTACCATAAGTCAACTTAACCAAGGGCGTAGAATTGGGTAGGGACGCTAGGGACACGTCCCTACCAATATCCAGACGCTACTGTGTAGTCACTATCAATACAAGCGCTGCCCGTAATGTTTAGTCAATTATTATGGCACAGAAAGGGTTAAATGTCGGTCTCTGCTAGAAGTCCCGCCTCTAACCTAAATATCGCTCCCTGATTGGTTGCCGCTTTCATGCTAACTTACGTGTGATTGGCTGTCCCTGCTGTCACTCCTTCTGCTTGTAAAAGCTAGTCTACATCAGGGGTGCCCATTACGTCGACCGCGATCGACTGGTCGATCTCGGAGGGTGTGTCAGTCGATCTCAAGCCAGGCATTAAAAAATATATATAAAAATGAGCAATCATCAATCATACCAAGACTTCACTTTCGTCAGTTGTTTGACATTCTCGGCACCCGAGGATCTTGTGAGATGACGCTGGCTGCTGCGAGCTCATATTTAAGAAAAAAATCACTAACAGGGCGGACGCAGAGAAATACATTTTATTTCTAGAGACTCCGTACCTACTGTCAAAACTCTAAAGACCGACTGCACAGTTCCTGTCTTCACCATAAAAGACCTGTTTCATCCTGCCTGTGCTAACAAAATAAGAGTCTCAGAAAGCTAGCGTGCACAAGCTAGCAAGCTACAGAGTTTGATGCCAATGTATTTCTCCCCCGCCCTCAGCGACCGCTTTCTCACTTGCTTGCCCACCCGCACACTCACTGACGTCACTCACCTGCTGCCAGACATTAAAGGGCCACACACATATGCTACTCTCATAACAAAGTGTTTAAAAAGGAGTATGCAAGTTGGACAAATGAGATGCCAAATCCAACCACTTTCATGTGGTATTGGACAGAAAGGAGGACTTTTTTTTCCTCCATTTGAAAATGCGGACGTTATCAGCACCACTGTCTAATTCCAATGAATGCAAGTCATCAGAATCAAATACACCAACTTATATTCTTGTCTTCATGAAAGAAAGGAATCTATGTGTGTTAAACATGCTTGTATTATCATTAAACACCATTAACTTGTTAACAAAAATGTCTCTTTCATAAATAAATAAATAAAAATCATAAATAGGAATAGAGTGGATCTCCTCGACTTGGTCAATTGAAAAGTAGCTCACCTACAGAAAAAGTGTGAGCGCCCCGGGTCTACATGCTAGTTGCTAGCGACCGCACGAGAGGCAGTTTAACTGTCAGTGTAAGTTGTCAACATGTTCGGCATTTGTTGTTCCTGCCACACGGTAGCTGGATGGATTTTAATATCAGTGCTGTGATTTACATTGTGTTTGTGTCTGTTTGCGTGCGTGTGTGCCGTAGGTTTTGAAAAATGTCAATGAAAAGAAAACTGGATATAAGAGACTTTTTTAGGAGTCAAACTGTAAGTTACTTTAAGGGTGTATAGAGGCTCAATAATATTGAATAATTAAACAATATATATAGTCGGCTCTCGCTGGATCGGTTTGCAGCCGAGTGTGAAGCGACCGGAATGAGAATCAGCACCTCCAAGTCCGAGTCCATGGTTCTCGCCCGGAAAAGGGTGGAGTGCCATCTCCGGGTTGGGGAAGAGACCCTGCCCCAAATGGAGGTGTTCACGAGTGAGGGAAGAGTGGACCGTGAGATCGACAGGCGGATCGGTGCGGCGTCTTCAGTAATACGGACGTTGTACCGATCCGTTGTGGTGAAGAAGGAGCTGAGCCGCAAGGCAAAGCTCTCAATTTACCGGTCGATCTACGTTCCCATCCTCACCTATGGTCATGAGCTTTGGGTCATGACCGAAAGGATAAGATCACGGGTACAAGCGGCCGAAATGAGTTTCCTCCGCCGTGTGGCGGGGCTCTCCCTTAGAGATAGGGTGAGAAGCTCTGCCATCCGGGAGGAACTCAAAGTAAAGCCGCTGCTCCTCCACATCGAGAGGAGCCAGATGAGGTGGTTCGGGCATCTGGTCAGGATGCCACCCGAACGCCTCCCTAGGGAGGTGTTTAGGGCACGTCCAACCGGTAGGAGGCCACGGGGAAGACCCAGGACACGTTGGGAAGACTATGTCTCCCGGCTGGCCTGGGAACGCCTCGGGATCCCCCGGGAAGAGCTAGACAAAGTGGCTGGGGAAAGGGAAGTCTGGGCTTCCCTGCTTAGGCTGTTGCCCCCGCGACCCGACCTCGGATAAGCGGAAGAAGATGGATGGATGGATGGATGGATGGATGGATGGATGGATGGATGGATGGATGGATGATTTACATTGTGTTTGTGTCTGTGTGCCGTAGGTTTTGAAGGATGTCAATGAAAAGAAAACTGGATATAAGAGACTTCTTTAGGAGTCAAACTGTAAGTTACTTCAAGGGTGTATAGAGGCTCAGTAATATTGAATAATTCAACAATATATCACTCCAGTCACGCCCCTTAGAGTGCTATAATGAGCATATACCATGGACTGGAGTGATATATTGCTTTTATAAAACGGTTACCAATAAAGGCAATTTGAAATAGGAATACTCAATCAATTTAATGTAGTTTTATTCAACCAGAAATACATATTATCCAATAAAATAGCCTCACTGTGGAACAAATAGTCCCACCTATCCAGACGTTAGCTCCAAATTAGCTCTGCATCTCGTCTTTTCCTCCGCTTTTTTTCTAGGTGAAAGTCAATGCTCAGTCCCATTTACCATTGTTAACCCTCCCCGGAGGTGAAAGTTAATCTTAAACATGTGAATTCAACTACTTTAGTCCGTTTTTTAACATCGTAAAAACATCAGCTGTCTTTTTCTACGGACTGCAACAGTCCGTTGTCATGGATACATGACAACAACTTCCATTCATACCAGTCATGCGTGCCTGAGGCGGAGTGATAGCCTACGCAGTGATAAGGCTTTAGAATAGTAGCCGTGCTCAATATTTAAACCACGGTTAACAGCCAATCAGATCGCTGGATTTCACCTTTCCGTTTTATTTTTTTATTTTTTTTTTAGTTTCATGTAACATATTTACAGTACAAAAGCAGCAATAGAAAGAAGTAGATGAAGGGAAAAATTGTGAGTGATTTAAACACAAGTTGGGGAAAAGATTATTACAGTTCATTATTGTTTATTTACAATGTTGTATTGCATGAATGTATTTCTGATGATGTTGATGGACAGTAGGCTATGTTCATTGACAGTATGATGCACAGTTGCACTACAGTCCTACACTAAAGAGTAAAGATGAGAACTCTTCTAAGTTATCTCCTTTGCTTTCATTTTAGTTACTTTACCCTATAACATCTGCAGGATGTGAAATTATGATTGCTAATGTAAAAAAAAAAGAAAAAAAGTAAACTTTCAGAGGGCTGCCTTGGAGCGCTTTTGTGTCCCCACCAATCTCAAAATCAAACCTACTCCCTTGGATTTGATTGAAGTGTGTTTGCTTTCTTGACACAGAGCCAGTTCAAAACATTGTTCTCAAATGTTTAGCAGGGTTAAGGTCGAGTCTTTGGAACGGACATTCCAGAAACCTGCCTGAAACCCTTGGAAAGCAGTTTTGTATGTGTGTTTAATATTGTTGTCTTGTTGGAAAACCTGCTTGTGTACAAAGATCAGCCTTTTCACTGTTGATTGGAGGTGAGGCAAAGTCTCATCTGACCAGTAAAGTTTTGTCCCAAAAACTGGTTGAACGTGTGGGTGTCTTATAAGTAAATCCTTCTTACGGATGGCAACTTTGGAACAGGGGTTTCTTTCTTGGTCTGCACACTCTCAGTCTATGACCGTGTAAAGCTGCTTTGAGTTCAAGTACTCGGCGGGCTTGAGTTTTGACAGTTTCCAGCCTGCCACTAAACATCCATCCATCCATTTTCTACTGCTTATCTCTTAAAACTGGGAAATTCAACGCATGAGCCGGCTTTTCTCATGACGTTAACACCTCTAACTTACTTAATGAAAACTATAAATAAGACTTGTGAGTAATAAGTACAATATGTACATTATTAACACTTTTTTGGGCGCAACAAAAACACGATGAATTCACACTACCACCATCTAGCATATTGGACTTGCAACTGTAATAAACTTACTTGTATATGATACTATGACAATAAAACAAGATGTAACAAAAGAACAACATTTATCATAACAAACTAATTTTTGGAATGTCGCATTAAAAATGGAGATTTAATTATCACAAACAATCAATATTATTAAAACACACAAAAGTACCAACAAGTGGGATCGTTAAGGATTGGTATCAATTTCAAAGTACCGGAATTTGTGCCGCATCGGTTAAAAGGTGAACAATATCCATCCCTACCAGCAAGTGCTGTTGTACTGGAAACTAATTTACAAACACAACTTCATCACACACAATACTCCATTATGGAATGTTTGTTATATTAAAATGAGAAACAAATCCATCTTTGTACAGCAATGGTTTGAAAAAGGCATTTGGTCGCTGATGCACTTATTGACCGATAAAAGTGTTTTATTATTTGAATATTTTATTAAGTATGGCCTACAAATAGACCAAAAACATTTTTAAAAAATTATAAAAGCTTTCGTTCAAAATATTCTTAATACAGCATATTCTGTCTATCAGAACTATTGTCTAAACGTTCTGGGCTTTTGGTGAATGGACACAATATTACAGGTTTGAAACTCTGAAATTAGACAATTCTTTACTATTCCTTTATTATTGTATTTTATCTGGAACAAAACAAAAAAATAAAAAATACAAATAACTTGAAAGTTTCCATTCTTCCAGAAGCCAAGGAGTTCATTTAACAAAAAAAAAACCTGGAATTTACTACTTAAAATATTTTTTACAATATTGTTTTGCAATTGAAAACAACACTTGATCGTTCTGTAATTGGGGGAAAAAAATAAACTGTTTATTTTGTGAATCTATGCAAAGTAGATCTCTGTGGGAAGATGTACAATATTGGCTTTTGCCCGACACTCCAAACTTTGATTGATATTGACATTTTGGGGATGTTTATAAAGGAAAAAAAAACATTAAAAAGTTTAAAACACAACAATGGGGATTTTTTTTTTTACAATCCAGAAATGTATGTTTGTAAAAATAAAACCATCCTTCCACAAACAATTCAGCCATTTTCTCTCACTTTTATATTGCATAAAGGTCTGGGGACATACATATAAAACAATCACAACACAATTATCATATTACAAAAGAGAGTAATAAAGATGATTAATACAATGGATTAGAGACCTAACAAATGATTCATAAAGTCACACATTTTAAAATTGTATAAAATACATCTAATGATGTATAAAGTAAATAATAATATGCTTCCTGAAGTGGTCCAGAAGATGTTTCCGATGTGAACCAGTACATATGTATATCATATAAAGGTGCTAATCTATGGGATCATTAACAATTAGAAAGAAAAAAAAATCTAATATTTAATATTACATTTTATACAAAAAACACTATTATAAATAAGTCTAAAATTGTATGATCAATACATACACACATACAATGTTTATTTTATTTAAAAAATGACTTTTACTGTTTACTCTCACCTTTTCAGTCAAATTGTTCTGCTCAATTATTAATAAAAGTACACAATGTTGCATATTAATGCATGTACTTGACTGGCAAAAGCACAACAATGTCACATATGTTATATGTGCTTATGTTGTTAGAAAGTCAAAATTAAAGTCTCGACAGTTCATTTCAAATCCTGCAGTTTCATTTGTTGCTGCTGTTCTCACCAGCACACTTGTGTTTCTTACACTGCTACTTAGAAGAGAATCTTTCACCACACACACTGCAACTCAACACTTTCTCTCCTGAGTGTCTTCTCATGTGTGCATCAAGGCTTGGTTTTTCACAAAAGCTTCTGTTGCAGATTGAACAGAAATGTGATTCTTCACCAGTGTGTGTTTTAGTGTGTTTTTTTCAAAAACTGATTTTCTTTAAATACTTTGCTAGATATTGTTCAGGAACAAGATTTTTCACCAGTGTGTGTTCTCATGTGTACTTTCAAATATTGACTTTGTACAAAACCTTTACTACAAATTGAACAGGTATGGGATTTTTCACCAGTGTGTGTTTTAGTGTGTCTTTTCAAATGTTGACTTTCTGTAAAACCTTTACCACAGATTGAACAGGAAAAAGGTTTTTCGCCAGTGTGCGTTCTCGTGTGTACTGTCAAATGGTGACCATGTGTGAAACCTTTACCACAGGTTGAACATGAAAAAGGTTTTTCACCAGTGTGCGTTCTCATGTGTACTTTCAAATATTGACTTTGTGTAAAACTTTTACCACAGGTTAAACAGGAAACAGGTTTTTCACCAGTGTGTGTTGTTATGTGTACTTTCAAATTGTTACTTTGTACAAAACCTTTACCACAGATTGAACAGATAAAAGGTTTTTCACCAGTGTGTATTCTCATGTGCACTTTCAAATGGTTACTTAGAACAAAACCTTTGCTACAGATTAAACAGATAAAAGGTTTTTCTTCACTGTGAATCCTCCTGTGTATTTTCAAACTCTGACTTCGTGTAAAACCTCTACCACATATTGAACAGATAAAAGGTTTTTCTCCAGTGTGTGTTATCATGTGTGTTTTCAGATCACTATGGTATTTAAAGGTTTTGTCGCAGTGAGAACATTTGAAGGGAGTGTTGTTAGTGTGACATGTCTTATCATCTTTAGAGTCTTCATCATCAGTGTCAGGAGAGTGTGACGTTGTGTCCTCACTATCTGATAGTGGAGCTAAGAGCTTGTCTGCTTGTGATCCTCCACAGTGGTCTCCATCAGCTTCTGTTGTCATGTGTTGTGTTGAGCTGCTGCTTGGAGGCTCCGCCTCTGTCTTCTCCTCACTTTCACTTTTGACCTCATAATCTTCACTCTTCACAGGGACACCAGTTACTGGGAACTCCACCAGTCCTTCAATATGCTCTCCCTCCTGACTGATGCTGTGTTCCTCCTCTTCCTCTTCCTTTTTACAGGGAAGGGTCTGTGTTGAAGAAGAAAAGGAGACGCCTGAGGGTCTGTGGCGCCTGGTCTTCTTCTTTGATGGATCCTTCTTTACCATCCTGGAGCTACACTCCGGTTTCTCAGGCAGGAGTTGTTCTTGGCAGACGTCTGCAGGACACAAAATGACAAACATGCTTGAGAAATGTCCAGATTTGCTTTGTAACATGAGGCATTCAGTATGTTTACATGTACTTAAAATAACAAGGTTTTATATGAATTGGCCTGAAAACAAACACACTGCTCTTTACATTATTATTCACAGGAAAAGAAGACCACTTTTTACAAGAAGTGGGCAATATGGTCTACAATCTATATTGCGATAAATTCCCTGCTGCCTGAATGCAGCAGGGAAAGGCTCCAGTTCCCCTTGTGATTGTAATGTCAGTTACTGATGTATAAACTTGGATGAAAGATTAAGTCGTTTATAGTGTAAATCTGTATTCTGTATTGTTGTCTCTGCTATGACGCCATCTTGTGTTCGAGTTTGCTCACTGCGAGTGCTGTGGGTTGAAAGTGTATTTCCTTTCGCTCCGTGCTTTGAACCCGAAGTAAGGTTTCGTCATTGATTTTGTCAAGCAACGTTAGTAAGTGACAGACTCGTTACGTTTTTTGTTTTCAAGTCAATGTGTCAGTTTCCACCTCCTGGCTTCTATATTTAGTGGTCGACACAACAAGGCGGTTCAATTGAGCTAAAATCTGCTTGTGTGGGACAGGAAGTCATGCATAAACAAAATAAATAATCTATTTTACTTTCAAATAAAATATTCTGTTAAGGCGAATGATATTTGTCACGCTCAGGAAATCATGTTTCGTTTTTGTCATGTTTGGTTTTGTTTTTTGGACAATTGGTTCCTATGTTTGCACTTCCTTGTTTGTTTTATAACATTAGCAACACATTAGTTTTTCACCTGGTCCTCATGTCACGCTCTTGTCCTCATGTCTCACACCTGTTTTTAATTATCATTGGTATTATTTAAACCTGGTAGTTGCCAAGCGTTCAGTCTGGCAACTTCACATATTCCTCATATTCCTCCATGCCAGGCCTAGTTTCCCTTCCGCTCATGCCACGTAAGTTTTTGTTATTTATGCCACAGTGCAAGTTTTTGTTTCATGTCTATAGTTTGTAGCCTTGTGCAAGTCTTTTGTTTTTTCATTATTCAAGTTTGTTCTCTGCCCTCGTGCGCGCGTTTTGTTTTGCATCCTTTGTTAGTATATAAATAAACATGTACTCACATTCACGTATCGCTCGTGCCAACTATCCTTTGCATCGAGGAAACAACGGACGTCCAAGTCCGTGTTTGACAGTATTTTACACTTTGAAAAGTCCTAATGGACATGAAGTCCACTTGTCAAAAGGTTTTCAGACCTAATTTCACCTCCTTGACACAAATGGACGATAACATGCTGATTCTAAAAGGTTCAAATTTAAAAATTCATATGACAGGCACATCCTGGGCAGTTATTTGGGGCTCTGTATTACAGCATTGTATTAACATTACTATTTCAATCTTCAACATTAAAGTGAGTGTCACTAACACTACTGCACACAGGAAAACGTGTGGAGGAGAATTGCAAGTAGTCGAAACAAAGATTGTGAATGAGTGACAAGAGGCTCACTTTGTTCATGTAAGTCTACTGTGGAATAAACATGATCAGGTGCTGAGAGCGATGCACAGAGTGAGACCTCTTAGTCCAGTTTAAAATCCACAGACCAAGAAGGAAACAGACGGACATGGCAATGTTTTGATGATGGCAAGAATTAAGTTATTAGGTTTATTTTCATTTATATCGGTTCCGGCCTACGGTTGCATGAATATTTTAATGCCTCTGGACATCGTATTTAATGCTTTTTAATACCATTTCAGGCCATAATTTAGGCAAAGTCCATTGAATGACTGTTAATTATTTGTAATGATCCACAGAAATCCGGCTAAAGCTCTTAAATTCAAAGTATTAAACAACAAAACAAGTTCTTATTACATTTTAACAAAAGATAAGAATAAGTGATTATTACATTTTAACAGAAGTGTAGATAGAAACACGTTACATTAGAAAGTTTCTAAATACAAATATTGTTCATGGAATTATTGAGACATTTCTAGGATGTATTTACGATTTTTATGAGATTTTGTTAGAATTTAAAACATTCCAAGGCCAGCGTGGCTCGGTCGGTAGAGCGGCCCGGGCCAGCAACTCGACAATTCCAGGTTCGATCTTAGTCACTGCCGTTGTGTCCTTGAGCAAGGTACTTTACCCTCCTGCTCCCAGTGCCACCCGCACTGGTTTAAATGTAACTTAGATAACGAGTGTCACTATGTAAAGCGCTCTGAGTCACGAGAGGAAAGCGCTGAATAAATATATTTCACTTCATTTAAAAGGGAACCACTTTTTTTTTAATTTTGCCTATCAAGAACACACGTTTTTTTTATGCATTCTAAATAGTAAATAAATGCGATCAAAAGTCTGCATACAATAGAGGCTATTAGAGTCGCAATTTTCTGCCTACAAAGAACTTAAAAAGCATCCAAACACCTCCAATGAGGTTTTATGTACATGCAGTAGGTATATATTGGTAGGTTGGTAATGCATGGCATCCTGCCAGCTGCTATGCTGACACTTATTTTAGTACCTGTCATTAAAGACAAGGTTGGTAAGGAAGGGACTATGGACAATTATCAACCTATCGCCCAAGCCAGCATGCTATCTAAAGTACTAGAAAGTGTGATAATATACAGAGTTGGGGGTATTATTTGCACCGCAGACAACCAATTTGGCTTTAAGAGCAAGTACAGCACTGACTTGTGTATTTATGCTTTAAAAGAAGCAGTAGAAAAAAACAGAACGCAGGCCCTACAATGTTGGTAGGGTTTATTGATGCATCTAAGGCATTTGACGGAGTCAACCATCTCAAACTCTTCACCAATCTGAAGCATAGGGGTGTTCTGGGTATATTCTGACATATTGGTACAACAGGCAGACGAAGCAGGTAAAATGGGGGAGTAGTTTATCCTTTCCCTTTAAAGTTGGCAATGGGGGTACGGCAGGGTGGGCTTCTATCACCAGGCCTATTTAGCCTGTCTATGGATGACCTGTCAAGGCAGTGGGAGAATGCAGAACATGATGCATCATGGGGAACACCTTCATCAACCACTTTATGTACGCTGATGATTTGGCCATTATATCTCCCAGTAGTGCAGGGTTCCACCAGCTTTTTAACATATGCTCACACTATGGAATGAAGTTTGACATCAAGTATAATGCCACAAAGAGTATGGTAATGATACGTAGGACCAAGGAGGATCCACATCTTCATTTCCCAGGTTTCTATTTGCCTTGTCAAACCCTGTTTGTGTGCAACAATGTAAAAAACTTAGGCCACATCATCAGTGAGAAGATGGAGGATGATGCTGACATGCTTGGACGGAGAAGAATGCTGTATGTCCAAGCCATACTGGTGAGAAAATACCATTACTGCTCTGATGAAGCGAAGGTGTACTTGTTTAGAGCTTACTGCACCCCTATGTACACAGCACCCCTCTGGGTGAGGTTCAAGAAAGAGAGCTTGCACAAACTCCAGGTTGCATATAATGACTGTCTCAGAATCCTGCTCAGAAAGCCCAGGGGTAGTAGTACCAGCAAGTTTTTTATTTATTTAGGGATAAACACCTTCCACGCCACCCTGAGAAAACTGATGTTTAAGTTTATATGTAGACTGCAGGGGCCCAAGAATGGTTTTATTATACGGATAACCAATCTTAGAGTTTAGTTCTGTTAGGTACCAATCCTATATATGGAAACACTGGTATCTGTGCCTCACAATGCCAAGGTCCCGGGTTCGGTCCTGGGCTCGGGATCTTTCTGTATGGAGTTTGCATGTTCTCCCCGGGACTACGTGGGTTCCCTCTGGGTACTCCGTCTTCCTCCCACCTCCAAAGACATGCACTTGGGGATAGGTTGATTGGCAACACTAAATGGGCCCTGGTGTGTGAATGTTGTCCGTCTATGTGTTGGCCCTATGATGAAGCTGAGATAGGCTCCAGCACCCCCCGCCATCCCGGAAGGGACAAACGGTAGAAAATGGATGGATGGATGTTATCTGTGCCTTTAATTGAATGTGTAGAAGCATGTTAAAAGTATATTTTTATTGCTGTTTATATTTATTTATGGGATTTTTTTTGTTACTGAATATGCACAAGCATTGATTTAAGTTTATTCTACAAATGCACTGGGATAAGTAACAAGGCAGGGTTTCCCACACATTAATTTATCTGTGGCGGCCCGCCACAAAAAAATTACGGCCGCCACAAATAAAAAAAAAAATAAAATTTAAAAAAGCAATGGGACTCTGTGTGTGAATGGAGCTTGTAGTTACATATTATATAAATATGTAAATATTATATAAATATGTATACAAATATGTACATAAAGTGTTGTAATTAAATTCCAACTCCGAGTTCTTCCTGGTCATCGCCGCCGCCGCCTCCTCTCCCCCTGGCCCGAACCCCCACTTTTGACCCAGCATATTTGGTCACATTTTCAGTAGACCCATAATAAATTCATAAAAGAAGCAAACTTCATGAATTTTTTTTGTGACCAACAAGTATGTGCTCTAATCACTCTATCACAAAAAAACAAGAGTTGTAAAAATGATTGGAAAATCAAGCCAGCCATGACATTATGTTCTTTACAAGTGTATGTAAACTTTTGACCACGACTGTATGTACATCATCCTCACAAGACCACCAAACTTCTTATACACAATATATTTAGGAATAGTGTTAATAATGAAATATAAAGTTAGTAAAGATGTGAAAGTAAGAAGTAAACAAACCTGTTCTGTGTAACACAACTTGATGATGTTTCTTATAACAAACATCCAGTAGTTGATGTTGTCGCTCGTCCTCCTCCTTTGTTGGACAAAGTTCCTCCTCATACTTTGCTGTCGTTCTCTCGCACATTTTCACACAATCACAACACTTTACACTCACATTAGTTCCCTACTTAGCGATGTTTAAATAACTTCCGCGTCTCTTTGTTAGCAGCTAACAAGCTAAGCTAACTAGCCAGCTAAACTAGCTGCAAGCTACCTTACTCCAGAAGCTGGTACACAGGAGACGTGTCAAAGTGAGCTCAGACTAATGTATCCGGCTACAAACAATTATTAACCGTGTGTACTCTATTAAACAACATATATGTAAGAATACAGAAATATAATGCCCGCGTTTAGGACTTCTCCGTCAGACGCCATCTTGCTTTATCACCCGATCGATCCACGCATGCGCGTATGTGACGTCACTTCTGCCAACTTGTTTTGCCACACTTACCATGGTTCTTTTGTGTCATCTGTATTTCAATAACAATGTCATCATAAACCATTACATACAAAACAAACGTTATTAAAAATACGGTGTTCATTATGAAACCGCACAGATCTGTACACAAACCCGAAAGATGTGTTCAGCAGACTTAAATGGAAATTAAATTATTATTTCATAATAAGTTATTTATTTCAGAATCCTTAAAATGTAAGTGCTTCGTTTAAAAATGTCAACATTTAAAGAATAAATTATGCTTGCAGTTAGTGGCGCCCCGGTGCGTCATTCATTTTAATGACAGAATTGATTGATTGATTGAAACTTTTATTAGCAGATTGCACAGTACAGTACATATTCCGTACAATTGACCACTAAATGGTAACACCCGTATAAGTTTTTCAACTTGCTTAAGTCGGGGTCCACGTAAATCAAATTATGGTACAAATATATACTATCAGCATAATACAGCCATCACGTAGGTTAATCATCAAAGTATATACATTTAATTATTTACATTATTTAAAATTTGGGGGGTGGGATGAGGAGGGTTTGGTTGATATCAGCACTTCAGTCATCAACAATTGCATCATCAGAGAAAAGGACATTGAAACAGTGTAGGTCTGACTTGGTAGGATATGTACAGCCAGCAGAGAACATAGTGAGTTCAGATAGCATAAGAACAAGTATATACATTAGAAATAAATTTGATTATTTACATTTGGTTATTTACAATGAGGGGAGATGGGATGTGAAGGGGGGAGGGTGTTAGTAAAGGGTTGAAGTTGCCTGGCGGTGTTGTTTTAGAGCGGTTTTGAAGGAGGATAGAGATGCACTTACTTTTACACCTGTTGGGAGTGCATTCCACATTGATGTGGCATAGAAAGAGAATGAGTTAAGACCTTTGTTAGATCGGAATCTGGGTTTAACGTGGTTTGTGGAGCTCCCACTGGTGTTGTGGTTATGGCGGTCATTTACGTCAAGGAAGTAGTTTGACATGTACTTTGGTATCAGGGAGGTGTAGCGGATTTTATAGACTAAGCTCAGTGCAAGTTGTCTTACTCTGTCCTCCACCCTGAGCCAGCTCACTTTGGAGAAGTGGGTTGGAGTGAGGTGTGATCTGGGGTGGAGGTCTAAAAGTAACCGGACTAGCTTGTTCTGGAATGTCCGGAGTCTAGATTTGAGGGTTTTGGAGGTGCTGGGGTACCAGGAGGTGCAAGCGTAATCAAAAAAGGGTTGAATGAGGGTTCCCACTAGAATCTTCAAGTTGCTTTTGTTGATCAGAGGGGAGATTCCGTAGAGACATCTTGTTGACCTTTTTGATTACCTTGGTTGCCATTTTATTACAGGAAAGATCAGCCTGTAGAATGGAAACTAGGTTGGTGATCTCATCTTTCCTGGTGATAACCATGTCACCCACTTTATAGTGAAGTCACTAGGATGGATTCCGTTTGACCTAAGTGTATGGATAGCTGGTTGTCAGCGAGCCAGGTGCAAATACTAAGGAGTTCAGCACTGAGGATTTGTTCCACCTGTGACTTGTCCTTGCCGGATACCAGCAGGGCCGAGTCATCCACAAAGAGGAACAATTCACAGTCGCATGCTGATGGCATGTCATTTAAGCTGGAATTTGTGCATACTCACATTTCTCCAGTATTTTACATAAATCAGGTAAGATGCTTATTGGTGTAAAATTGCCCTCATTGAAAGCCAATTTGGTATCCTTATGTAGAGGAGTAACTTTTGCCACCTTCCATATCTCTGGACGCAGGCTCACTTGTAAACATCTATTAAAAATATGACAAACAGGCACTGATGTGATACCAGCAGTCATTCTCAGGAACTGACTATCCAGGTTGTCTATACCAGCTACTTTGTTTTACGGAAGAGAGTGTAGTAACCTCTCAACCTCACTGACTTTAACCTGATGAAAATTGAATTCACACCCCTTATTATCCATTATAATATTCCTAATGAGGTCAGCTGATTTGTTGTTACTGGATATATGCACACGATGCCTTAATTGAGATACCTTGTCATCATAATAGTTATTAAAATGATTTGCAAAGTCACATGGCTTAGTGAGTACCAACCCATTTGATTCCGCAAAAGGTGTAGACATTATTCTTTCTACCCTTGATTTCATTCAAAACATTTCATAGGTTTTTGCTATCTTATTTCACATCATATAATCTCTGTTTGTAATATTCCTTTTTTTCAGTCTAACTCTGTGAGCTGGTTTCTTAAGGAACAGTATTCATGCCTGTCATCAATTAAACCTGAGTTGACTGAGGCTTTCTTAGCCATGTCTCTTTCAGTCATTAAACTCCTAAGTCCATTATCAATCCATGGGGCAGACTTAGTTTTGACTGAAAACTTTTTCAAATGGGCATGCTTGTCCACAACACTCATGTACATTAACATTAATAAATCCAGTGCAGCCTCAGGGTCTTCCTCACTGCACACCTCCTTCCAATTTAAACAGGATATTTCATCCAAAAAAACACTCATCATCAAATCTATTATAAGACCTTGTAAAAATAATGTTCGCTTTAGGTTTAGGAACCTTTGTCTTTCTAGTGACTGCTATTGTGTTGTGGTCAGTAAAACCAACAGAAACCGAGACTGCTTTGGAGCATTGGTCACGAACATTTGTATAAATATGATCAATGCATGTAGCTAAAATAATACCATCACTACTTACACCTATTCTCGTGGGAGGGGCAACAATTTGGGATAGATTGCTGTCACGGCGTGGTCGCATCTTTATGTGAGGATTGTTCTCCAAGGAATGCAAGACTGACAGCTCCGGACGAAGGCGTGAAAGTAGGATTAGATTTATTTAATATGAATCACCCAACTACCAAAATACAGGCAGTCCACAGCATACAGCAAACTGCAAAAAGGCAAGCGTACCTAACAAACGTACATCTTAGACTTAGCATAGGCTATGGCATGGAACAAAAACTTACTTGGAAAAGGTGTGACGCAAACAATGAAACCGACTAACTGGCAAAGACGGGCTTAAATAAAAGTCTCTTGATCAGAGCAGGTGCGTACCTAACCCACGAGACAGGTGAAACTAATTGGTGGCCGTGGTAAGTAAAACAAACAAAGGTGCACAAAAACAGGAACTAATGGAGTCCAAAACTAACAGAACATAACTAAACAGAACATGAGATCATGACAATTGCAAGCATTTAAAATGGAGAGTAAATAATTTTTGTTTGTACACCCCTGTCCCAGCCAGGGACAGGGGTGTCATATCACCCAGTAAATGGATTTCTCTATTCTCATCTGATATCCTGTCAAACATCTCACGTAACTCCTTCGGATACAGAGCATCAGCACTAGGAGGCCTATAGAAACAGCATTTCAAACGTGCGATTATTAAAATACCAAGCTCTGACAAAACAACAGTTGTTAAAGGGGAACATTATCACCAGACCTATGTAAGCGTCAATATATACCTTGATGGTGCAGAAAAAAGACCATATATTTTTTTAACCGATATCCGAACTCTAAATGGGTGAATTTTGGCAAATTAAACACCTTTCTGTTTATCGCTCATGTGGTGATGACGTCAGAACGTGACGTCACCGAGGTAACACACCCGCCATATTCATTTTCACATTACAAACACCGGGTCTCAGCTCTGTTATTTCCCATTTTTTCGACTATTTTTTGGAACCTTGGAGACATCATGCCTCGTCGGTGTTGTCGGAGGGTGTAACAACACTAACAGGGAGGGATTCAAGTTGCACCACTGGCTCGAAGATGCAAAGTGTCGGCACATTTTACCGGCGATGACAGACATGGCACAGAGATGTATGGATAACCTGCAGATGCATTTGCAACGATAAAGTTAACAAAATCACAAAGGTGAGTTTTGTTGATGTTGACTTATGTGCTAATCAGACATATTTGGTTGCGGCGTAACTGCCAGCTAATCGATGCAAACATGCTACGCTAATCGATGCTAACATGCTATTTACCGGCGGTACTAAGCCAGACATGGCACAGAGATGTATGGATAACCTGCAGATGCATTTGCAACGATAAAGTCAACAAAATCACAAAGGTGAGTTTTGTTGATGTTGACTGCCAGCTAATCGATGCTAACATGCTATGCTAATTGATGCTAACATGCTATTTACCGGCGGTGCTAAAGCAGACATGGCACAGAGATGTATGGATAACCTGCAGATGCATTTGCAACTATATCACGTTTCCTTCCACCCACATTTAATGCGAAAAAAAACACTTACCAATCGACGGATTTAAGTTGCCCCATTGTCAAGAGATGCGAAAGTCCTGATCGTTTGGTCCGCACATTTTACCAGCGATGCTAACGCGGCTATTCGGCCATGCTATGGCTATGAATAGCGTCAATAGCTATTCGCTCAATAGCTTCAGTTTCTTCTTCAATACTTTCATACTCCAACCATCCGTTTCAATACATGCGTAATCTGTTGAATCGCTGAAACCGCTGAAATCCGAGTCTGAATCCGAGCTAATGTCGCTATATTTTGCTGTGGTATCTGCCATTGTTTGTTTACATTGGCAGCACTGTATGACGTCACAGTGAAATGGATAGTAGCATCGCAAATAGCGAAAATCAAGCACTTGAAAACTTTTTTAGGGATATTCCGGGACCGGTAAAATTTGGAAAAAAACTTCAAAAAATACAACAAGTAACTGAGAACTGATTTTTATTGTTTTTAACCCTTTTGAAATTGTGACAATGTTCCCCTTTAACTCACCAACATCAAAAGCGATTAACTTAGTGGATAAAATTGTGCCGAAAATAGCAAACTTTAAAGTTCAAGGCGAGAGGAAGCGACTGGCTAGCCAGCCAACTGGCTAAAGACAAACAAAGCTCGCTAGCGGTCGGTGATATGTCTTTTAGACAAACAAGGACACCTTGATCACTTTAGAATCGTCCATAAAGTGTCCATAAAAGTATCCGGCATTGGTATTCTAAATACAATCTGATATATTTGTGACTTAAAATTGGATAAAACACCAATTTCTGCTCTCGTCAAAGGAGAAGCTCTATGAATGTATGCAAAGTAAATCTCTGTAGGATGATGTACAAAATTGGCTTTTGACTGACACGCCAAACTTTGATTGATATTGATATTGTTTTGGGGGATGTTAAAAAAAATTATAATAATTAAATAAATCAAATAAAAAATAAAAAACATAAAAAAAAATTAAAACACAATAGTAAGGATTTTTGTTTTATCCACAAATGTATGTTTGGAAACACAAAACCATCCCTCCACAAACAATTCAGCCATTTCATCTATTTTTTTTTTTTGTATTGCATAAAAGTCTTGGGTCACACATACAAAACAATCACAACACAATCATCAAATTACAAAAGAGAGTAATAAAGATAATTAATAAAATGCATTATAGAGACCCAACAAATGATTAATAAAATTTAAAATTTTAAAATTGTATAAAAGACAACTGTTCAAATGATGTATAAAGTAAATAATAATGTGCTTCCTAAAGTGGTCCAAAAGATGTTTCAGATGTGAACCAGTATATATGTATATCATAAATAGGGGCTAATATATGAGATTATTACAATTAGAAATACAAATATGTAATATAGCCATATTCCAAACTATTTCATCTATAAATGCAGAAGCATGTTAACAAGATTGTGTTACACAAACAACAATGTCACACATGTCATACTGTATACGCTGATGTTGTGAGAAAGTCAAAATCAAAGTCTTGACAGTTTATTTTAAATCCTGTAGTTTCATTTGCTGCTGCTGTTCTCACCAGCACACTTGTGTTTCTTACACTGGTAATTATAAGAGAATCTTTCACCACACACACTGCAACTCAACACTTTCTCTCCTGTGTGTCTTTTAATGTGTGCTACAAGGTTTGATCGGTCACAAAAGCTTCTGTTGCAGATTGAACAGGAATGTGATTTTTCACCAGTGTGTGTTCTCATGTGTCTTGTCAAACTGTGACTTTCTCCAAAACCTTTGCCACAGATTGAACAGGAAAAAGGTTTTTCACCAGTGTGTGTTCTTTTGTGTACTTCCAAATGGTTTCTTTGTACGAAACCTTTACTACAGATTGAACAGGAAAACGGTTTTTGACTAGTGTGTCTTCTCATGTGGACTTTCAAATCGTGACTTTGTGTAAAACCTTTACCACAGGTTGAACAGGAAAACGTTTTTTCACCAGTGTGTCTTCTCATGTGCACTTTCAAAGTGTGACTTAGCACAAAACGTTTACCACAGATTGAACAGATAAAAGGTTTTTCACCAGTGTGTATTCTTATGTGTACTTTCAAATTGTGACTTTCTACAAAACCTTTACCACATGTTGAACAGATGAAAGGTTTTTCTCCGGTGTGTATTCTCATGTGTCTTTTCAAAAGACTATGGTATTTAAATGTTTTGTCACAGAGAGAACATGTGAAGTGAGTGTTGTCAGTGTGACATGTCTTATCATCTTTAGAGTCTTCATCATCAGTGTCAGGAGAGTGTGACGTTGTGTCCTCACTATCTGATAGTGGAGCTAAGAGCTTGTCTGCTTGTGATCCTCCACAGTGGTCTCCATCAGTTTCTGTTGTCATGTGTTGTGTTGAGCTGCTGCTTGGAGGCTCCCCCCCTCCCCTCTCCTCACTTTCACCTTTGACCTCATCATCTTCACTCTTCACAGGGACACCAGTCACTGAGAACTCCTCCAACCATTTAGGCTGACTGATGCGGTGTTCCTCCTCTTCCTCTTTAATGTGTGGCGGCTCTTGGTCCTCCTCTTCCTCTTTAAAGTAGAGGGTCAGTGGGTCCACCTCTTCCTTTTTAATGAGAGGGGTCAGCGTGTTCTCTTGCTCCTTAAAGTGAGGGGTCAGTGGGTCCTCCTCTTCTTTTTTTATGTGTAAGATCAGTGGGTCCTCCGCTTGCCCTTTCATGTGAAAGGTCAGTTTAACATTATGGGTCTGTGGCATCTCGTCTTCCTCTTTAATGTGGGAGGGCTGTTGCTCCTCTCCTCTCTCTTTGATGTGTTGGGAATGTGATACCTCTTCTTCCTCGTGTATGTGGGGGGAATATGGTTCCTCCTCCTGCTCATGAGGAAGATGTTCTTCATCGAGGTCTGCGGGACAAGAGAAAACAAACATTCTTTAGAAAATAAGGGTTTTTAAATGTTTTTTAAATGTTTTCCCGCAACAACATATGATCCCACAATCTCATCAGTTTCCCTTCGCAGCAGTCAGGGTACTTCCAGCTGACACATGAAGAACACCTTCAGGGGAATGCCTTCCCAGGCCAACTTCCAATCCACCTTATTCGTATAAAAACATCTTAAAGGTCCTTCCTGCAATTTTTAATGGTAGACGCCATATGTGAAAGTGTGCTGTTCTCCCTCTGAATAAGTCATACACACGCAGGAAATAATGTACCACATGCCGGCCTCCACGCAGTAGTACTAGTGATGAGCTCCCCCTGCTAGTGGACAATAATTTGTGATTTTCACATTCATCTTTAGAGACATGTCTGCTCTAAAAGAAGCATGAGCACAGTCAACATGTTGGCCAAAAAAGATGACATCTGTTTTGCTTTCATTTAGATACGGGAATAAGCGGCAGGAAATGGATGGATGGATGGATAGATAGTGTCACCACATTTAAACTGGGAAGTAATCAGATTACAGACCACTCCTTCAAAAGAAAAAATGTTTACCTTATTAGTAATAGTAATAATGGATTAGATTTAGTGCGTTGCCAAGACACTCAAATTGCGTTGGATTGAGAAGTGAGAAGGCATCATTCATGCAGTCCACACATTCAATCAGAATCAGAATCAGAAATACTTTATTAATCCCCGAGGGGAAATTAAATCTTTCAGCAATATGGTAAGCTACATAAAAATATAGTAATAATAAGTAGATGAGGGAATTATTCAAGGAAATGCATGTGAATGCTCCAATGCTGAAATTGAACTGAAATGCGTACAGAATGTAGTATCAATGTAAGAATAGTTTGACTGTTGGAATGGTTTAAATGTTGAAGAGTTTGAATTTCAAGGAAAAACAGAATTTGGTTTGGAATTTGGGAAAGTGTTAGTTTGAATGTCCAGGATGAGTGGAATATGTTGATGTTGGAATGGTTTGAATAGGTTGGAAAATGTGGGGATTGTGCAACTTGGACAAATGTCACTGCGGCGGGTGTACTGATGTGTCGAAGGTACGAAGACACAGAAAACGCCCCCACAAGAATGTTTGTGTGATTGACAGATATAGATATATACATAGAAATATTTAAAGTAAATGTCCAGAGGTATTAAAACATTAGTCAATCAAACAAACAGACTGGGTCAATGAAAATGAAGGCAATACCTTTGTAGTCATGGATACACTGTCTGTGTGTTTATTTTTTCTGGCTGCGGTTCTCAAACTGCATACAAAAGGTATTCTTAAGTCTGGTCTGAAAGCGTAAAAGAGCGCTGCCGCAATACGGCAAAAAGCGGGTCTGGGGGCCCAGACGTTGCCATTCTTCTGTGAGTGTTGGCGTGTAGTCCTTATGCGACATCATCACGTCATGTTCATGGTCTTGCTCCATCCTATCTTGCCGATTGTATTGTACCGTATGTCCCGGCGAGAAATCTGTGTTCAAAGAACTACAGCTTACTAGTGATTCCCAGAGCCCAGAAAATTCTGCGGGCTATAGAGCGTTTTTATTTGGGCTCCAGTACTATGGAATGCCCTCCCGGTAACAGTTAGAGATGCTACCTCAGTAGAAGCATTTAAGTCCCATCTTAAAACTCATTTGTATACTCTAGCCTTTAAATGGATCCCCTTTTTAGACCAGTTGATCTGCCGTTTCTTTTCTTTTCTCCTCTGCCCTCCTTTACCTTGTGGAGGGATGGGGGCACAGGTCCGGTGGCCATGGATGAAGTGCTGGCTGTCCAGAGTCGGGACCCGGGGGGTGGACCGCTCGGCTATGCATCGGTTGGGTACATCTGTGCGCTGCTGACCCGTCTCCACACGGGATGGTCTCCTGCTGACCCCACCATGAACTGGACTCTCACTACTATGTTAGATCTACTATGCACTGGACTTTCACAATATTATGTTAGACCCACTCGACATCTATTGCATCTGATCTTCCCTAGAAGGGGGGCGGGAGGGTCACCCATATCTGCGGTCCTCTCCAAGGTTTGTCATAGTCATTCACATTGACATCCCACTGGGTTGTGAGTTTTTTCTTGCCCTTGTGTGGGTTCTGAACCGAGGATGTCGTTGTGGCTTGTGCAACCCCTTGAGACACTTGTGATTCAGGAATATCTAAATAAACATTGATTGAATGATTGATTGAAGCTGAGCTTGTTTCATACACGACTCCCCTCAGCCATCTCCACTCCAACACGCATGAGCAGCTAATTTGGCTAACATTAGCAGGTCTGGTGATGCACCACACGTGACCTACGGTGGCCTAGGATGGACAAACGAGACAACTCTCACATGATCACAACTCTTCTTCTCTGACCTTTTCAAAGTAATAATCTAATCAATAATCACTGAACTCAACAACAACAAAAAAGGCATATTATTTCAAAATGACTTACGGAGTTACATAATTGGCTAATTTAAGAAAATCTGCTTCTCACTGCAAAATATTAGGGAAATTGACATAAATGGAAGAGAAATGTTGTCATTGAAAGGAGAAACAACATTTGTTAGGGAAAATAATGCCTTACCGGTAAGGTCTATTCAGGTGTACTGGACAGGAGGCTACTCCAGATAGTCGAACCTAGGATTCAGGAGGAAGAGTGTGGTTTTCGTCCTGGTCGTGGAACTGTGGACCAGCTCTAGACTCTCTGCAGGGTCCTTGAGGGTGCATGGGAGTACCTAGTTCAAGTACCTAGCAGTCTTGTTCACGAGTGAGGGAAGAGTCGACAGGTGCGGAGTCTTCAGTAATGCGGACGCTGTACCGATCCGTTGTGATGAAGAAAGAGCTGAGCCGGAAGACAAAGCTCTCAATTAACCATTCCATCTAAGTTCCCATTCTCACCTGTGGTCATGAGCTTTGGGTTATGACCGAAAGGACAAGATCACAGGTACAAGTGGCCGAAATGAGCTTCTTCCGCCGGGTGGCGGGGCTCTCACTTAGAGATAGGGTGAGAAGCTCTGTCATCCGAGAGGACCTCAAAGTAAAGTTGCTGCTCCCCCACGTGAAAAGAGGAGCCATATGAGGTGGTTCAGGCATCTGGTCAGGATGCCAACCGAACACCCGTCCGACCGGTAGGAGGCCACGGGGAAGATCCAGGTCATGTTGGGAAGACTATATCTGCCGGCTGGCCAGGGAACGCCTCGGGATCCCTCGGGAAGAGCTGGACGAAATGGCAGGGGAGAGGGAAGTCTGGGCTTCCCTGCTTAGGCTGCTGGCCCCACGACCCGACCTCGGATAAGCGGAAGAAGATAGATGGATGGAAAATATGTTTGGACCACTCATTCATCCTTTAAACATGCAATTGTCCCGTCCATTCGAAATAGCGACAAAACCACGAAGCTAAAGCTGGCAAGGAAAATCCATACACCCACAACACATCTCATCTGCTTGTGTTGTTGTGAACAACATCATCCATGTAGGATTAATGTACAAACCGGACAGCAGTCACAACTGTCACCTCTACACATCAAGCTGAGAACAGCAACACACTTCCCCCTTCACAATAATAAGTCTGACTGTGCTAACAAAATAAATGTTTTTTTAAAAAAAAAACACTTTACACAAGCATAATGAACTTATTGATGCATTTACACAATTATTATGCTTTGACTTAAAGTACGGGTCAAAATAGTCCACATATTTACTGCACAAATCAATGTGAGCGAGTCTGCATTTAATCAACAAACTCGAAAGAAAATGACATTTGTCTTGGTGCCCTTCTAACTCGCTTTGGTGCCCTAAAATATGAGCCCTCCTTTAAGGAAACACTTGTCTTGACCTTAAAAAGTTAAAATTTGAGCCCAGTCGATGATGTGCCTTTTTCCCACCCATCCATCCATGTGCTACCGCTTGTCCCTTTTGGACTCACAGGGGTGGGGAAGGTGGGGTACACCCTGGAAAATTCCATAAAACCTTTACGCTATTTATTTCAATTGTATCCAAATTAAAAATGTATCCTCCAGTTTGTGGCTATTATGAGGCATATTTCCAGAGGATATGCATTTATACAGGATTTTTTAAAGAGATAACAATTATAAAAATTACTTCTGGGTATATTATGTTGATCAACTAATTCTTATTAGTGAGCGGAATAGAGGCGCTCCCATTGACTCTATTGTTAGAATTAGGATAGTCAAGATTTTGCTAATGTTTGTTTAGGACTTAGAATGCATTCAAAATAAAAACATGTTATTGTCTTACATATGGATTGTGAATGAAAGGGAAAGTTTAAAAAAATAAGATCCCCTTTGAAATGTTTTCTACATCATGTGACGGGCTGATGCTGTGGTGAAAGTGAGAAAATAAATACATGTTGGGAAAATGCAAATTTAAGCAAAAATGGCTGACAAACGTTTTAAAACCTGGTTAGAGATTGTTGGCGGTAAACCCAGAGAGGCATGTGTATGTTGTAAAATGATGTTAGAATTAGCTTTATTATTTGGGTTTAGGGGGGCCCGTCATGGGGCCCGTCCACGGCCCAACTCACGCTTGTTCCACCACTGACAGTTTATTGTACAAATGGACTAGGATATGTAACTCATCTTTAGTAAGTTAACTTATATGTCCCGGCAAGAAATCTGCGTTCAAAAGACTCCGGCTTATTAGTGATTCCTAGAGCCCAAAAAAAGTCTGCGGGCTATAGAGCGTTTTCCGTTCGGGCTCCAGTACTCTGGAATGCCCTCCCGGTAACAGTTTGAGATGCTACCTCAGTAGAAGCATTAAAGTCTCACCTTAAAACCCATCTGTATACTCTAGCCTTTAAATAGACCTCCTTTTTAGACCAGTTGATCTGCCGCTTCTTTTCTTTCTCCTATGTCCTATGGACCGCTCGTCGGGACCCAGGATGGACCGCTCGCCTGTATCGGTTGGGGACATCTCTACGCTGCTGATCCGCCTCCGCTTGAGATGGTCTCCTGTGGACGGGACTCTCGCTGCTGTCTTGGATCCGCTTGAACTGAACTCTCGCGGCTGTGTTGGAGCCACTATGGATTGAACTTTCACAGTAACATGTTAGACCCGCTCGACATCCATTCCTTTCGGTCCCCTAGAGGGGGGGGGGGGGAGGGGGGGGGGGGTTGCCCACATCTGAGGTCCTCTCCAAGGTTTCTCATAGTCAGCATTGTCACTGTCGTCCCACTGGATGTGAATTCTCCCTGCCCACTGGGTGTGAGTTTTCCTTGCCCTTTTGTGGGTTCTTCCGAGGATGTTGTAGTCGTAATGATTTGTGCAGTCCTTTGAGACATTTGTGATTTGGGGCTATATAAATAAACAGTGATTGAT
Source organism: Nerophis ophidion (assembly GCF_033978795.1). NCBI lineage: Eukaryota > Metazoa > Chordata > Actinopteri > Syngnathiformes > Syngnathidae > Nerophis > Nerophis ophidion. Next base: position 15,266,865 of record NC_084638.1, read on the forward strand.
TGATTGATAGTAGTTAAATTTGAAAGAACACCAACAACCACGTGGTTGCAAGACCACGTTGCAAGTAGCAGACAGAATGCATCATCCTCACAAGACAACACAATTTCTTATACACAATATATTATAATATAGTGTTATTAATCAAATATATAGTTAGTAAAGATGTGAGAGTAAGAAGTAAACAAACCTGTTCTGTGTAACACAACTTGGTGATGTTTCTTATAATAAACATCCAGTAGTTGATGTTGTCGCTCCTTCTCCTCTTTTGTTGGAAAAAGTTCCTCCTCATACTTTGCTATCGTTCTTTCGCACATTTTCACACAATCACAACACTTTACGCTCACACTTGATCTCTACTTAGCGATGTGTTGATAACTTCTGTGTCTCCTGTTAGCAGCTAACAAGCTAAGCTAAGCTAACTAGCTAGCTAAGCTAACTAACAAACAAAGATAGCACGAGAAGCGGCACAGTGCTTCTAGCGCATCGAGACGACGTTATCCTTAAATAAAGAATCAAATATGTATTATATACGCCGTAAATATTTCAAACTGAAGGACAAATAATAAGACTGACTTATTTGCGTCCTGCCCACGTCTTTCTCCGCCGATGTGCTTTCTTCTTCTTCTTCTTCTTCTTCTTTTTTTGTTTTTATGGCGGTTGGCAAGCAACCTTCTGGTGTGCATTACCGCCACCTACTGTAATGGAGTGTGGACCGAGGTGGATCCCTACTCTATATTCTTTTACTTAACCCAGTGTTTTTTTAAATATGTGTATATTGCTTTATATCCTATGTTTTCTGAATGCAATCCTAATATATCTCCCACTTCTAACCTAATATTTTCTTTTGCTAACTTATTTTCCAGTATTTCTCTTTCTCTATTATATTTCCTACATTGTATTAAGACATGGTCAACATTTTCTATCTGGTGGCAAAAATCACACAGTCCTGTAGTATGTTTGCCTATCAATTTTAGTGAACTATTTAGATATGTATGGCCTAATCTCATTCTAGTAATAATGTCTTCTTCTTTCCTATTTCTACCCCCTGCTCTCATTACACCTACTTTCCTCTGGACTTTGTAAAACTCTCTACCTTTTGTTTCCTTATTCCAATTATCCTGCCACTTTTTATTGTGTTCTATCTTAATTATGCTCTTCACTTCTTCTTTACTGTGCTTAATCTCCATGTTTACTTCTGTTTTAGTGGTTGCTTGTTTTGCGTACCTATCAGCTAACTCATTTCCCTCAACTCCTACATGAGCAGGAACCCAGAGAAATGTTACCACACCTCCCGCTTTATTTATTCTGCAGATTGCCTGAACTATTTCATAAACTATATCTAGTCTTGTTTCTGATGTTATGTTTTTTATGCTCGTCAAAGCACTGCTGGAGTCCGAGCACACGACTACTTTCCTTGCTTTGTTTTCCTCTATCCAGTTAACTGCCATATAAATTGCTACCAATTCCCCCGTAAAAACAGATAGTTTATCACTAATTCTTTTATTCAACACTATATTTCTCTGTGGGATAACTGCAGCAGCTCCTACTTTACTATTTATAGTTTTTGATGCATCTGTGTATATCATAATATTATCAAAAAACATTTCCTCAATCCGTTGTTCTATTTGGTAACTATTTAAATGTCTATTCTTCAGTAACTGCATGTCTACCTTTGGGTTTTCATACATCCACGGTGGTATTGCAGGAATTGGTACTGTAGGGCTCACTTTAATATAGTCAATTTGTGTTTTGTTCCATATATCTCCTATTATCCACCCAAAACTATTCTTTTTTTTCTTCCCTTTTTCTTGGCAATTTATTAGCACTTGACGGGTTGGATGTCCTTGCTTGGATCCTTTTAAGTTTGCCCAATACACTGCTGAGAGTTGATCTCTCCTCATGTCCAAAGGTTTTTCATTAATTTCTACTTGTAATGCTGCCACTGGAGTAGATTTAGTAGCTCCACAACATAATCTTAACGCCTGTGACTGGATCCGGTCTATTTTCTCAAGTAGAGTTTTTGAAGCAGATCGATAAATAATGCATCCGTAGTCGATAACAGATGGAATTAAAGTGATATATATTGTTTTCAATGTCAACCTATCAGCCCCCCAATCTTTACCCCTCAAAGCCCTCATTATATTTAACACCTTTTTACTTTTCTCCACTATTTTGCTGATGTGGGTTGACCAGTTCATATTTTTATCAAACCATATTCCTAAATATTTAAATACTTGTACCTCTTCTATATTTTCTCCATAGAGTTTTATTTGGAGCTTGTTTTGTACTTTCCTCTTCGTAAAATTTATGACTTTTGTCTTTCCAACAGAGAATCGTAAACCCCAAGCCGTCCCCCAGTCTTGAACATTATTTACCACTTTTTGAATCTTCTTTTCTATATGATTTGTATTTCTACCTCTCTTCCACATCACTCCATCATCAGCAAACAATGCCACCTCCACTAACCCTTCCACTTCACTAAAAACTTCATTTATCATGATGGAAAATAGTACTGGACTTATTATACTCCCTTGTGGGGTCCCATTTTCCACTTCGTATTCTCTACTATATTCATTCTCTATTTTTACTAATAATGTTCTACTTGTTAAAAAGTATTTTATCCATCTGTACATTCTTCCTCTAATCCCAATCCTATTTAGTTTCATCAGCAACCCCTGTTTCCACAACATATCATACGCTTTCTCTATGTCAAAAAATACCGCAATTATACTTTCTTTATTTATTTGTCCCTTTCTAATTTCCTCTTCCAGCTGCACTGCTGGGTCATTTGTGCTTCTTGCTTTGCAAAAAACACTTTGGTAGTTTTTTTATAATTTCTTTTGACTCTAAATAATATATTAATCTTTCATTAATCATTTTTTCCATTACTTTGCCCAAATTTGAGGTCAATGCTATCGGCCTATAATTTCCTGCCTCTTCCGGATCTTTCCCTGGCTTGCATATTGGAATTATTACAGCTGTTTTCCACTCATCTGGTAATTTACCTTCTTCATATATCCTATTATATAATTTCAAGACCACTTCTTTGCCGATGCTACCTAAATTTTTTATCATTTGATAACTCACCAGGTCTTTCCCTGGCGTCGTATTTTTAACTTTTTTTTTAAAATTCGAACCATTTCATCCAAAGAAAATGTTATATCCATAGTGTTGATAAAACTATTATCGTTGTCTTCCTTCATTTCCTCAATATTTAAACTAATTGTTTCTTCTCTCTTTTGTTTTTCTACATTTCTCAATTTATCATTACTGTGCACTTTAACAAAGGTTTTTGCTAAAAGTTCTGCTTTTTCTTTATTTCCTACCACACTCCGCATTCCATCTTTCATCACATGATTTTTATGTTCTTTTCTGACCCCTGACATTCTCTTGATCATTCCCCACACCTGGCTTAAAGGAGTAGTTCTATTTAGTGTTTCACAAAAAGTTCTCCAATGGTGTTTTCTTGTTTTTTTAATAACATACCTTACTCTAGCTTGATGCCTTTTATATTGGATCATGTCTTGGAAATTATGTCTTCTTCTCAATATTCTAAATGCTCTATTCCGTCCTTGTATTGCATCTGTGCACTCTTGTGTCCACCACGGCACTATCTTCCTTCTTCTCCCTATACTATTCCTTGGTATGCTCTGTTCGGCTGCTTCTATTATGCACTTTGTAATATCTGTATTTAATTGTTCAATATCTTGATTTATATCTACTTCCTTTAAAGTTATGTCGGTAATTTCCCTAAATTTCTCCCAGTCACCATGATTATACTTCCATCTTCCTTCTATCCTAGTGCTTTCTGTCCTATGATTTATGTTTATGTGAATGAAGATTGGATAGTGATCACTTCCCATTGTGCTGTATTTATTTACTTCCCACTCCACCTTTCCTGCTAACCCTTGTGACACTAGTGTTAAATCTATTGCTGTTTCTTTACCCGTGACGACATCTAACCTTGTTCCCGACCCATCATTCACACACACCAGTTCTTTTTCCTCCAAAAGTGCTTCCAATGTTTCCCCATTCCAGTCATCCCTTTCACCCCACATTGTGCTATGTGCATTAAAGTCACCACACCAAATAATATTGCCACTCCAGTGCTCCATTATTGTTTCTAGTTGGTGAATTTCTAATTTCTTGCATGGATTATAAAAGTTTAGTACTTTGTATCTTTCTTTATTATTCCATACTTCTACTCCTACTATCTCTAGTTCTTGTTTTACTTTTAATATTGAATAATGCATATCTTCCTTAATAAATATGGCACATCCTCCTACTTGCCCATCATTCCTATCTTTACGTATCGTTATATATCCTTTTATTACAAAGTTTAATTTTGGCTTCAGCCATGTTTCTTGAATACATATTATATGTGGTTTATTTTTCATATTATTAATATATCCCTTTAATTCCTGTCTGTTTGCTATCAAACTTCTGGCATTCCACTGAACAATTAACATGGCGTTGGATTGTGGTAACATGACCCGGTCTCGTCTACTCTCTGTAGCTCACCTTGCACCTGTTCCCAGGATAGTTCTTTTAAATTTAAAAACTTTGCTGCTGCTTTGACAATTATTTTGATTTTCTCAGTCTTGTTTCTAGCCTGTTCTGTACAGTTTATTACATAAGCCAGGAATACAACTAGTTTGTCCATGGAAATTCCTGTATTTGCTGCCTCTTGTTTTTTATTTCTTGAACTATTTTCACTTCTGTCCTGTTCTGCACTTTCTTGATTTCTTATTTTAACTGCCTCTGCGTATGTAATATTTCTTTCAACTCTGATTTGCTGTACTTCTGTTGCCTGTTTTCTTATGATGCAGCCCCCATACGCTGCTGTGTGATTCCCGCCACAATTACAACACTTGACCTGTTCATTTTCTCCACATTGTCCATATTCATGCTCCCCTCCACACCGTCCACATCTCATCTTAGCATGACACACACTAGCTATGTGCCCATAGCGTTGGCACTTGAAACAACGTACTGGGGGTGGCACGTAAGCTCTAACATAGAAGCTTAGATACCCAATTATGATTCTCTCTGGTAGGACCTCCTCTGCAAATTGCACTAGCATGGATTCGCTCTCAGTCTTTTCACCGTTCCTAAATGCCATCATTCTTTTCATCATAGTGACAGTTCCTCCTTTTATTTCTTTTTTCAGATCATCTAAATTTTCTCCTCTTGGGATTCCTGTCACGGCTCCTCTTGCCCCCTTTCGTTCTCCCACTTCGATTTTTTCCTTTATTATTTTGTTGCACAGTTTTTGCAATCGCATTGCTTTGTTCTTTTGCTCTCCATTTTTGAATTTAATCAACAGCCGTCCGTCCCTGAGCACCTTCGCTATCTCCACCTCTCCAATGTCCTTCTTTAATCCCTTAACCAGTGTCATCAAACTAATGTCATTCATATCTTGGTTTGATTTAAATGTATAAATGATCTTATATTCATCCATCATAACCCTTTTCCTCTTATCAACCTCTTCATCGTCTTCATGCACTCTTTTAGCACTCGACTTTCCTTCACTCCCTCCTCTCCCCTTCTTTCCTCTCTCCACTCTAGTCCTATCCATTTCCATACTATCCTCATACATCCTGTCACTATCCCCTTCCATCTCGATCCAGTCACAAAACAGCTTATGCTCAACCGCCAAAACAGATTTAGATACTCTCGCCGCCGCCAAATTCACTCCAAATGTTTGGTAGTTCCGCGTCTCTCCTTCCGGAAGCTTCCAACCGACACGTCTCTCTTTTCCTGTCAATAATCACTTTTGAACGTAGTAAAGCCTCACTAAAACAGACACCCGCCGATGTGCTTTCACGACAGTTAGCACACTTGACGTTACAAGGCAGTACTGCTCTGTTCTGCCGCCTTCCGTTTACCCCTATTGCTAGCGATTTCCTGGGCATAGATATAATAATGTTTCTAGATAGGCACCGTCAGTATACGACGATTCATTTGCATTATAAAAACGCGAGAAAATCAGTCAAATATTGAGAACGTTATAAAATAGTAAAACATAGACATATTTTCCATTTAAGGCTGCTGGACACATCTTTCAGGTTTTTGTACAGATCTGTGCGGTTTCATAAAGAATACCGTTTAAAAAAAAACAAACAACAACGTTGGTTTTGTATGTAATGGTTTATGATGACATTGTTATTGAAATACAGATGACACAAAAGAACCATGGTAAGTAAGTGTGGCAAAACAAGTTGGCGGAAGTGACGTCAGATACGCGCATGCGCGGGCCGATCGGATGATACAGCAAGATGGCGTCTGACGGAGAAGTCCTAAACGCGGGCATTATATTTCTGTATTCTTACATATATGTTGTTTAATAGAGTACACACGGTTAATAATTGTTTGTAGCCAGATACATTAGTCTGAGCGCACTTTGACACTTCTCCTGTTTGATAGCTTCGCTTAAGGTAGCTGGCAGCTAGTTTAGCTGGCTAGTTAGCTTAGCTTGTTAGCTGCTAACAAAGAGACGCGGAAGTTATTTTAACATCGCTAATTAGGGAACTAATGTGAGTGTAAAGTGTTGTGATTGTGTGAAAATGTGCGAAAGAACGACAGCAAAGTATGAGGAGGAACTTTGGCCAAGAAAAGAGGAGGACGAGCGACAACATCAACTACTGGATGTTTATTATAAGAAACATCATCACGTTGTGTTACACAGAACAGGTTTGTTTCCTTCTTACTCTCACATCTTTACTAACATTATGTTTGATTATTAACACTATTCTTAAATATATTGTGTATAAGAAGTTTGGTTGTCTTGTGAGGATGATGTACATACAGTCGTGGTCAAGAGTTTACATACACTTGTAAAGAACATAATGTCATGGCTGGCTTGATTTTCCAATATTTTCTACAACTATTGTTGTTTTCTGTGATAGAGTGATTGGAGGACATACTTGTTGGTCACAAAAAACATTCATGAAGTTTGGTTCTTTTATGAATTGATTATGGGTCTAGTGAAAATGTGACCAAATCTACTCGGTCAAAAGTATACATACATCAACGTTATATGCAGTATATATACAGCAATGTTAGTATATAAACAGCAATGATGGTGGGAATGGTGTTCCTGGAATTAAAGGCCTCACCTTGTTTTCCCCTCCAAACATATTGCTGGGTATTGTGGCCAAACAGCTCAATTTTTGTTACATCTGACATCACATTGACAAAGATAAGACCTTCTGGAGTAAAGTTGTATGGTCAGATGAAAAAAAAAGAGCTGTTTGGCCACAATACCCAGCAATGTGTTTGGAGGAGAAAAGGTGAGGTCTTTAATCCCAGGACCACCATCCCACCGTCAAGCATGGTGGTGATATTATTATGCTCTGGGTCTGTTTTGCTACTAAATGAACTGGTGCTTTAAATGGGACAATGAAAAAGGAAGATTGACTCCAAATTCTTTAGGACAACCTAAAATCATCAGCCCGAAGGTTGGGTCTTGGGCGCAGCTGGGTGTTCCAACAGGACAATGACCCTAAACACACGTCAAAAGTGGTACAGGAATGGCTAAATCTGGCGACAATGAAGGTTTTAGAATGGCATTCCCGAAGTCCTGACTTAAACATGTGGACAATGCTTAAGAAACGGGTCCATGTCAGAAAACCAACAAATTTAGCCGAACTGGACCAATTTTGTCAAGAAGAGTGGTCGAAAATTCAACCAGAAGCTTGTGGATGGCTACCAAAAGTGCCTTATTGCAGTGAAACTTGCCAAGGGACATGTAAGCAAATATTAACATTGCACCTTTCGCTTTATCCAAGCAGTATTGACATTTTCTCACCAGTATTTTGTCTTTCTTCTCTGTCTAAGCATGTCAGCGTCATCCTCCATCTTGTCATTGATGGTCTGGCCTACGTATTTGACCTTGTTGCACACAGACAGGGTGTGACCAGACAAATAGAAATCTGGGAAATTAAGATGTTGATCCTCCTTGGTCCTACATATCATTACCATATTCTTTGTGGCATTATACTTGATGTCAAACTTGACTCCATAGTCTGAGCATATGTTAAGAAGCTGGTGGAACCCTGCATTACTGGGAGATATAATGGCCACATCATCAGCGTACATAAAGTGGTTGATTGAGGTGTTCCCCATGATGCATCCTGTTCTGCATTCTCCCACTGCCTTGACAGGTCATCCATAGACAGGCTAAATAGGCCTGGTGATAGAAGCCCACCCTGCCGTACCCCATTGCCAACTCTAAAGGGAGAGAATAAACAACTCCCCCATTTTACCTGCTTCGTCTGCCTGTCGTACCAATATGTCAGAATATACCCAGAACACCCCTATGCTTCAGATTGGTGAAGAGTTTGAGATGGTTGACTCTGTCAAATGCCTTAGATGCATCAATAAACCCTACCAACATTGTAGGGCCCTGCACTCTGTATTTTTCTACTGCTTCTTTTAAAGCATAAATACACAAGTCAGTGCTGTACTTGCTCTCAAAGCCAAATTGGTTGTCTGCGGTGCAAATAAGATCCCCAACTCTGTATAATATCACACTTTCCAGTACTTTAGATTGCATGCTGGCTCGGGCGATAGGTTGATAATTGTCCATAGTCCCTTCCTTACCAACCTTGTCTTTAATGACAGGTACTAAAATAACTGTCAGCATAGCAGCTGGCAGGATGCCATGTATTACCAACCTACCAATATATACCTACTGGATGTACATAAAACCTTAATGGAGGTGTTTAGATGTTTTTTAAGTTCTTTGTCAGCAGAATATATCGACTCTAATAGCCTCTATTGTAAGCAGACTTTTGATCGCATCTATTTACTATTTAGAATGCATAAGTAATAAAAAATGTGTGTTCTTGATAGGTAAAAAAAAAAAAGTGTGGTTTCCTTTTAAGTGAAGTGAAGTATATTTATTTAGCGCTTTTCTCTAGGGACTCAGAGCGCTTTACATAGTGAAACCCATGATCTAAGTTACATTTAAACCAGTGTGGGTGGCACTGGGAGCAGGTGGTTAAAGTACTTGGCTCAAGAACACAACGGCAGTAACTAGGCTCAAACCTGGAACCGTCGAGTTGCTGGCACGACCGCTCTACCAACCGAGCCACGCTGGCTATAGAAAGTATTAAATTATATCAATATCTCATAAAGATCGTAAATACATTCTAGAAATGTCTCAATAAATCAATTAACAATATTTGTATTTAAGAACTTTCTAATGTAACGTGTTTCTATCTACACTTCTAATAAAATATAATCATCACTTATACTTCTGTTTTGTTAAAATGTAACAAGCACTTGTTTTGTTGTTTGATACTTTAAATTTAAGAGCTTTAGCAGGAGTTCTGTGGATCATTAAAAAGCATTAAAAGTAATTCAGTGGACTTTGCCTGAATTTCGACCTTTCAATGGTATTAAAAAGCATTAAATACGATGTGCACAGGCATTAAAATATTCATGCAATCGTAGGTCGGGACCGATATAAATGAAAATAAAACTAATAACTTAATGCTTGCCGTCATAAATAAATTGCTATATCCGCCTGTTTCCTTCTTGGTTTCTGGATATTAAACTGGACTAAGATGTCTCACTGTGTGCATCGCTCTCAGCACCTGAGCATGTTTATTCCACAATAGACTTACATGAACAAAGTGAGCCTCTTGTCACTCATTCACAATCTTTGTTTCGGCTACTTGCAATTCTCCTCCGCACGTTTTCCTGTGTGCAGTAGTGTTAGCGACACTCACTTTCATGTTGGAAATAGAAATAGTCATGTTAATACAACACCGTAATACAGGCCCCCATATAGCAGCCCAGGCTATGCCTGTTTTATGATTCTTAAATTTTAGACCTTTTAAAATTAGCATATTTTCGTCCATTTGTGTGAAGAAGGTGAAATTAGGTCTGAAAACCTTTTGACAAGTTGACTTCATGTCCATTAGGACTGTTCAAAGTGTAAAATACCATTCGCCTGAAACATATGTTTTTACTTTGGAAGTAAACTAGATCATTTATTTAGTGTTTATGCATGACTTCCTGTTCCACACGAGCTAATTTTAGCTCAATTGAACCGCCTTGTTGTGACATTGAATAGAAAACAAAAACAGAACAAGTCTGTCACCGTGGCACCGCCGTTCCACATCCAGTGGAAATCCCCGGTTTCACTTACAAACATTGCTTGGCGAGATAAATGAAACCACAAAGCAACAGGAAATACACTTTCAAACCACAGCACTCGCAGTGAGCAAACTTGACCACAAGATGGCATCATAGCAGAGACAACAATACAGAGTACAGATTTACACTGTAAACAACCTAATCTTTTCTCCAAGTTTATACATCAGTAACTGACATTAAAGTCACAGGGGTTACTTGAGCCTATCCCAGCTGCACTTAAGTGGAAGGTAATTTATCGCAATATAGATTTTAGGCCGTCCTACCCATCCCTCGTAAAAAGTGGTCTTCTTTTCCTGTGAATAATGTAAAGAGCAGTGTGTTTGTTTTCAGACCAATTCATATAATATTTTGTTATTTTAAGTACATGTAAACGTACTGAATGTCTCACGTGATTAAACAAATCTGGACATTTCTCAAGCATGTTTGTCATTTTGTGTCCTGCAGATGTCTGTGAAGAACAACTTCCGCATGAAAAACAGGAGTGTAGCTTCAGGATGGTGAAGGAGGATCCATCAAAGAGGAAGACCAGGCGCCACGGACCCTCTGGCGTCTCCTTTTCCTCTTTGACACAGACCCTTCCCATATTAAAGAGGAAGAGGAGGAACACAGCATCAGTCAGCCTAAATGGTTGGAGGAGTTCGTAGTGACTGGTGTCCCTGTGAAGGGTGAAGATGATGAGGTCAAAGGTGAAAGTGAGGAGAAGAGAGAGGCGGAGCCTCCAAGCAGCAGCTCAACACAACACATGACAACAGAAGCTGATGGAGACCACTGTGGAGGATCACAAGCAGACAAGCTCTTAGCTCCACTATCAGATAGTGAGGACACAACGTCACACTCTCCTGACACTGATGATGAAGACTCTAAAGATGATAAGACATGTCACACTGAAAAAACACACTTGAAATGTTCTCACTGTGACAAAACCTTTAAGTATCAATGTCATCTGAAAGTACACATGAGAACACACACTGGAGAAAAACCTTTTATCTGCTCAGTATGTGACAAAGGTTTTGGACAACGTCAAAATTTGAAATCACATATGAGAATACACACCGGAGAAAAACCTTTCATCTGTTCAATCTGTGGTAAAGGTTTTGTTCTAAGAAGCAATTTGAAAGAACACATGCAAATACACACCAGAGAAAAACTTTTTCTCTGTTCAATCTGTAATAAATGTTTTGTACAAAGTAACAATTTGAAAGTACACATGAGAACACACACTGGTGAAAAACCTTTTTTCTGTCCAACCTGTGGTAAAGGTTTTACAGAAAGTCAGAATTTGGAAAGACACAAGAGAACACACACAGGTGAAAAATCACATTCCTGTTTAATCTGCAACAGAAGCTTTTTTCAACGATCATATCTTGTAGCACACATGAGAAGACACACAGGAGAGAAAGTGTTGAGTTGCAGTGTGTGTGGTGAAAGATTCTCTTATAAGTACCAGTGTAAGAAACACAAGTGTGCTGGTGAGAACAGCAGCAGCAAATGAAACTGCAGGATTTCAAATAAACTGTCAAGACTTTAATTTTGACTTTCTATCAACATCAGCACATATAACATGTGTGACATTGTTGTTTGTGTAACAATCGTTTAATATGTTTCTACATGTATAAAGTTTTTCAGTAAAGCACATCCATTGATATGCAACACTGTGTACTTTTATTTTAACAAACTATTACAATACGAATAATTATACTTATAAGGTAAATAAATCCAAAACAGTACAAAACATGTGATACTTTCAATTAACATTTAGTGTTTATACATTTTGTACAAGATCATTTACTTTTAAAATGTTTCTGTAACACGTCTCGTGCTCCGGGTTCTCAGGGTGCGGGAAGAAACAGCCGTTGCAGCGGATATACACTTTTTAATTATAATTTACAATTCTTTTCAGTCACAAGGTTCGTCTTCCTCCGTCTCCCTTGGCTCGACCCCCTCCTTCGGCTCCTCCCGCTCCTTTTAACATAAGAGACAGGTGTTTAGGCAACCTGTTCCAGCTGGGTTGTCCACTCACCTGCAGCTGCTTCGTAGCCGGCTTCTGCACATGCCCTGCCCACAGGGACACCTGGACCACGCCCCCCCACATGCCTCCACCGCCAGTCCTAGGCCGGGCTGCCGTCCGGCCGCGCCAACTCCCCCCCACCCCCCTTCCTCCGTGGAGGGCCGGGAGAGGAAGTCGGCCACCGCCATCCGCGCCCCCGGCCGGTGGACCACCCGGAAGTGGTAAGGCTGCAACGCGAGGTACCACCGGGTGATCCGCGCATTTGTGTCCCTCATGCGGTGGAGCCACTGCAGGGGCTTGTGGTCCAAGCAGAGGCTGAAGGCGCGCCCCAGCAGGTAATACCGGAGGGTCCCAACCGCCCACCGGATGGCGAGGTACTCTCTCTCCACCGTGCTGTACCTCGCCTCCCGGTCCGAGAGCTTTCGGCTGATGTACAACACGGGCCGGTCGATATGCCCTCCACCCGCTGGGACAGCACTTCCCCCAGCCCCCTGCCCGATGCGCTAGCCTGCCGACAGAATGGAATAGCAAAGTTAGGCATGTGCAGAACCGGCCCCTCACAGAGAGCTTTCTTTACCTTCATGAACACCTGCTGGCACTGCCCCGTCCACTGGACCAGTTCTGAGGCACCCTTTCGGGTGAGGTCAGTCAGTGGGCTCGTCAGGTCCGCGAACCGGGGAATGAACCGGCGGTAGTAACCCGCCAGTCCCAGAAACTGCCTCACCTCTTTTTTTGTCTTGGGGGGTGGACAGGCCGCGACTGCCGCCGTCTTGTCCACCTACGGTCGCACCTGCCCCCCCCCCCAAGTGGTACCCTAAATACTGTACCTCCCTCCGGCCAACTGCTCACTTTGCCGGGCTGGCGGTGAGTCCCGCCCGCCTCAGTGACTCGAGCACTGCCCCCACACGCCACACGTTCCCCTCCCAGCTGTCACAAAATATAATTCACAATTCACTTCACTCTGGATGATAACATCATCCAAGTACGCAGCTGCATATGCCGCGTGAGGGAGCAGCACCCGATCCATGAGGCGCTGGAATGTGGCCGGCACACCAAACAAACCAAACGGAAGTGTCACGAACTGGTATAAACCTTCCGGAGTGGAGAAGGCCGTTTTTTCCCGGGACTCTGGCGATAAGGGAATCTGCCAGTAGCCCTTGGTTAAATCCAGTGTCGTAAAAAATCGAGCAGTGCCCAGCCGATCCAGGAGCTCGTCGACCCGAGGCATGGGGTATAAGTCAAAGCGTGACACCTCATTCACCTTGCGGTAATCCACACAGAAGCGCACCGAACCATCCTTCTTTCCTACGAGAACAATGGGACTGCACCATGCACTGTGGGATTCTTCTAACTCCAGCATGGATTTCAATTCCTCCCGAACTATTTTGTGTTTGTGTTCGGGGAGCCTGTATGGCCGAGATTGCACCGTAACACCCGGGTTAGTCTCAATGAAATGCTGGATGAGGTTCGTGCGCCCGGGCAGAGGGGAGAACACATCAGAGAAGAGTCGCTGCAGTTTAGCAACATCCGTCCTCTGCGCTAACGTGAGCAGATTATCACACGGAAGGGAGGAGGGCGGGGCCGAGAGCGTGATCTCGGGCCCGAGCTCCTCCTGTTCCTCCGCCAGCGTCACCATGGAAGCGGGCTCCGCCTCCGTCCATGCTTTCAGCAGGTTCAGATGGTAGATTTGTGTGTCCCCACCTCGGTCCGAGCGTCGAACCTCATAATCCACATCCCCTACCTGCCGTTTGACCTCAAAGGGCCCTTGCCACTTGGCCAGTAACTTTGAGCTGGATGTTTGGAGTAGTACAAGTACTTTTTCTCCCAGTGAAAATTTCCGTAGCTGGGTCCCCTTGTTATACGCGCGCTGTTGTCGTTCCTGGGCACGGAGCAAATTCTCACGTGACAAGTGCCCCACCGTGTGGAGTCAGAATCTCTTTCGGGATTCCAACTCGGGAGATGACCTGAAATAGCGCTTGCGCCACACTCTTTGCAGAGATGGAGCGCAGGGGCACTGCTTTGGGGTAGCGCGTTGCGTAATCCACTAGGACTAACACAAAGCGATACCCCTGTGAGCTCGGGTTAAATGGTCCGATGAGGTCCATCCCAATTCTGTCGAATGGGACCTCCATGAGCGGAAATGGGCGCAAAGGGGCCTTCGGGGTGGCCGCTGGGTTCACCAGCTGGCAGTCTGGACAGGCATCGCACCAGCGGTGCACGTCTGCCCGGATGCCCGGCCAATAGAACCGGACCATGACCCGATTAAGTCTTTTTTCATACCCTAGATGTCCAGCCATAAGGTTAACATGCGCCGCCTGGAAAACCATTTCCCGGTGGCACCAACAACTGGGTGATTTCCTCTCCTGTTTGAGTGTCACGGGTCACTCGGTATACTCGGTCCCTAATAATGGTAAAGTGAGGGAATACTTGCGCTGTTCCCGGGCGCATCAGCTGACCGTCGATGTAGACTACTTGGTCCAAGGCCGCGCGCAAAGTTTCGTCTCGAGACTGCTCGGGGGATAATCCTCCGTAGGACGCCACTGGGGGGACGGGGAGGCTTCCAGCGAAGCCTCCACCGGTTCCCGCTCGGTAGTGTCGGATGGCCCTGCCTCGCCACTGAGAACTGCGCGGACACTCCCTTTTCCTACGGTCCGTGAACGCACCCTGACACATTGTGTCACTAAATTCTTAAATCCTGGCCAATCTGTTCCGAAAAGTATGGGGGGGCGTAAGGCGCGCACTTACAGCAACCTTGATACTATACTTTAGTCCAGGGGTGCCCATTACGTCGATCGCGATCGACTGGTCGATCTCGGAGGGTGTGTCAGTCGATCTCAAGGCAGGCATTAAAAAATAGACATAAAAATGAGCAATCATCAATCATACCAAGACTTCACTTTCGTCAGTTGTTTGACATTCTCGGCACCCGAGGATCTTGTGAGATGACGCTGGCTGCTGCGAGGGTCAGTGAGTCTTCCTCTTTCTTTTTACAGGAAAGGGTCTGTGTCAAAGAGGAAAATAAGACGCCAGTGGGTCCGTGGTGCCTCATCTTGCTCTCTGATGGATCCTCCTTCACCATCCTTAAGCTACACTCCTGCTTTTCAGGCAGAAGTTGTTCTTCACAGACATCTGCAGGACACAAAATGACAAATATGTTTGAGAAATGTCCAGATTTGACCAGTCACATGAGGCATTCAGTATATTTACATGTACTTAAAAAAATAAGTTATTATATGAATTGGCCTGAAAACAAACACACTGCTCTTTACATTATTATTCACAGGAAAATAAGACCACTTTTTATGAGGAATTGGCAATATGACCTAAAATCTATATTGCGATAAATTCCCGTATGACTGAGTGCAGCTGGGATAGGCTCCAGCACCCCCTGTGATTATAATGTCAGTTACTGATGTATAAACTTGAAGAAAATATTAGGTCGTTTACACCAGGGTTGCCCATTACGTCGATCGCGATCGACTGGTCGATCTCGGAGGGTGTGTCAGTCGATCTCAAGCCAGGCATTAAAAAATATACATAAAAATGAGCAATCATCAATCCTACCATGACTTCACTTTCGTCAGTTGTTTGACATTCTCGGCACCCGAGGATCTTGTGAGATGACGCTGGCTGCTGCAAGCTCATATTTAAGAAAAAAATCACTAACAGGGCGGACGCAGAGAAACACATTTTATTTCTAGAGACTCCGTACCTACTGTCAAAACTCTAAAGACCGACTGCACAGTTCCTGTCTTCACCATAAAAGACCTGTTTCATCCTGCCTGTGCTAACAAAATAAGAGTTTGATGCCAATGTATTTCTCCCCCGCCCTCAGCGACCGCTTTCTCACTTGCTTGCCCACCCGCACACTCACTGACGTCACTCACCTGCTGCCAGACATTAAAGGGCCACACACATATGCTACTCTCATAACAAAGTGTTTAAAAAGGAGTATGCAAGTTGGACAAATGAGATGCCAAATCCAACCACTTTCATGTGGTATTGGACAGAAAGGAGGACTTTTTTTTTCCTCCATTTGAAAATGCGGACGTTATCAGCACCACTGTCTAATGCCAATCAATGCAAGTCATCAGAATCAAATACACCAACTTATATTCTTGTCTTCATGAAAGAAAGGAATCTATGTGTGTTAAACATGCTTGTATTATCATTAAACACCATTAACTTATTAACAAAAATGTCTCTTTCATAAATAAATAAATACCCGCCTTCCGCCCGATTGTAGCTGAGATAGGCAACAGCGCCCCCCGCGACCCCAAAAAGGGAATAAGCGGTAGAAAATGGATGGATGGATGGATCATGTTAGACCCGCTCGACATCCATTGCTTTCGGTCCCCTAGAGGGGGGGGGTTGCCCACATCTGAGGTCCACTCCAAGGTTTCTCATAGTCAGCATTGTCACTGGCGTCCCACTGGATGTGAATTCTCCCTGCCCACTGGGTGTGAGTTTTCCTTGCCCTTTTGTGGGTTCTTCCGAGGATGTTGTAGTCGTAATGATTTGTGCAGTCCTTTGAGACATTTGTGATTTGGGGCTATATAAATAAACATTGATTGACATTGATTGATGGATGGATGGAAATTATAAATAGGAATGAGGTAGATCTCCTCGACTTGGTCAATTGAAAAGTAGCTCGCCTGCAGAAAAAGTGTGAGCGCCCCTGCTTTAGTCCATCATACCAAATTTCCACTGGTACCATCGGGTACTCGTGCACATCCCCATGAACACACCTGATTTTTACCCGTGTCGCCTGCCTCAAAGCCCCGGTTCGAACCAGGTTCTGGTGGATCATGGACTGTTATACAGCCTGAATCCACCTTGTACTCCTACCGGGACGCAGTATGCCTTTCCCGGATCGGGGGAGGGTGTTGGAAGGCCGACCACCTGCATCACTTGACCCACTTCCATCAGTGGGCACTCCCACTGCACGTGACTAGGCTGCCCGCACTTCCAACACACTTGCCCGGGTGCATGAAGCGCCCTCTGTGGGGGAAGCCCCGCCTCGGCAGCACTCGGGCCCTGTACAAGGAGGATCAGAAGACACATTATAACATCGGTCTGCCCCCCCGATGAGACTCGTGTGGATCGTCGGCGCCTCCTGCGCGGTGTTTGTGTGTGCTGTGCGGGAACCTGTCTGTGGATCGTTGTCGTGTCTGTTGGCCGGGGTCTTGTCATCGCTGGCGGTTGTCCTTCTTTTTGCGCGGGCCGTTGGCGCGGCGCGGGTATCGGCCGCTCCGTTCTCTTTCGGGCCGACGGCTCCCCTCCTGCCTGGCGGTGGACAGCCAGGTGGTCCTCTTCCAGGGTTACCGGCGCTTGTAGATCGCGTGGGCGATGGTACCGGATCCACGCGGAGGTCCGCTCCGGGATGGCTGCCAGGAATTGTTACAGCAAAATTAATTCAAACATGTTGCTGCCATACCTGGTGGGATGCAGCCATCGTGCGGCCGCGTCACGCAACTGCTGTCCCAGCGCGAATGGTCTGTCCTCCTCTCCCAGATGCAATGCCCGGAAGCGGCGCCGATGGTCCTAGTGGAGGTGGCACTGTTTGTGATGATGGAGTGATGTGGAAGAGAGGTAGAAACAAACATCATACAGAAAAGAAAATTCAAAAAGTGGTAAATAAAGGTCAAGAATGGAGAACAGCTTGGGGTTTAAGATTCTCTGTTGGAAAGACTAAAGTCATGAATTTTACAAAGAGGAAGGTTCAAAACAGTATTTAAATATTTAAGAACATGGTTTGATAAAAATATTAACTGGTCAACCCACATCAGCAAAATAGTGGAGAAAAGCAAAAAAGTGTTAAATATAATGAGGGCTTTGGGGGTAAAGATATATCACTTTAATTCCATCTATTATTGATTAAGGATAGATGCCTCATTTACCAATCTGCTTCAAAACCATTGCTTGGGAAAATAGACAGGATCCAGTCACAGGCACTAAGGTTATGTTGTGGAACTACTAAATCAACCCCAGTGGCAGCATTGCAAGTAGACATGAATAAAAACAACTTTTAGACATGAGAAGAGATCAACTCTCAGCAATTTATTTGGCAAACTTAAAAGGGTCCAAGCAAGGACATCCAACTCACCAAGTGCTACTAAACTGCCAAGAAAAAGAGGGAGAGTTGTGGATGGATAATAGGAGACAAATGTGAAAAAGCTCAAATTGACAATATTAAAGTTTGCCTGCAGTTCCAATCCCTGCAATACCACCGTGGATGTATGACAACCCAGAAGTATATATGTGATCATTAAAGAATAGAAGTTTAAAGCATTACCAGACAGAAAAATGGATTGAGGAAAAATACTCAGGGAATATGTTATAATATATAAAGATGCATCAAGTTTTTTTCTACCATAAAACCCACCACATGTCTTTTGGATTCAATTCCAACCAATTTTTTTTAGAATATTTTACGGTTCCTTGAGAAAGGAAATTTTAAACACCTATAATTGCTCACTTTAAACGGGGGTCTTTCCTGCTGCTTTAAAAAAGCGGTGTAAAAAAGAGTAATTTAGAGCCTGACAATTTTAATAATTACAGACTAGTATCAAACTTAACATTTTTAAGTAAAGTTTTAGGAAAAACCTGTTTTCGAACAATTATACGTTTTTTAAAATAATTGCAATATTTTAGAGAAGTTTCAGTCTGGTTTCAGGGTGCACCACAGTACAGAGATGGCCCTTTTAAAGATTGTGAACGATCTCAGGTTGAGTGCTGACTGCTGACTCTCAAAAACTGCCAGTCTTGGTTCTACTGGATCTTAGTGCTGCCTTTGATACTATGTATCACCTCATTCTTTTAAATGGACTGAAACAGCTGGGTGGTCTCTGTGGTACTGTTCACAAATGGTTCACTTCATATCTGTCAGACAGAACATGTTTAGTAAGTATGGATACATGCTCCTCAAATACCCATGACATCACATGTGGTCTGCCTCAAGGATACATTTTGGTCCTATTCTTCTATTCTTCATCAGGAGACATGGAATTAAGTTCCACAGTTATGCTGACGACACACAGTTGTATATTTCCATGCCTCCTGATGACTCAAGACCACTTAATACTCTTTTTAATAGGATTTCAGATATTAAAGCCTGGATGGCAGATGACTTTTTGCACCTGAACCAGGACAAGACTGAAGTCTTAGTAATTGGCACTGAGACCCTGAGACAAAAACACATATCACAACTACAATCATTGTCTTTAACTCCATCACTATAAGTGAAATATTTGGGCATGGTTTTTATATCTGGCCTTGGTTTTATACCACGTAAAAAAAAAAATTGAACAAAAATAGTTTTTTGTCCTCTTAGGAATATAGCCAGACTTCGCCCAATTCTCTCTCAGGACAACACGGAGATGCGGATACATGCTATTATTACAAGTCGTAAAGATAAGTGTAACGCCCTGCTTTCTGCTCTTCTTAAAAAGGTTATTACACCTTTGCAATTACTCCAAAATTCAGCAGTACGTGTCCTGATGAACAACAGAAGGCAGGCTCACATTACACCAGTTTTAAAATCTCTGAATTGACTCCCCGCGTGTTACAGGATCAATTTTTTATTATTTTAATTTTTCAATGTTCCATCTGCCTCAGAGGTTATCAACCGTGCTTGTGGGGGCGCTTTTGTTTTCAGCGTCCTGGTGGCCATGGTCACTGCATTGATGAGTATAAAAAAACATAGCATCAGAAACAAGACACGATTTAGGCAATTGAATAGTTTAGGGAATCTGCAAAATAAATAAATAAAAGCAGGAAGTGTGGTAACATTTCTCTGGTACCTACTCATGTAGGAGTTGTGGGCAATGAATTAGTAGATAGATATGCAAAACAAGCAAGCACTAAAACAGAAGTAAACATGGAGATTAACCACAGAAAAGAAGTGAAGAACATAATTAAGATCAAACACAATAAAAAAAGTGGGAGGATAATTGGAATAAGGAAAGAAAAGGTAGAGAGTATTACAAAGTCCAGAGGAGAGTAGGTGTAATGAGAGGCGGAATAGAAACAGGAAGGAAGAGGACATTGTTACTAGAATGAGATTAGGACATACATATATGGCCCTGCGATGAGGTGGCGACTTGTCCAGGGTGTACCCCGCCTTCCGCCTGATTGTTGCTGAGATAGGCGCCAGCGCCCCCCGCAACCCCAAAAGGGAATAAGCGGTAGAAAATGGATGGGATGGATGGACATACATATATCTAAATAGTTCATTGACATTGATAGGAAACATAATACAGGACTGTGTGACTGTTGTCATCAGATAGAAAGTGTAGGACATGTTTTAATACATTGTAGAAAATACAATAGAGAAAGGGAAATACTGGGAAATAAGTTAGCGAAAGAGAAGGTTAGGTTAGTAGTGGAAGATATTTCAGGATTGCACTCAGAACACATGGGATATAAAACATTATATACATATTTAAAAAACACTGGGTTGAATAAAACAATATAGAGTAGGGATCCACCTCCGTCCACACTTCATTTCAGTAGGTGGCAGTAATGCACACTACAAGGTTGCCGACGAAGCAAACTTGGAAGTGGTCCATTGGAAGGTTGATAGCCTGACCTCCTGTACTGTAGAATGTAGTATTGATTGATTGATTGATACTTTTATTAGTAGATTGCACAGTACAGTACATATTCCGAACAATTGACCACTAAATGGTAACACCCGAATAAGTTTTTCAACTTGTTTAAGTCGGGGTCCACGTTAATCAATTCATGGTACAAATATATACTATCAACATAATACAGTCATCACACAAGTTAATCATCATAGTATGTACATTGAATTATTTACATTATTTACAATCCGGGGGGTGGGATGAGGAGCTTTGGTTGATATCAGAACTTCAGTCATCAACAATTGCATCAACAGAGAAATGTGGACATTGAAACAGTGTAGGTCTTATTTAGTAGGATATGTACAGCCAGCAGAGAACATAGTGAGTTCACATAGCATAAGAACAAGTATATACATTAGAAGTACATTTGAGTTGTTTATAATCCGGGGAGATGATATGTGAATGGAGGAGGGTATTAGTAAAGTGTTGAAGTTGCCTGGAGGTGTTGTTTTAGAGCGGTTTTGAAGGAATATAGAGATGCACTTACTTTTATTGGGAGTGCATTCCACATTGATGTGACATAGAAAGAGAATGAGTTAAGACCTTTGTTGGATCGGAATCTGGGTTTAACGTGGTTTGTGGAGCTCCCCCTGGTGTTGTGGTTATGGCGGTCATTTACGTTAAGGAAGTAATTTGACATGTACTTCGGTATAAAGGAGGTGTAGCGGATTTTATAGACTAGGCTCAGTGCAAGTTGTTTTACTCTGTCCTCCACCCTGAGCCAGCCCACTTTGGAGAAGTGGGTTGGATTGAGGTGTGATCTGGGGTGGAGGTCTAAAAGTAACCGGATTAGTTTATTCTGGGATGTTTGGAGTCTAGATTTGAGGGTTTTGGAGGTGCTGGGGTACCAGGAGGTGCAAGCGTAATCGAAGAAGGGTTGAATGAGAGTTCCCGCTAGAATCCTCAAGGTGCTTTTGTTGACCAGAGAGGAGATTCTGTAGAGGAATCTCGTTCTTTGGTTGACCTTTTTGATCACCTTGGTTGCCATTTTATCACAGGAAAGATTAGCCTCTAGAATGGAACCTAGGTAGGTGATCTCATCCTTCCTGGTGATAACAATGTCATCCACTTTTATAGTGAAGTCACTGACCATGGGACAGGACGAAGAAGTCCCGTTAAGAAGCTGTGGAGGACTGAGATGCTCTACTAGTTGTCATGTACTGTTTTGTCATGTCCGAACTACCGTAGCCTGTGTTCGGTTTGTGACGTCACGAGAGCAAGGAAGAGTTTGACTCTCGAGTTTGTTAATAAACCGGAGTGGTCCGAGGCATTGATTTGAAATGTGTTGCCTGATTATTATTAAATTAAGACACCTAAATAAGTATATAGGTGAAACCGAGGACATAACAATGGCGACGAGTGATGCACAGAGCCTGCAAGCCAAGTGAGATAACGCCAGCATACCAAAGTTTAATCTGAAGTGTAACAGAAAGTTGCTGCTAGCGTTAGCCTAGCATTAGCATAGCATTGGCATGGAGAAGACGAGCCTGTCTGTGTTTGATTGCTACTCCGACCCGGCGACGTTGGGACCGCGGTGGACAAGATGGCTAAAGTCATTTGAACTGTTTGCTGATGGAAAAGGTCTGATCATCACAGAAGACACAGATGATTTCGTGAAACAGCGGCAGAGAGCACTTCTTTTGCATCATGCAGGAGCGGACACACTGGACATCTTCTCCATGCTGGATAACACTGGAGGTGCAGCAGACTATAATGACGCTGTTGCTGCTTTGAATGGATACTTTGTGCCACAAGTAAACACCACTTTCGCCCGCCAGACATTTCACAAAATTACACAAAATCCAAGTGAGACTGTACAACAATTTTCCACATATTTAAGACGTGCCGCAAAGGACAGTAGTTTTGGTGCAGGTGCAGACGATCAGATTAGAGATGCTATCATTAGCAAATGCACATCGAGCTATATTCGCCGTAAACTGCTGGAAGAAGGAGATGGGTTGGTGCTCGCTTGCAAATTTGAATTGGCAGCACAATGTGAGCTAATTGAGGGACAAATGGCGTAAATGTCTGGAAAAGGGGAGAGAGCAGAGGCGTCTGTGAACCGCGTCACACAGAAAGGAGGGAAATATCAGAAGAAAGGACAAGGAAAATTTGGCATGGACAGAGAGAAAACAGACAAAACTGGCTACCGGTGCGGACATGCTGATCACTTTAGGGAAGGATCCTGAATGTCCCGCACGCGGTCAAACATGCCCCAAGTGTAACGGTAAAGACCATTTTGCCAAACAATGCAAAACAAAAGGTGCAACGGGAAAAGAAAACGTGCATAACATAGAGATAGAGCAATATGATTATGCTTTTTTGCTAAATGACACTAACAGGTCAGAGAGGCTTAACATGAATGTGGGAGGAGTTAGCTTGAAGATGCTTATTGACTCTGGGGCTACATGTAATGTGATGGATGAAAAGACATGGGAGGGATTAAAAGCAGAGAAAATAAAATGTCTCTCTTATATTCCAAAATCAGAGAGAAAACTATTTTCTTACCCATTTAACCAACCTTTATCTATTAAAGAGGCGTTCACATGCCAAGTAAAAATAGGAGAGCGCAGTGAACAAGCAGAGTTCATAGTAATCAGAGGTCATGGAGAACCTCTACTTGGAAAAGAGTTAGCATGCCTGCACGACATCAAAGCCTGGCTTTCAGCTAACTTCCTTAGTCTAAAGGAAGACAAAACAGAAGTTATGTTGTTCGGTCCAAGTCGCTCTTCCTCCCCTAAAGTTGACCCCCACTCTGACCCTGCATCTCAGCGACTGTGTCACAAACCTGGGGGTAAAGTTCGACTCGGATTTTAAATTCGAAAAACAAATCAGCAAAGTCATTCAAAAAAGCTTTTATTAATTACGCCAAATTGCGAAAGTGAAACCGCTTCTATCAGGACATGATCTCAAGAAATGAATCCACACCTCTATCTGGAATGGTTTAGACTACTGCAATGCCCGGTATGTCCGCATTAGCCAGGCCTGCAGCTCGTGCAGAAGTCTGCTGCTCGTCTGCTAACACAGACCCGCAGATGTGAGCACATCACCCCTACATCAGCGTCCCTTCACTGGCTCCCTGTGCGTTACCGAATCAATTTTAAACTCCTTCTATTTGTTTTTAAATGTCTAAACAACCTCGTGCTAACATATCTCTCCGACCTCCTTCAGCCTTACTGCCCCACCCGATCCCTAAGATCAGCCGATCAGCTGCTACTGACAGCCCCTGACACAAGGCTGAAGCTTAGAGGTGACAGAGCTTTCACCGCTGCTGCTCCCTAGCTCTGGAACGACCTACCTCTGATTGTTAGACAAGCCTCCTCTCTTCCTGTTTTTAAATCCCTCTTAAAAACATCCTTTTATTCCCTGGCTTTTAACACTGATTCTGATCCATCCTGCAACGGCGCCCCATAATACACCTGCTGTGAACCTGTTTTTATGTTTTATTTATTTTTTATCGTGTTCTGTTTGTGTTGTGTTGTGTTTGCTCGGTTCTCGTATGATCTTTTAACCTGCCCATTGTACAGCACTTTGGCTACCCCTGTGGTAAATTTAAATGTGCTTTATAAATAAAGTTGATTTGATTTGATCTTCTGTATTTTCTCCATAAAGTTTAATTTGGAGCTTGTTTTGAACTTTCCTCTTTGTATAGTTCATGACTTTAGTCTTCCCAACAGAGAATCTTAAACCCTAAGCTGTTCCCCATTCTTGAACTTTATTTACTCCTTTTAGAATCTTCTTTTCTATATGATGTAAATTTTTACCTCTCCTCCACATCACTCCATCATCACAAACAGTGCATCCTCCACTAACCCTTCCACTTCACTAAACACTTCACTTATCATTATGGAAAACAGTAGTGGACTTATTATACTGACTTTTAAGGACGAGAAGGAGACTTTTGAAGGACAATGTCGGACTCTATTGTTGGTCAGCAGAACAGGGACTTGAATCCCGGAAACTCAGAATAAAAGTCTGATGTTGTTACGACACAGCAGTTCAGGGTTTCTTCACAACACGTAAAAATACATACAAATGAAGCAAAATGCTTCCGTCAAACAATATTTGACCCCGTTCTTGGAAATACCGGTAGATTTGATTGAAATGTGTTGCTTTCTTGGCACAGAGCCAGTTCAAAGCAGTGTTCTCTAATGTTTAGCAGGGTTAAGGTCGAGTCTCTGGAACAGACATTCTAGAAACCTGCCTGAAACCCTTTGAAAGCAGTTTTTTTTATGTGTGTTTAATATTGTTGTCTTGTTGGAAAACCTGTTTGTGTACAAATATCAGACTTTTCACTGTTGATTGGAGGTGAAGCAAAGTCTCATCTGACCAGTAAACTTTTGTCCCCAAAACTGCTTGAATGTGTGGGTGTCATAATTAAAAGTAAATCCTTCTTAGAGTTGGCAACTTGTGGACAGGGGCGTATTTCTTGGACTGCACCCTCTCAGTCTATGACCGTGTAAAACTGGTTCGGGTACAAGCACCTGGTGGGCTTGAGGTATGACAGTTTCCAGCCTATCACTAAACATCCGTCCATCTGTTTTCTACTGCTTATCCCTTAAAACTGGGAAATTCAAGGCATGAGCCGGCTATAGCAGTGATGAACAAACACTATGAAAGAAGGTTTGAGGTTCTTGGTCACAAGACTAAATCTACTGACCATTTGAAATGTTCTTTATGAGCCAATGAAAAGTACTTTATTGATGGTCCCTTTAACTAAGCGCTTGTCAGCACAGACTGACAGACGTGGCATAATTTTTCAGTGCTGGGGACAAACAGACAGCCTGGCTGGATGTTGAATATCCAATTCGGAACGAATTTGACCTCTTTTCGACATTTGTTGATCACTCCAGCAGCACTGAGAGCAGACTCCGTCAAACTACCTTTAGGTAAATGTTGCAATTGTCAATGCTAACAAAGAAATGTACTTAAAAAATGCTTCAAAGTAGGTAAAGTAAGGCTCCACTTTTCGGAAATGTGTGCGAGCTTGATGCTAATATACTTTGGCTTCGCTATTGACATGTTAATGATTAGCATGAGCAATTTTTCATGACGTTGACACTAAATTACTTAATAAAAACTATAACTAAAACTTGTGAGTTATAATTACAAAATGTACAGTGTTAACACTTTTTTTGAGCGCAACAACACTATGAATTCACACTACCACCATCTAGCGTATTGGAATTGCAATTGTAAATAAACGTACTTGTAAATGATAATATGATAATAAAACAAGATGTAACAAAAGGACACCATTTATCATAACAAGCTCATTTTTAAATATTGCAATAAAAGTGTAGATTAAAAAAATAATTAATATTATTAACACACACAAGAGTACCAGGGAGTGGTATCGTTGAGGATTGGTATCGATTTCAAGGTACCGGAATTTGTGCCGCATCGGGTGAAAGGTGAACAGTACCCATCCCGACAAGCAAGTGTTGTTGTACTGGATACTCATTTACAAACACAACTTCATCACACACAATACTCCACTATGGAATCGTTGTTATATTAAAATAAGAAACAAATCCATCTTTGTACATCAATGGTTTGAAAAAGGCATTTGGTCGCTGAAGCACTTATTGACTGATAAAAGTATTTTATTATTTGAAGATTTCATTAAGTACAACCTGTAAATAAAGATAATTACAATCACAACACAATCATCATATTACAAAAGAGAGTAATAAAGATAGTTAATAAAATGGATTAGAGACCCAACAAATGATTCATAAAGTCTCACATTCAAAAATTGTATAAAAGACAACTGTTCCAATGATGTATAAAGTAAATAATAATATGCTTCCTGAAGTGGTCCAGAAGATGTTTCAGATGTAAACCAGTAAATATGTATATTGTATAAAGGTGCTAATTTATGGGGTTATTAAAAATTTGAAATATAAATGTCACACTTCAATATTTCAAACACCTATAAAAAGCACTGTTAGGAATAAGTCTAGAATTGTATTATGAATATATATACACATTAAATGTTTATTGCATGTAAAATATGTCTTGTCTGTTTACTCTCACCTTTTCAGTCAAGTTGTTCTGTTCAATTTTTAATTAAAGTACACAATGTTGCATATTAATGCATGTACTTGACTGAGAAAAGCAATGATATAAGATATGTATTGTATAAATGTAGAAGAAAATCACTGGTACTTATAAGAGAATCTTTCACCACACACACTGTAACTCAACACTTTCTCTACTTTGTGTCTTCTCATATGTGCTACAAAGTTTGATCGGTTTTGCTTTTGTTGCAGATTGAAAAAGAATGTGATTTTTCAAAAATGTGTGGTCTTGTGTCTTTTCAAATTCTGACTTTGTGTAAAACCTTTACCACAGATTGAACAAGAAAAGGGTTTTTCACCAGTGTGTGTTTTCATGTGTACTTTCAAATATTGACTTTCTGTAAAACCTTTACCACAGATTGAACAGGAAAACGTTTTTTCACCAGTGTGTGTTCTCATGTGTACTTTCAATTTGTTACTTAAAACAAAACCTTTACTACAGATTAAACAGATAAAAGATTTTTCTCCAGTGTGTATTGTTCTGTGTTTTTCCAAACATGAGCTTTGTGCAAAACCTTTACCACAGATTGAACAGATAAAAGGTTTTTCACCAGTGTGTGTTCTCATGTGTACTTTCAAATTACAGCTTTCTACAAAACCTTTACCACAGATTGAACATATAAAAGATTTTTCTCCAGTGTGTAATAATGTGTGTTTTTTTAAACTGGGACTTTGTGTAAAACCTTTACCACATATTGAACGGATAAAAGGTTTTTCTCCAGTGTGTATTCTAATGTGTCTTTTCAGATAACAAGGTAATTTAAAGGTTTTGTCACAGTGAGAACATTTCAAGTGAGTGTTGTCAGTGTGACATGTCTTATCATCTTTAGAGTCTTCATCATCAGTGTCAGGAGAGTGTGACGTTGTGTCCTCACTATCTGATAGTGGAGCTAAGAGCTTGTCTGCTTGTGATCCTCCACAGTGGTCTCCATCAGCTTCTATTGTCATGTGTTGTGTTGAGCTGCTGCTTGGAGGCTCCCCCCCTCCCCTCTCCTCACTTTCACCTTTGACCTCATCATCTTCACTCTTCACATGGACACCAGTCACTGGGAACTCCACCAATCCTTCAATATGCTCTCCCTCCTGACTGATGCTGTGTTCCTCCTCTTCCTCTTTAATGTGGGGGGTCAGAGAGTCTTCCTCTTTTTTTTCAAAGGGAAAGGGTCTGTGTCAAAGAGGAATAGGAGACGCCAGACGGTCTGTGGCACCTCATCTTCCTTTTTGAAGGATCCTCCTTCACCATCCTGAAGCTACACTCCTGTTTTTCAGGCAGAAGTTGTTCTTCAAAGACGTCCGCAGGACACAAAATGACAAATGGTCATGCTGGACATTCAGAAGGTCTTTGACACTGTTAACCACGCTATACTGTTGGATAAGCTCAGAGCAATCGGATTCGATGAAACCTCATGGAGCTGGATGCAATCTTACTTGGAGGGGAGGAAACTGGTGGTAGAGGTGAACGGCACCGTGTCCTCTCCCCTCTCAGTAAGCTGTGGAGTCCCCCAAGGCAGTAAACTAGGACCTTTACTGTTCCTAATAAACATAAATGACATGCCATCAGCATGCCACTGTGAATTGTTCCTGTTTGCGGATGACTCGGCCCTACTGGTATCCGGCAAGGACAAGTCACAGGTGGAACAAATCCTCAGTGCTGAACTCCTTAGAATTTGCACCTGGCTCGCTGACAACAAGCTATCCATACACTTAGGTAAAACAGAATCCATCCTATTTGGGTCCCACATCAACCTTAAGAAAGTCAGTGACTTCACTATAAAAGTGGGTGACATTGTTATCACCAGGAAAGATGAGATCACCTACCTAGGTTTATTTCTAGAGGCCAATCTTTCCTGTGATAAAATGGCAACTAAGGTAATCAAAAAGGTCAACCAAAGAACGAGATTCCTCTCCAGAATCTCTTCTCTGGTCAACAAAAGCACCTTGAAGATTTTAGCGGAAAACTCTCATTCAACACTTTTTCGATTACGCTTGCACTTCCTGATACCCCAGCACCTCCAAAATCCTCAAATCTAGACTCCAAACATCCCAGAACAAGCTAATTCGGTTACTTTTAGACCTCCACCCCAGATCACACCTCACTCCAACCCACTTCTCCAAAGTGGGCTGGCTCAGAGTGGAGGATAGAGTCAAACAACTTGCACTGAGCCTAGTCTATAAAATCCGCTACACCTCCCTGATACCGAAGTACATGTCAAACTACTTCCGTAAAGTAAATGACCGCCATAACCACAACACCAGGGGGAGAGCTCCACAAACCACGTTAAACCCAGATTCCGATCTAACAAAGGTCTTAACTCATTCTCTTTCTATGCCACGTCAATGTGGAATGCACTCCCAACAGGTGTAAAAGTAAGTGCATCTCTATATTCCTTCAAAACCGCTCTAAAACAACACCTCCTCCATTCACATCCCATCTCCCCAGATTGTAAATAACCAAATGTAAATAATCAAATGTATTTCTAATGTATGTACTTGTTCTTATGCTATCTGAACTTTCTATGTTCTCTGCTCGCTGTTCATATCTTACCAAGTCAGACCTACACTGTTTCAATGTCCACATTTCTCTGCAATTGTTGATGACTGAAGTGCTGATACCAACCAAAGCTCCTCACCCGAATTGTAAATAATGTAAATAATTCAATGTATATACTATGATGATTAACTTGTATGGTGACTGTATTATGCTGATAGTATATATTTGTACCATGAATCAATTAACGTGGACCCCGACTTAAACAAGTTGAAAAACTTATTCGGGTGTTACCTTTTAATGGTCAATTGTACGGAATATGTACTGTACTGTGCAATCTACTAATAAAAGTTTCAATCAATCAGTCAATCAATCAAAAACATGCTTGAGAAATCTCCAGATTTGCTCAGTCACATGAGGCAGTCAGTATGTTTACATGAACTTAAAATAACAAGTTATTATATGAATTGGCCTGAATACAAACACACTGCTCTTTACATTATTCACAGGAAAATAAGATACATTTTTACGAGGGGTGGGCAATATGGCCTAAAATCTATATTGCAATAAATACCCTTCACCTGATAGCAGCTGAGATAGACTCCAGCGCCCCCTGTGATTTTAATGTCAGCTACTGATGTATAAACTTGGAGAAAAGATTAGGTTGTTTACAGTGTAAATCTGTATTCTGTATTGTTGTCTCTGCTTTGACGCCATCTTGTGGTTGACTAAGCTCACTGTGAGTGCTGTGGGTTGAAAGTGTATTTCCTTTTGCTTTGTGCCTTCAACTCGAAGTATGGTTTCTTCGTTTATCTCTCCAACCAACGTTTGTAAGTGTAACCGGGGATTTCCCACTGGATGTGGAACGGCAGCCCCACAGTGACAGAATCATTCTGTTTTATTGTTTTCAAGTCAATGTGTCAGTTTCCACCGCCTAGCTTCTATATTTAGTGGTCGACACAACAAGGCGGTTCAATTGAGCTAAAATCTGCTCGTGTGGGACAGGAAGTCATGCATAAACA
Source organism: Nerophis ophidion (assembly GCF_033978795.1). NCBI lineage: Eukaryota > Metazoa > Chordata > Actinopteri > Syngnathiformes > Syngnathidae > Nerophis > Nerophis ophidion. The sequence goes on from NC_084638.1 coordinate 15,297,281, forward strand.
CAAAATAAATGATATAGTTTACTTTCAAAGTAGAATATTCGATTTAAGGCGGATGGCATTCTACACTTTGAAAAGTCCTAATGGACATGAAGTCCACTTGTCAAAAGGTTTTCAGACCTAATTTTACCTCCTTCACACAAATGGACGAAGACATGCTTATTTTAAAAGGCCCAAAATTAAAGAATCATAAAACAGGCATATCCCGGGCAGCTATATGGAGGCCTGTACTTCACTGTTGTATTAAAATGACAAGTTCCATCTCCAACATGAAAGCGAGTGTCGCTTACACTACTGCACACAGAAAAATGTGTTGAGGAGAATTGCAAGTAGCCGAAACAAAGATTGTGAATGACTGACAAGAGTCTCACTTTTTTCATGTAAGTCTAATGTCAAATAAACATGCTCAGGTGCTGAGAGCAATGCACAGAGTGAGACCTTAGTCCAATTTAAAATCCAGAGACCAAGAAGGAAACACATGGACATAGCAAAATATTGATGACGGCAAGAATTAAGTTATTAGGTTCATTTTCATTTACCGTATTTTTCGGATTATAAGGCACACTTAAAATCTTTTCATTTTCTCAAAAATCGACAGTGCGCTTTATAACCCGGTGCGCCTAATGTACGGAATAATTCTGGTTGTGTTTACCGACCTTGAAACAATGTTATTTGGTACAAGGTGTAAAGATAAGTGACCAGTAGACGGCAGTCAAGCGATACCTGTAGGCTGCAATATGACGCAAGTAAACAAAACCAACACTTTAATTGTTTCAGTGAAAATAAAAAACATTGAACATGGCACTTTAAAATCTGTAAAAATGTTTTAGTACGACTTTTAAGCCGCGCCGCTTAACGGATTGTCGGCCCATTACGGCTACCGTAGTCAAACATACAAGTATTACTTTGGTGTGTGTATAAGGACTGCAAAATGGCACCCATTAGCAGACCAGCGCCCCCCGCAGCCCCAAAAGGGAATAAGCGGTAGAAACTGGATCGATGGATGGATGGATTATCTGGTGTTTTGTTTCACAATATTATGCAAAACCAACTTTTCTTTCCTTCTGGTACCTGCTGATGTGTATTTGGGATCTGCATAAGTCCTGAACATTTTTAAACGTCCTACAGTCCGTGCCGTTACCATAGTCTAAGTTTCTTCTTTTTCTCTATATTTTTGTTATGGGACAATCATCCTCTGCTGTTGCCATTTCTAATATAGAGTAGTATAAAGTGCTAACTCTATTGAAGTGCTAAAAACTACCAGTGTAGTGAGTTTACATAATTTAACCAAGGAACTCTAGTTATTAGAGAGTTCCTGTCGGACGGTTTGACTCACCTTCCACTCCCATCCTTGCACGCTACACCACTAAAACAAAGATGATGGGAAGAAGACGCTGTCGAAGGTGAGCCACGAAAATAAGACCGCCCAGAAAACGGCGCTTCCTGAAGCAACTGTCAGAAAGTATTTTATATTTAGGGAAAAAAAAAACAATGGGACATCACGGTGGTACAAGGGTTACTGAATGAGCCTCACAGTACGAAGGTCCTGAGCAATCCTGGGTTTCAATCCTGCGCTCGGGATCTTTCTGTATGGAGTTTGCATGTTCTCCCCGTGACTGCATGGGTTCCCTCCGGGTACTCCGGCTTCCTCCCACCTCCAAAAACATGCACCTGGGGATAGGTTGATTGGCAACACTAAATGGTCCCTAGTGTGTGAATGTGAGTGTGAATGTTCTCTGTCTATCTGTGTTGGCCCTGCGATGAGGTGGCGACTTGTCCAGGGTGTACCCTGCCTTCCGTCCAATTGTAGCTGAGATAGGCACCAGCGCCCCCCGCTACCCCAAAAGAGACAAGCGGTAGAAATTGGATGGATGGATGGATGGATAAATAAGATGACGCCTTTAATGCACCTTATAATCCAGTCAGCGCTATGGTCCAGAAAATATGGTAGATTAAAATTCAGCATTGTATTTTAATGACTAGTTCCATCTCCAACATGAAAGCCAGTGTTGCCAACACTACTGCACACAGCAAAACGTGTTGAGGGGAATTGCAAGTAGCCAGCAAAGATTGTGAATGAGTGACCAGAGGCTCACTTAGTTCATGTCGGTCTACTGTGGAATAAACATGCTCAGGTGCTGAGAGCGATGCACAGAGTGAGACCTCTTAGTCCGGTTCGAAATCCACAGACCAAGAAGGAAACACACAGACATAGCAATTTATTGATGACGGCAATAATTAAGTTATTAGGTTTATTTTCATTTACATCGGTCCTGGCCTACAATTGCATGAATATTTTAATGCCTCTGGATATCGTACTTAATTCTTTTTAATACCCTTTAAGGCCTTAATTCAGGCAAAGTCCATTTAATGACTTTTAATGCTTTTTAATGACCCACAGAAACCCTGTTAAATCTCTTAGAGGTCACCAGACCTATGTAAGCGTCAATACATAACTTGATGTTGCAGAAAAAAGACCATATGTTTTTTTAACCGATTTAAGAACTCTAAAAGGGTGAATTTGGCGATTTAAACGCCTTTCAATTGTTCGCTGTCGGAGCGATGACCTTTCACCTGTGATGTCACAACATGAAGCAATCCGCCATTTTCTCAATCTTATTACACGCACCAAGTCAAATCAGCTCTGTTATTTTCCGTTTTTTCGACTGTTTTCTGTACCTTGGAGACATCATGCCTCGTCGGTATGTTGTCAGAGGGTGTAACAACACGAACATAGACGGATTCAAGTTGCAACAGTGGCCAAAAGATGCGAAAGTCCCTCCTTTGTTCTGCACATTTTCCCGACGACAGCTGTGCTACGACAGAGATGGCAAGAATGTGTGGATATCCTGCGACACTCAAAGCAGATGCATTTCCAACGATTAAGTCAACGAAATCACAAAGGTGAGTTTTGTTGATGTTATTGACTTATGTGGAGTGTGCTAATCAGACACATTTGGTCACGGCATGACTGCAAGCTAATCGATGCTAACGTGCTATTTAGACTAGCTGTATGTACATATTGCATCATTATGCCTCATTTGTAGCTGTATTTGCATCCAGCCTTTCCCTCCACCCACATTTAATGCCAAACAAACACATACCAATCGTTGGTTAGAAGGCGATCGCCGAATTCATACGCGCTTCCTCCCGTGCCGCTGTCTGTCGTGATATGGCTCAATAGCTTCAGTTTCCTCTTCAATTTCGTTTCCGCTATCTGCCTTCACACTCCAACCATCCGTTTCAATACATGCGTAATGTGTCGAATCGCTTTTGCCGCTGAAATCCGAGTCTGAATCCGAGTTACTATGCTATACCTTTCTGTGCTATCCGCCATGTTTGTTTCTGGTGGCTTCACGCAGTGACATCACAGGACAATAGACGGGTGGATATAACGATGGTTAAAATCAGGCACTTTGAAGCCATTTTTCGGGGTGATGCATGATGGGTAAAATTTTGAGAAAAACTTCAAAAAATAAAGTAAGCCACTGGAAACTGATTTTTATTGGTTTTAACCCTTCAGAAATTGTGATAATGTTCCCCTTTAAATTCAAACAAATGTGGACCGATCAATACAAAAATCGACAGTAACAATACAAAGTATAATATCAGTATAAGGTCCATACTGTGGTTTGATCGATAGTTTGTTGAGTTTGTTATTGTTAACGAACTCAGTAAAAAAGGAAAACTTTAAGGGCATAAACCAATTAATTTAATTCAGAGCCATATTTAAATATTCAATTGATATTCTAACACCACCATCCTGTGTTTTTGTCTGATTATGAATGCGAACAAAAATGTAATTATTCAATGATCTTGAAATATGTAAATATCAGTATCCACATTGGTATGACCGATACTGCCCCTGTTACTTAGTACTAAATCTATACCTACATTTGTAGTATCACCCAAAACTAAAGTATCAAACGACAAAACAAGCGCTTATTACAGTTTAACAAAAGAGAAGAATAAGTGATTATTACATTTTAACAGAAGTGTAAATGGAAGCGCGTTACATTAGAAAGTTCTTAAATAAAAATATTGTTTATGGAATTATTGAGACATTTCTAGGATGTTTTTACAATTTTTACGAGATTTTGATAGAATTTAATACATTCTAAAGTCGGCATGGCTCGCTTGGTAGAGCGGCCAAGCCAGCAACTCAACGGTTGCAGGTTCAATCCTAGTCACTGCTGTTGTGTCCTTGAGAAAGGTACTTTACCCACCTGCTCCCAGTGCCACCACACTGGTTTATATGTAACTTAGATAATGGGTTTCACTAGGTAAAGCATCTGAATTACGAGAGAAAAGCGCTAAATGAATATACTTCACTTCACTTAAAAGGGAACCACATTTTTTTTATTGATTTTGCCTATCAAGAACACATATTTTTCTTTTTTATGCATTTTTAATAGTAAATTTATACGATCAAAAATCTGCTTACAATAGAGGCTATTAGAGTCGCACTATTCTGCCTAAAAAGAACTAAAAAAAAAAAACCTCCATTAAGGTTTTATGTACATGCAGTAGGTTTGTATGTCATTTAGTAACAGGTACATTTAAAAAAAAAAAAAATATATATATATATATATATATATATATAATAGTTACGTATTTTTGCTCATAAGCGCAATAATTTCAAAAACACATCACGGCGCTCGCTTTATTTTTTAAACAACATCACTGAATTTTACACACTGCAGACTTCCTGAGAGCCAACAAACATCGTATAACACCACTTACTGTACAAGGTCTGCCGTCACTATGACGCAGACTGATAGACCCTCGAAATATTCATGTTTAGATGAAGAATGACTTATAACCATCGCACGGTATAGGGGGGTGAAGCCAAGCATCTTTTTGGGCCTAAATTGGGTGTCAAAGGGTACCAATTTGTCAGAGTACGTCCTCATCCTTCTACTATCCAGGTTCCAGGTGAGAGGCAGGATTCATAATCTGGAATAATCTTTCACCAGCAACGAGGAGAGAAAGGAGCTCACCAGTCGGTGATGTCAACATAGACACACAAACAATAAATAGTTTGTCTGCGTTAGCACTTATAATAACAATATCACTAATACTTGGTTGGTATTCAAGCCCAAAAATGGAAATGGAGTATTATTGGCGCTTTTTGGGTGGTTAGAGAGGACCTCACATTGGCTCCATTGCAAGTGGTCTTTTATTTACATTTATGAGTTAGAATGTGATTTAAAAAATAAATATATCCATCATCATGTCTTTTATAATGATTGTGAACAATGAAAAAACATTTCCCAAAGAAGTGCAGTTCCCATCTAAATTCAGATGATTTGATTTAAGATTTTAAGTCTACGAGCATGAAGTGATGAAGCCTACTTGGATGAGAGGACAAAGGTCTTGTAAGACAAAGTGAACAGTCCAGTTGTGATGGATTGAATGCCCTGAGAATAAAATGATATGTGGATGTTGTGCTTACTTGGACTGTGATGAAGCTGTGAGGACTCAGCTGGTTTGTCTTCATGCTCTTCAGTCTTCACAGAGACAACAGTCAGTGGAAACTTGCTGAGATCAGCCTCCTCCTGCCCTAGAAGACACTCTTCCTCCTGACTGATCCACACTTCCTCCTCTTCCTCTTTAATGTGAGGGGGCTGCTGGACGTCTGTTGGGTAAATAAGTAAATGAGATAAAGAGCGAATATAAATAGTTTTGGACTGACACTGTTAACACAATTACATTATTTGTGTTCTTTCCTGTGTTGTGTAAAAAGTATGTAGCAAAACAACCAATAAATACACAGGAAATACCTCCTCTTGTCCCAGTCAATACAATTATTTTAAAAGTGAGTACAACAACAGACTTGGAAATTTGATGGGGGGCAATTTGAAAGGCGGATCGGTGCTGCGTCTTCAGTAATGCGGACGTTGTATCGATCCGTTGTGGTGAAGAAGGAGCTGAGCCGGAAGGCAAAGCTCTCAATTTATCGGTCGATCTACGTTCCCATCCTCACCTATGGTAATGAGCTTTGGGTCATGACCGAAAGGATAAGATCACGGGTACAAGCGGCCGAAATGAGTTTCCTCCGCCGTGTGGCGGGTCTCTCCCTTAGAGATAGGGTGAGAAGCTCTGCCATCCGGGAGGAGCTCAACGTAAAGCCGCTGCTCCTCCACATCGAGAGGAGCCAGATGAAGTGGTTCGGGCATCTGGTCAGGATGCCACCCGAACGCCTCCCTAGGGAGGTGTTTAGGGCACGTCCAACTGGTAGGAGGCCACGGGGAAGACCCAGGACACGTTGGGAAGACTATGTCTCCCGGCTGGCCTGGGAACGCCAGCCGGGAGAACTTTTGTTCTGTTGTGTTATGGTGTGAATGTTCTCCCAAAATGTGTCTGTCACTCTTGTTTGGTGTGGGTTCACAGTGTGGCGCATATTTGTAACCGTGTTAAAGTTGTTTATATGGCCACACTCAGTGTGACCTGTCTGGCTGTTGATCAAGTATGCATGGCATTCACTTGTGTGTGTGTGTGTGTGTGTGTGTGTGTGTGTGTGTGTGTCATAACTCCTTCAATCACACATTGTTCCAAACTGAGAGGAACATCAACCTCAAACTGTCTCGTTTTCATGAGGAATCTAAATCAAAACATCTTCTTATTGAAGAAAAGTGTTAATAATGAAATATAAAGTTAGTAAAGATGTGAGAGTAAGAAGTAAACAAACCTGTTCTGTGTAACACAACTTGATGTTTCTTGAAAACAGCGTCCAGTAGTTGATGTTGTCCCTCCTTCTCCTCTTTTGTTAGACAAAGTTCCTCCTCATACTTTGCTATCGTTCTTTCGCACATTTTCACACAATCACAACACTTTACACTCACATTTGATCTCTACTTAGCGATGTGTTGATAACGTCCGCGTCTCTTCGTTAGCAGCTAACAAGCTAAGCTAATTAGCACAAGACGCGATAAAGTGCGCTCAGACTAATGTATCCGGATACAAACAATGACTAACATTGTTTCATCTACTACACAACATATATGCGTACATGTATGCCCTAAATACAAATAGTGAAACAATAATGGCCAGTGGCCACGTTTAGGCCTTCTCTGTCAAACGCCATTTTGCTTTTTACTCCTTCGTCTTCTTTGGATTTCCAGCAGACTAGTAGAGCATCTTCACCACAAGAGCTGAGCCGGAAGGCACAGCTCTCAATTTACCGGTCGATCTACGTTCCCATCCTCACCTATGGTAATGAGCTTTGGGTCATGACCGAAAGGGTAAGATCACGGGTACAAGCGGCCGAAATGAGTTTCCTCCGCCGTGGGGCGGGGCTCTCCCTTAGAGATAGGGTGAGAAGCTCTGCCATCCGGGAGGAACTCAAAGTAAAGCCGCAGCTCCTTCACATTGAGAGGAGCTATATGAGGTGGCTCGGGCATCTGGTCAGGATGCCACCCGAACGCCTCCCTAGGGAGGTGTTTAGGGCACGTCCAACCGGTAGGAGGCCACGGGGAAGACCCAGGACACGTTGGGAAGACTATGTCTCTCGTCTGGCCTGGGAACGCCTCGGGATCCCCCGGGAAGAGCTGGACGAAGTAGTTGGGGAGAGGGAAGTCTGGGTTTCCCTGCTTAGGCTGTTGCCCCCGCGACCCGACCTCGGATAAGCGGAAGGAGATGGATGGATGGATGGATGGATAGTAGAGCATCTTAGGCCTCCACAGCTTCTTATCAGGACTTCTTCGTCCTGTCCTATGGTCCATACTACATTCTACAGTACAGGAGGTCGCACTATCAACCTTTCCATGGACCACTTCCAAGTTGGCTTCGTCGTTCGTCTTTTTTTTGTTTTTCAATGGCGGTTAGGATACCTGGAGGGCACTAGGACCGCTCTTTGTGGCCGCAGGAAGAGCAGCAGAAAATTTCCCTGGAGAAAGAAATAGTTGAGTGGCTAAACTTTGTATTGTATTTTTATTTTAATTGGCATATATATATGTATATATATATATATATATATATATATATATATATATATATATATATATATATATATATATACATATATACATATATATATATATATATATATATATATATATATATAGTTTTTGTTGCTGTTTTGTTTTGTTTGATTGTTTTTTTAATGTATTTATTTATTTTTACAACAGGCTGTGCTTCTAACATACTCCTAATACGTTTTTCCTATTGTTTTTCTTTTCTTTTTTATCAATCAGAAGTGTCACCAGGACGTCCCCTGGCCCTAACACTCCATGAAGGACATTTACGAGCATTGACTTTTGTCCTATATGGACATTCACATGGACATTGTTAACATCCATATTATCAACCTTTCTGGTTGGTCCTTGTGTGCCAGCTGTTTAATGGCAAATGTTTTTGAAGAAACTGCACGTTTTCTGTTTTGCATATTTGACATTGATCAGGATTTATTTTATTTAAGTATGGCGTTTCGACCAAGCGCTCTTTTCCACACTGCTGTGGTGGTGTATGCGGACCTTTCTTTCTTTCTTGTTCTGGTAAGTATTCCTTTTTTTGATCCAGCACCCATCCCAATTGGGTTTTTTGAATACAATGTTCTTGTGATTATAGTATGAATAGGACTTACAGTAAGTGCAACAGTGGTCTAGTGGAGGTGTAAAGTTCATTTTTCTAAGCATGTTGGTGTTTTGAAAGCATTTTCTAAGCATTTTTTCATGACCGGACTGAAATAGGGGACTCCCAAATTTTATAAGGGACACAAAAATGTTCCAACCGCCTGCGAGATGTCCCTTATTTCAAAGTCTGGGTGTTGGCAACCCTAATGGTTTGAAAAAGGCATTTGGTCGCTGATGCACTTATTGAGTGATAAAAGTATTGTAATTTTTAAAGATTTCATTAAGTACGAACTGCAAATAGATGAAAATATTTAAACAAATATTAAAGGCAATCGTTCAAAATATTCTAAATACAGCATATCATTTTTTTCAGAACTCTTTTATATCCTTTCTTGGGATTTTTGTTCGATGGACACAATATTAGAAAACTCTGAAATTAGACAATTCTTTACTTTTTCTTATTTGCTGTATTTTCTTTGGAACAAAACAAACAATACTCATAACTTGAAAGTTTCCATTCTTTCAATGGCAAAAGTGTTCATAAAAAAAAAACACACACAAAAAAAACTGAATTTACCCCTTAAAATAATTTTAGGATGTTGTTTTGCAATTTATGACAACACTTGTTCGTTCTGAGATAGAGAAACAAAATGAAGAGTTTATTTTTTAGGAATGTATGCAGAGTAAATCTCTGTGGGATGATGTGCTATATTGGGTTTGCCTAACACTCCAAACTTGTTTTGTGAAATTGATATTGTTTTGGGGATGTTAAATGAGACAGCGACTTGTCCAGGGTGTACGCCACCTTCCGCCCGATTGTAGCTGAGATAGGCGCCAGCGCCCCCCGCGACCCCAAAAGGGAATAAGCGGTAGAAAATTGATGGATGGATGGATAAACATAAAACCTTTTTAAAACACAATATTGAGGGTTTTGGTTTTATCCACAAAATGTAAGTTTGTAAAAACAAAACCATCCTTCCACAAACATTTCAGCCATTTTCTCTCACTTTTATATTGTATAAAGGTCTGGGGACATACATATAAAACAATCACAACACAATCATCATATTACAAAAGAGAGTAATACAGATAATTAATAAAATGAATTAGAGACCTAACAAATGATTCATAAAGTCACACATTTTAAAATTGTATAAAAGACAATTGTTCAAATGATGTATAAAGTAAATAATAATATGCTTCCTGAAGAGGTCCAGAAGATGTTTCAGATGTGAACCAGTAAATATGTATATCATAAATAGGGGCTAATCTATGGGATGATTAATAACTAGAAATAAAAATATGTCACACTTTAATATTTCAAACACCTATAAAAAACACTCTTATGAATAGGTCTAATATTGTATGACGAATATATATATATATATATATATATATATATACACACTTACATTTTTTTTAATGTATGTAAAATATGCCTTGTACTGTTTACTCTCACCTTTTCAGTGAAATTTTTCAGTTAAATTTTAATAAAAGTACACAATGTTGCATATTAATGCATGTACTTGACTAAAAAAAATCACTAATACAAAATATCTAATCTATAAATGTAAAAGCATATTAAAATAGTGTTACACAAATAACAATGTTACACATACAGTCACACGTTTTAAAAGGAAATTATCCATCCATCCATCCATTGTCTACCGCTTATTCCCTTTCGGGGTCGCGAGGGGTTTGTATAAAATATATGTAGGCACCAGCGCCCCCGTGACCCCAAAGGGAATAAGCGGTAGAAAATGAATGGATAGATGGATGGATGGATAAAATATATGAACACTAAATGTACTTTTCATGTAAAACATGTTTTGTACTGTTTTGGATTTACTGACCTTTTTAGTAAAATTGTTCCTCTTGCAATAATTTATGTCAATATAAAAGTAAAAAATGTTGCATATTAATGCACGCAATGGGCTGAAACAAATGGTGTATAAATATAGAAGCATGTTAACCAGATTGTTACACAAACAACAATGTCACACATGTTATATGTGCTGATGTTGTTAGAAAGTCAAAATGAAACTCTTGACAGTTTATTTCAAATCGTGCAGTTTCATTTGCTGCTGCTGTTCTCACCAGCACACTTGTGTTTCTTACACTGGTACTTATAAGAGAATCTTTCACCACACACACTGCAACTCAACACTTTCTCTCCTGTGTGTCTTCTCATGTGTGCTACAAGGTTTGATCGCTGACAAAAGCTTCTGTTGCAGATTGAACAGGAATGTGATTTTTCACCAGTGTGTGTTCTCTTGTGCTTTTTCAAATATTGACTTTCTGTAAAACCTTTACCACATATTGAACAGGTAAAACATTTTTCTCCAGTGTGTATTAGCATGTGTTTGTTTAACAGGTTTTTTTGTGTAAAACCTTTACCACAGATTGAAAAAGAAATAGGTTTTTCTTTAGTGTGTATTCTCATGTGTACTTTGAAACTCTGACTGTGAGTAAAACATTTACCACATTCTGAGCAGAAAAATGGCTTTTCTCCAGTGTGTGTTCTCATGTGTGCTTTCAAACTCTGACTGCTAGTAAAACTTTTACCACAGGTTGAACAGGTAAAAGCTTTTTCACCAGTGTGCGTTCTCATGTGCACTTTCAAATTCTGACTTTGTGTAAAACCCTTACTACAGAGTGAACAGGAAAAAGGTTTTTCTCCAGTGTGTATTAGCATGTGTTCCTTTAACCCCTTTTTTCGTGAAAAACATTTACCACATTCTGAGCAGGAAAAAGTTTTTTCGCCAGTGTGTGTTCTTATGTGTCTTTTCAGATATGAATGGTAATGAAATGTTTGGTCACAGTGAGAACATTTCAAATTAGTGTTATCAGTGTGACATGTCTTATCTTTAGAGTCTTCATCATCAGTGTCAGGAGAGTGTGACGTTGTGTCCTCACTATCTGATAGTGGAGCTAAGAGCTTGTCTGCTTGTGATCCTCCACAGTGGTCTCCATCAGCTTCTGTTGTCATGTGTTGTGTTGAGCTGCTGCTTGGAGGCTCCGCCTCTCTCTTCTTCTCACTTTCACCTTTGACCTCATCATCTTCACTCTTCACAGGGACACCAGTCACTGGGGACACCAGTCCTTCAATATGCTCTTGACTGATGCTGTGTTCCTCCTCTTCCTTTTTAATGTGGTGGGTCAGTGAGTCTTCCTCTTTCTTTTTACAGGAAAGGGTCTGTGTCAAAGAGGAAAAGAAGACGCCAGAGGGTCCGTGGCGCCTCATCTTGCTCTCTGATGGATCCTCCTTCACCATCCTTAAGCTACACTCCTGTTTTTCAGGCAGAAGTTGTTCTTCACAGACATCTGCAGGACACAAAATGACAAATATGTTTGAGAAATGTCCAGATTTGACCAGTCACATGAGGCATTCAGTATATTTACATGTTCTTAAAAAAATAAGTTATTATATGAATTGGGCTGAAAACAAACACACTGCTCTTTACATTATTCACAGGAAAATAAGACCACTTTTTATGAGGAATTGGCAATATTACCTAAAATCTATATTGCGATAAATTCCCGTATGCCTGAGTGCAGCTGGGATAGGCTCCAGCACCCCCTGTGATTATAATGTCAGTTACTGATGTATAAACTTGAAGAAAAGATTAGGTCGTTTACACCAGGGGTGGACATTACGTCGATCGCGATCGACTGGTCGATCTCGGAGGGTGTGTCAGTCGATCTCAAGCCAGGCATTAAAAAAATATACATAAAAATGAGCAATCATCAATCCTACCAAGACTTCACTTTCGTCAGTTGTTTGACATTCTCGGCACCCGAGGATCTTGTGAGATGACGCTGGCTGCTGCGAGCTCATATTTAAGAAAAAAATCCCTAACAGGGCGGACGCAGAGAAACACATTTTATTTCTAAAGACTCCGTACCTACTGTCAAAACTCTAAAGACCGACTGCACAGTTCCTGTCTTCACCATAAAAGACCTGTTTCATCCTGCCTGTGCTAACAAAATAAGAGTCTCCGAAAGCTAGCGTGCACAAGCTAGCAAGCTACGGAGTTTGATGCCAATGTATTTCTCCCCCGCCCTCAGCGACCGCTTTCTCACTTGCTTGCCCACCCGCACACTCACTGACGTCACTCACCTGCTGCCAGACATTAAAGGGCCCCACACATATGCTACTCTCATAACAAAGTGTTTAAAAAGGAGTATGCAAGTTGGACAAATGAGATGCCAAATCCAACCACTTTCATGTGGTATTGGACAGAAAGGAGGACTTTTTTTTTCCTCCATTTGAAAATGCGGACGTTATCAGCACCACTGTCTAATTCCAATCAAATACACCAACTTATATTATTGTCTTCATGAAAGAAAGGAATCTATGTGTGTTAAACATGCTTGTATTATCATTAAACACCATTAACTTGTTAACAAAAATGTCTCTTTCATAAATAAATAAATATAAATTATAAATAGGAATGAGGTCGATCTCCTCGACTTGGTCAATTGAAAAGTAGCTCGCCTGCAGATAAAGTGAGAGCGCCCCTGGTTTACACTATAAATCTGTACTCTGTATTGTTGTCTCTGGTGGTCGAGTTCGCTCACTGCAAGTCATGTGGGTTGAAAGTGTATTTCCTTTCGAAGTAAGGTTTTCAGACCTAATTTCACTTCCTTGACACAAATGGAGAAAGACTTAGTAATTCTAAAAGGCCCAAATTTAAAGAATCATAACAGGCATATCCCGGGCAGCTATATATGGGCCTGTGTCAATTACCAGCTTATACGACGACTTAAATAACATTTATTCTCTTACGGTTTCAAAGCAATGTGTACATTAAATGTGACCGCTGTATTAAAATGACTAGTTCCATCTCCAACGGGAAAGTGAGCGTCGCCAACACTACTGCACACAAGAAAATGTGTGGAGGAGAATTGCAAGTAGCCGAAACAAAGATTGTGAATGAAAAAACAAGAAGCTCACTTTGTTCATTTACCGTATTTTTCGGATTTTAATGCGCACTTACAATCCATTCAATTTTTCAAAACTCGACAGTGCGCCTTATAGCCCGGTGCGCCTAATGTACGGAGTAATTCTGGTTGTGCTGGCCGACGTCAAAGCAATTCTTTTTAGTACGTGGTGTATTGTTAAGGGAGTCCAGTAGATGGCAGTCACATATAAGAGATATGTGAAGACTGCAATATGACGCCAGTTAACAACACCAAAACTTTGAATGTTCCATTGAAAATAAAGAACATTACACATGGCACTCAAAAATCTGTCCAAATGTTTTAGTATGACTTTGAAGCCACATCAATTGAGGGATTATCGGTCTATTATGGCTCCCGTAGTAGTATTACTATGGTGTGTGTATAAGGACCGCAACATGGCACACATGAGCAGACATATTATCTGGCGTCTTGTTTCACAATACGATGCAAATGTTTTTGATTGATTTTAATTTTTTTATTGGTTGCTGCTCTCAGTATCAGCCCAAAGGTAAGGGCTGTACATTATTGTTTATACATTCAGTAAAAAAGAAAGACATTAAGGGCATAAACCAAATTATTTAATTCAGAGCCATATTTGAATATTCAATTGCTATTATAACACCACCATCCTGTGTTTTTGTCTGATTATGATTGGAACAAAAAATTGACTCATTCAATTATCATGAAAAATTTAAATATAGGTATCAGCATTGGTATGACCCATACCGCCCTTATAACTACTTATAGTATCAGCCAAAACTAAAGAATAAAACAACAAAACAAGTGATTATTACATTTGAACTAAACAGAAGAATAAGTGATTTTACATTTTAGCAGAAGTGTAGATAGAAACACGTTATATTAGAAAATTCCTAAATAAAAACATTGTTAATGGAATTATTGTAACAGTTCTTGGATGTATTTAGGATTTCTACTAGATTTTGACAGAATATAAAACATTCGAAGGCTGGCGAGGCTCGGTTGGAAGAGGGGCCGTGACAGCAACTCGACAGTTCCAGGTTTGAGCATAGTCACTGCTGTTGTTTCCTTGAGCAAGGTACTTTAACCACCTGCTCCCAGTGCCACCCACACTGGTTTAAATGTAACTTAGATCATGGGTTTCACTATGTAAAGCGCTCTGAGTCACTAGAGAAAAGCGCTAAATAAATATACTTCACTTCACTTAAAAGGAAACCACACTTTTTTTTTTGCCTATCAAGAACACACATTTTTTCTTACTTATGCATTCTAAATAGTAAATAGATGCGATCAAAAGTCTGCTAACAATAGAGGCTATTAGAGTCAATATATTCTGACAACAAAGAACTTAAAAAACATCCAAACACCTCCATTAAGGTTTTATGTACATGCAGTAGGTATATATTGGTAGGTTGGTAATGCATGGCATCCTGCCAGCTGCTATGCTGACAGTTATTTTAGTACCTGTCATTAAAGAAAAGGCCGGTGAGGTAGGGACTATGGACAATTATCAACCTATCGCCCGAGCCAGCATGCTATCTAAAGTACTGGAAAGTGTGATAACATACAGAGTTGGGGATCTTATTTGCACCGCAGACAACCAATTTGGCTTTAAAAGCAAGTACAGCACTGACTTGTGTATTTATGTTTTAAAAGAAGCAGTAGAAAAATACAGAGCGCAGGGCCCTACAATGTTGGTAGGGTTTATTGATGCATCTAAGGCATTTGACGGCGTCAACCATCTCAAACTCTTCACCAATCTGAAGCACAGGGGTGTTCTGGGTATATTCTGACATATTGGTACGACAGGCAGACAAAGCAAGTAAAATGGGGGAGTAGTTTATCCTCTCCCTTTAGAGTTGGCAATGGGGTACGGCAGGGCGGGCTTCTATCACCAGGCCTATTTAGCCTGTCTATGGATGACCTGTCAAGGCAGTGGGAGAATGCAGAACAGGATGCATCATGGGGAACACCTCAATCAACCACTTTATGTACGCTGATGATTTGGCCATTATATCTCCCAGTAGTGCAGGGTTCCACCAGCTTCTTAACATATGCTCAGACTATGGAGTCAAGTTTGACATTAAGTATAATGCCACAAAGAGTATGGTAATGATATGTAGGACCAAGGAGGATCACCATCTTAATTTCACAGTTTTCTATTTGTCTGGTCAAACCCTGTCTGTGTGCAACAATGTCAAAAACTTAGGCCACATCATCAATGACAAGATGGAGGATGATGCTGACATGCTTAAACAGAGAAGAAAGCCAATATACTGGTGAGAACATGTCATGACAGCTTGGATGAAGCAAAGGTGCAATGTTAATATTTGGTTACATCTCCCCTGGCAAGTTTCCCTGCAATAAAGCACTTTTGGTAGCCATCCACAAGATTCTGGTTGAATTTTTGACCACTCCTCTTGACAAAATTGGTTCAAGTCAGCTAAATTTATGACATGGACTTGTTTCTTCAGCATTGTCCACATGTTTAAGTCAGGACTTTGGGAGGGCCATTCTAAAACTTTAATTCTAGCCTGATTCAGCCATTCCTTTACCACTTTTGACGTGTGTTTGGGCTCATTGTCTTGTTGGAACACCCAACTGCGCCCAAGACCTAACCTCCGGGCTTGGGATTTTAGGTTGTCCTGAAGAATTTGGAGGTAATCCTTCTTTTTCATTGTCACATTAAAAGCACCAGTTCCATTGGTAGCAAAACAGACCCAGAGCATAATACTACCACCACCATCCTTGACGGTGGTAATGGTGTTCCTGGGATTAAATACCTCGCCTTGTCTCCTCCAAACATATTGCTGGGTATTGTGGCCAAACAGCTAAATTTTTGTTTCATCTGACCACAGAACGTTGCTCCAGAAGGTCTTATCTTTGTCCATGTTATGTCAGATGAAACCAAAATGAGCTTTTTGGTCACAATACCCAGCAATATGTTTGGAGGAGAAAATGTGAGGCCTTTAATTCCAGGAACACCATCCTACTGTCATTACTGTATATATTATAGACTGAATATAACATTGTATGTATACTTCTGATTCAGCAGATTTGGTCACATTTTCAGTAGACTCATAATAAATTCATAAAACAACCAAACTTCAAAAGTGTTTTTTGTGACCAACAAGTATGTGCTCCAATCACTATATCACAAAAAAATAAAAGTTGTAGAAATTATTGGAAACTCAAGACAGCCATGACATTATGTTCTTTACAAGTGTATGTAAACTTTTGACCACGACTGTATGTACATCATCCTCACAAGACAACCAAACTTCTTATACGCATCACATTTCAGAATAATGTTAATCATCAAATATAAAGTCAGTAAAGATGTGAGAGTAAGAAGTAAACAAACCTGTTCTGTGTAACACAACTTGATGATGTTTCTTATAATAAACATCCAGTAGTTGTGGTCGCTCGTCCTCCTCTTTTCTTGGCCAAAGTTCCTCCTCATACTTTTCCGTCGTTCTTTCGCACATTTTCACACAATCACAACACTTTACACTCACATTAGTTCCCTACTTAGCGATGTTTAAATAACTTCCGCGTCTCTTTGTTAGCAGCTAACAAGCTAAGCTAACTAGCCAGCTAAACTAGCTGCAAGCTACCTTGAATGAAGCTATCAAACAGGAGAAGTGTCAAAGTGCGCTCAGACTAATGTAACAATTATTAACCGTGTGTACTCTATTAAACAACATATATGTAAGAATACAGAAATATAATGCCCGCGTTTAGGACTTCTCCGTCAGACGCCATCTTGCTTTATCATCCGATCGGTCCACGCATGCGTGTATCTGACGTCACTTCCGACAACTTGTTTTGCCACACTTACTTACCATGGTTCTTTTGTGTCATCTGTATTTCAATAACAATGTCATCATAAACCATTACATACAAAAATATCTACATTTAAAAAATAAATTTAACTATGGAAGTTAGTGGCGCCCCCGTGTGTCATTCATTACAATGACAGAAGCGTAAAAGTGGTTAAAATTGTTTCGACGCAACTTGTACATGTTCATATTTCTTGTTCAATTTTACTCCGAGATATATCATGTTTCTTTACAAACATTACTAAAACATAAAAGTATTTAATCAAGATGGCGCCGCTGTAGTGGCTGCTGGTGACAGGAGCTCTGTGCTCTTGTGTCATCCTTTTGTGTTCCTGCTGTTTCCCTCTTGTTTTCATGTGTTTTTTTTTTTTTTTTGCTTTTTGGTTGGGGACCCTCTGGGACTGTGTGACAAGGGGTGGTTCTTTCGTGACTTCTGCAGTGCTTTTTTGTGAACTTCTGGATCTGCCTACCAGATGCTGGGTCTCTGCTACACCAGAATCCATTTGGAGAGACTGGAGGAGATGCGGATGAAGAGACAGGACTGTGGAGCTGGCGCTTAGCGTATGACGGACAACCTTCACAGTGTCTTGGCTGAATGAGCAGGTATCGGACACTTCAGTCTCCTTGCCCGCATCCTCGCTCATCCATGCGGACTGGACACTGGCGAGAGTTAATGGGCGGTTCGCTTCGTTGCTTTGTTTGGTCTACTCTTGTCTCTGGCCATGCTCCTCCCACCCCAGCAGATGATAGCGTGGAACACTGCAGAGGCCACCACATGTGTATATGGGTGTTGAAATTATGTTTTTGTTTGGTTTCTTGTCTATGCAGGTTGCTATCGTGTGTGCGCAATATATATTATTGGTTAATTATTCGTTGTTGTTTTTGTTATTTTACTTTTGTAGCAGTACTTAGCAATAGCACTGCTGGAGAGTCAGCTGGTTGCATCAGCTCTGCTCTTTTGATGTCCTTTGTGTTATTTGATGTTTCTCTCTTACACACATGTTTATGTGTGCTATGGGTATGAGGTTTTTCTCTTTTTTCCCTCGGCCTCAGACTGAACCACCTCTCCAGGGGCCCAAGCTTCGACTAAATATTTTTTTCATTTTACTCACCCCCCTCCCTAGCGTTTACCCGTTTCTCACCTTTTTTGTAAGGGGCGCCGGAAGTTGTCAGACCCGTCAGCTATCCTGTTCTGTCTCCCTGTAATGTTTGTCTGCTCTTGAATGGGATTGTCACAGCTAAACAGTGTGTGCAAACAATACAAAACTGCATACTGATACCCCAGATATGCACTGGATGTGGCGAGGACTTTTTACATTTCAATTCAAGTCAATGTGTCGATTTCCACTGCTGCCGAACCCTTTGTCGGTGCCGTACCACAACCCTGCGCTAAATATAAGCAGAGCTTCTATATTTGTCAGATGGCACAATGCTGCAGGTCAATGGAGCTAAGATCGGCTTCTGTGGGACAGGAAGTCACGCTCAAACATAATAAATTATCCGGTTTACTTTCTAAAACAGTACTGAAAAACAGTTTTGTTCAATGAAAATCTTCCCCAACATTTACTAAGATTAAACACAAATAATGCAACAATTGAAGTTTCCAACCTTACTCTTTTCTAAATGAAATGTGTGCAGCCGAGTCTGTCTCTCAGCAGTAAATGTGCTGCTGCTTGAATAGATGCTGCAGTGTAAAACACAAAAGGCACATATGTCATCTTTGTATGCAATGCAACTCTAAATTACTTTTTCTACATCCCAATTATACTTATTGATGAATAAAACAAACAACCAACCCCACTTGCGATGGCTCTAAAGTTCAGTGATGTGTTGCTAACTTCAGACTTTTTCTTCTTTGTGGATATTTTGCAGTAGTTAACTTCTATGATGTTAACTACTGCTGCTGATCTACCAGAGTCCACATTTTGTTAATAATTTTATTCATTCATACTTATTAACGAATAATAACATCAATGAAAGGAATGGAAATTTGTTTTGATTTTAAAAGACACAAAAACAAATGAAAATAATAAGATGTCCTCTCTTCAAAGATGAGAAAAAAATAAAAAAGTAGCTACATATATAATATTCAATATATGCACCCAACTTAAAAAGTAAGTACAGGACAACATATTGCACTAGAAGATGAGGAGCACTACATACAACATCAAATATACATTAATATTAAACATGCTGTGTTTTTAAAGTGTATTTAGCACAATCCTTGTTTAAGTGTTTTTAAATACCTGCATCTTCCAGGACTGTTACACACTTGTGTTTACTGACCTGATACTTATACCCAAACATCTTAGCACACACGGTGCAACTAAATGGTTTCTCTCCAGTGTGCGTTCTCATGTGACTGGTCATGGGTTGCTTTCTTGAGAAACTCTTCTTACAAACAGGGCAAGTAAAAGGTTTCTCTCCAGTATGTGTTCTCATGTGCGTGGACATGTCAGGCTTTCTGGAAAAACTCTTCTTACAAACAGAACAAGTAAAAGGTTTCTCTCCAGTGTGTGTTCTCATGTGTCTGGTCATGACAAGCTTTGAGGAGAAACTCTTCTTACAAACAGAGCAAAGAAAAGGTTTCTCTCCAGTGTGAATCCTCACGTGTGTGGTCAAGTCAAGTTTCCTGGAGAAACTCTTCTTACAAACAGAGCAAGTAAAAGGTTTCTCTCCAATATGTGTTCTCTTGTGTGTGGTCATGACACGCTTTGTGGAGAAACTCTTCTTGCATACAGAGCAAGGAAAAGGTTTCTCCCCAGTGTGTGTCCTCATGTGTCCGGTCATTTGTTGCTTTGAGGAGAAACTCTTCTTACAAACAGAGCAAGTAAAGGGTTTCACTCCAGTATGTGTTCTCATGTGTGTGGTCAAGTCAGGCTTTCTGGAGAAACTCTTCTTACAAACAGAGCATGTAAAAGGTTTCTCTCCGGTATGTGTTCTCCTGTGTACTGTAAAATTACTCTTCCATCTAAATGATTTCCCACATTCAGGGCAGTCAAAGTGTTTGTTGTTAGTGTGATGTCTCGTATCACCTTTAGAGTCATTTTTACTCTCCAAAGGTTTTTGGATGTGGTCACTGTGATCAGAAGAGTCTGACATCATGTGGTCCATGTCTGACAGTGGAGCAAAGATGCTGTCTGGTTCTGACTTTATATCTTCACAATGCTCTCCATCAGCTTCTGTGATGTGTTGACTTACAAGCTCCGCCACTCTGTTCTCCTCACTTTGACTGTGATGAAGCTGTAAGGACTGAGCTCCATCTTCATCATGAAGCTGCTCCTCTTTAATGTGGGAGGGGGCCTGTAGCTCCTTCTGTCCCACACTGGAGCTCCATTCCTGCTGCTTGGAGGGAATTTCTTCACGACTCTCTGCTGACACCTGCTGGACGTCTGCAGAACATAGAACACAAATGAGGTGTTACTGTATTGAAGTTTGCAGAATTCAAACCATTCACATGTGAGCTAGGCCAAATAGATAGTGATGTGCAAGCGACCTGGAAAATGCAGTAAGCTAAGCTACAAGTTACTCTCAATTAAATGTAGCTAAGCTATCCTCAGAGAATTGAAGCAAGCTACACTACACGCTACACTGCAAAAGTAGCTTGCCACATCAAAGCTACATTTAACAGCATTTCTATCTATTGGCCCACATGTATAATCCATCCATCCATCCATCATCTTCCGCTTATCCGAGGTCGGGTCGCGGGGGCAGCAGCCTAAGCAGGGAAGCCCAGACTTCCCTCTCCCCAGCCACTTCGTTCAGCTCTTCCCGGGGAATCCCGAGGCGTTCCCAGGCCAGCCGGGAGACATAGTCTTCCCAACGTGTCCTTGGTCTTCCCCGTGGCCTCCTACCGGTTGGACGTGCCCTAAACACCTCCCTAGGGAGGCGTTCGGGTGGCATCCTGACCAGATGCCCGAGCCACCTAATCTGGCTCCTCTCGATGTGGAGCAGCAGCGGCTTTACTTTGAGTTCCTCCCGGATGGCAGAGCTTCTCACCCTATCTCTAAGGGAGAGCCCCGCCACACGGCGGAGGAAACTCATTTCGGCCGCTTGTACCCGTGATCTTATCCTTTCGGTCATGGCCCAAAGCTCTTGACCATAGGTGAGGATGGGAACGTAGATCGACCGGTAAATTGAGAGCTTTGCCTTCCGGCTCAGCTCCTTCTTCACCACAACGGATCGATACAACGTCCGCATTACTGAAGACGCCGCACCGATCCGCCTGTCGATCTCACGATCCACTCTTCCATCACTCGTGAACAAGACTCCTAGGTACTTGAACTCCTCCACTTGGGGCAGTGTCTCCTCCCCAACCTGGAGATGGCACTCCACCCTCTTCCGGGCGAGAACCATGGACTCTGACTTGGAGGTACTGATTCTCATTCCGGTCGCTTCACACTCTGCTGCGAACCGATCCAGGGAGAGCTGAAGATCCTGGCCAGAAGAAGCCATCAGGACCACATCATCTGCAAAAAGCAGAGACTTAATCCTGCGGCCACCAAACCGGAACCCCTCAACGCCTTGACTGCGCCTAGAAATTCTGTCCATAAAAGTTATGAACAGAATCGGTGACAAAGGACAGCCTTGGCGGAGTCCAACCCTCATTGGAAACGAGTCCGACTTACTGCCAGCAATGCGGACCAAGCTTTGACACCGATCATACAGGGAGCGGACCGCCATAATAAGACAGTCCGGTACCCCATACTCTCTGAGCACTCCCCACAGGACTTCCCGAGGGACACGGTCGAATGCCTTCTCCAAGTCCACAAAGCACATGTAGACTGGTTGGGGCAAACTCCCATGCACCCTCAAGAACTCTGCCGAGAGTATGGAGCTGGTCCACAGTTCCACGACCAGGACGAAAACCACACTGTTCCTCCTGAATCCGAGGTTTGACTATCCGGCGTGGCCTCCTCTCCAGTACACCTGAATAAACCTTACCGGGAAGGCTGAGGAGTGTGATCCCACGATAGTTGGAACACACCCTCCGGTCCCCATTCTTAAAGAGAGGGACCACCACCCCGGTCTGCCAATCCAGAGGTACCGCCCCCGATGTCCACGCGATGCTGCAGAGTCTTGTCAACCAAGACAGACCCACAGCATCCAGAGCCTTAAGGAACTCCGGGCGGGTCTCATCTACCCGCGGGGCCTTGCTGCCGAGGAGCTTTTTAACTACCTCAGCAACCTCAGCCCCAGAAATAGGAGAGCCCACTACAGATTCCCCAGGCACCGCTTCAGCAAAGGAAGACCAGGCACCGCTTCAGCAAAGGAAGACGTGTTGGTGGGATTGAGGAGGTCTTCGAAGTATTCCCTCAACCAATCCACAACATCCGCAGTCGAAGTCAGCAGAACACCATCCACACCATACACGGTGTTGATAGTGCACTGCTTCCCCTTCCTGAGGCGGCGTATGGTGGTCCAGAATCGCTTCGAAGCCGTCCGGAAGTCGTTTTCCATGGCTTCCCCGAACTCTTCCCATGTCCGAGTTTTTGCCTCAGCAACCGCTAAAGCTGCACACCGCTTGGCCCGTCGGTACACGTCCACTGCCTCCGGAGTCCTATGAGCCAAAAGAACCCGATAGGACTCCTTCTTCAGCTTGACGGCATCTCTCACTGCTGGTGTCCACCAACGGGTTCTGGGATTACCGCCACGACAGGCACCAACAACCTTGCGGCCACAGCTCCAATCAGCCGCCTCGACAATAGAGGTTCGGAACATGGTCCACTCGGACTCAATGTCTCGCACCTCCCTCGTGACATGTTCAAAGTTCTTCCGGAGGTGGGAATTGAAACTCTCTCTGACAGGAGACTCTGCCAGACGTTCCCAGCAGACCCTCACAATGCGTTTGGGCCACCCAGGTCTGTCCGGCATCCTCCCCCACCATCGCAGCCAACTCACCACTAGGTGGTGATCGGTAGAAAGCTCCGCCCCTCTCTTTCCCCGAGTGTCCAAAACATGAGGCCGCAAATCCGATGACACAACTACAAAGTCGATCATGGAACTGCGGCCTAGGGTGTCCCGGTGCCATGTGCACATATGGACACCCTTATGTTTGAACATGGTGTTCGTTATGGACAATCCGTGACGAGCACAAAAGTCCAATAACAAAACACCACTCGGGTTTAGATCCATTCTTCCCAATCACGCCTCTCCAGGTTTCACTGTAGTTGCCAACATGAGCGTTGAAGTCTCCCAGTAGGACAAGGGAATCACCCAGCGGAGCACTTTCCAGTACTCCCTCGAGTGTACCCAAAAAGGGTGGGTACTCTGAACTGCTGTTTGGTGCAAAAGCACAAACAACAGTCAGGACCCGTCCCGCCACCCGAAGGCGGAGGGAAGCTACCCTCTCGTCCACCGGGTTGAACTCCAACGTGCAGGTTTTGAGCCGGGGGGCAACGAGAATTTCCACCCCAGCCCGTTGCCTCTCACTGCCGGCAACGCCAGAGTGGAAAAGGGTCCAGTCCCTCTCGAGAGAACTGGTTCCAGAGCCCTTGCTGTGCGTCGAGGTGAGTCCGACTATATCCAGCCCGAACTTCTCTACCTCGCGCACTAGCTCAGGCTCCTTCCCCCCCAGTGAGGTGACGTTCCACGTCCCAAGAGCTAGCTTCTGTAGCCGAGGATCGGACCGCCAAGTGCCCTGCCTTCGGCTGTCGCCCAGCTCACAATGCACCCGACCTCTATGGCCCCTCCTATGAGTGGTGAGCCCATTGGAGGGATGACCCACGTTGCCTCTTCGGGCTGTGCCCGGCCAGGCCCCATGGGGGCAGGCCCGGCCACCAGGCGCTCGCCATCGTGCCCCAACTCCAGGCCTGGCTCCAGAGCAGGGCCCCGGTGACCCGCGTCCGGGCAAGGGAAATCTGAGTCCATTTTGTTGTAATTCCATAGAAGTTTTGAGCTGCTCTTTGTCTGATCACTCAAGTAGGACCTGTTTGTCTTGGGAGACCCTACCAGGGGGCATGAAAGCCCCCAGACAACATAGCTCCTAGGATCACTGGGACACGCAAACTCCTCTACCACGGTAAGGTAGCAGCTCAATGTTAATGTAACTGAGAGTGTACACATGGACCCAGTGAGAGAACTACATGTCTTCAACTCATCACTGAGCGTGTTCCACCATTTAACTCCTAAAATTAAAATACATTTGCATTTTAAATTCCTTCTTACTTTACCTATTTCAAAAATCAATATTCCCCGTAAATGATAGTTTTCTCCTCTTAATTGAAATAACCTAAGAATACAAGCTGGAAGACTGTTTTTCTTAATCGAAACATAATTTCCAAGGTTTTTAAAAACACAATTTCTGAAAATTTTAACACATAAGAACTTATAAATAATGGATTGGTATGTTCATAGTAGCACATTTTTTGCATTAATCTAATGACCGTTTTTTGAAGTTGAATTGTTGGTTCTATATTTGTTTTGTAAACATTTCCCCAAACTTCAACACAATATGTTAGATAATGAAAAATGAAAGAATAATACAAAAATATACAGACATGTCTTATTCAGCATGTGTCTTACCTTATGAAGAATTGCAACGAATTTGGATATTTTTCCCTTTATATATTCAATATGCGGTTCCCAACATTATTTATGATCAATTATTATTCCCAATAATTTAGTTTCATATACTCTATCAATTGTCACGTGATTTTTGATTTTAGTTTTGCTTCACAATTTGTCCTTGCACCACTAAACACCATAAATTTAGTTTTCTTATCATTTAATGATAACTTATTAATATCAAACCATTTTTTAGCTGAATTAACTCAACCTCTATTACTTCAAGTCTTCTCCTGAACAATATACATTTGTATCATCTGCAAACATAATACATTTCAATGTATTAGATACTGAACAAATGTCATTTAAATAAAGTATAAATAACTTACAGTAGGTCCCAATACCGAGCCTTGTGGAACCCCACAAGTTACTGTTCTTGGCTGGGATTTAGTCTTATTAATTTTTACATATTGAGCTCTATTACTTAAATAACTACTTAACCACTGTTGTGAAACACCTATTATGCCATAGTTTTACCATTTTTGCAGAAGTGAGAAATGATGGATTGTGTCAAAAACTGTATGTGAGTCAATAAATACTCTAAAGGTGTGTTGCTTTTTTTTCTATTCCTGTAGCTATGTTTTCTACAAAGTCCATCACCACTAGGGACGTTGATCGATTACTCCTGAAGCCATACTGATGCTCATTCAATGTCATGATCTGTGGTCTGGATTATGTTTTTTATTTTAAATCTAAGACTCCTTCGGTTCCTGTTTTTTGTGCACCCTTGTTTGTTTTAGTTACCATGGTTACTTATTATTTTCACCTGCTTATGATTAGTGTTCACCCACTCACCTGCTGCCTGAGCACTAATCAGATACATTATTTAAACCTGCCTTGCCCTCCAGTGAGTGCTGGAGTATTGTTTGTCGTTTGCTGTTTGCTCTGTGCTCTGGACTGCCTTTTTTTGGAAGCTGAGAGCTATTCCCTGGATCCGACTCCTGTCACTGTTTGCTGGTTTCTGGTTCGTGTTTTCCTTGCCTTATTTTTGAACATTAAAACCATGTTTTCATTTTCCAAGCCTGTCATCTCTGCATCTTGGGGTTCGTCACCAACACCATGTGACATTTAATAGCTCATGTTTGTCAATGAACTTATCAAGTCTATTTACAAATAATTTCTCAAGAATCTTTGCAAATTGAGGTAGTAGAGAGACAGATCTATAACTTGAGACCATATGCTTATCACCATTTCTATAAATCGGAATAACTTAAAAAATGTTCATATTGTCAGGAAAAGTTCCAGTTGAAAAAGATTTATTGCATATATAAGTAGATGGCTTCAGGACACAATCCATCACTTCTTTAAAAAGTGACATATCCACGTTGTTACCATCGGCACATGTTTTGTTTTTATACTTTCTGACCAATTCTAACACATCACTTTCACAAACTCGGCCAAGAAACATAGAATTTTTAATGTTAGATACACGCTTTAACTTTTTGTCATCATTCATATCAAAATGTATATTTTAGCCAAATTTGGGCCAACATTCACAAAAAACTTATTGAATTCCTCAGCTTTTTCTACTGTATTTTCAATAATTGAGTTGTCATCTTTTACCAGATATGCTGTAAAATCCTCATTTCTAGGTTTTTTAATCATAGTATTAAGCACATTCCAACTTTCAATGATATTATTTTTATGTTTATGCAGCAATTGTTCATAATAGTTTTTGTTGCAGCCTCATTATACATGTCCATCTGTTTTTCATACTTTTTATATTTGTCCTCAATTTCTTTTGTTTGATGTTTAATACATTGCTTGTAAAGCCTATTTTTCTTTTTACAGGCTTTTACTAAACCTTTTGTTATCCATGGTTTCTTCCTCGTTTTAGTATTTTGCTTATATTATCTCAATGGACAATGACGGTCATAAAGTGTCAGAAATATATCCAGGAATGTATCGTATGCTTCATTAGTATCCTCCACAAAATTATTTTGCCAATCCTGATTTAAAAGATCAGCCTTGAATGCCTTCACTGCTTCTGGGGATTTTATTCTAACAAAGTTATTTATTTGTTTTTTTGTTAGTAAGTATCGCTTCTTATTCATTTGGATCACTGTATAGACAGGCAAGTGATCACTTGCATCACTTATTCTAACACCACCATCCGGTGTTTTTGTCTGATTATAATTGCCAACAAAAATGGACTCATACAATGATCTTGAAAGATTTAAATATCAGTATCCACATTGGTATGACCGATACTGACCCTGGCTGTAATTACTTCGTACTGGATCGATTGAATTAACATGCTCAGGTGCTGCGAGCGATGCACAGAGTGAGACCTCTTAGTCCAGTTTAAAATCCACAGACCAAGAAGAAAACACAAAGACATAGCAATGTATTGATGACAACAAGAACTAAGTTGCTAGGTTTATTTTCATTTATATCGATCCCGGCCTACGATTGCATGAATATATTAATGCCTCTGTCATGCCTATGGATCATGTTTTGTTTTGTTTTTTGGACTCTCAGTTCTGTTTTGCACTTTTCGTCTCCATGCCAACTCTTAGATTTTTCACCTTGGCCTCAAGTCACGCCCTTGTCCTCAGCCCTCACATCTGTTTCTAATTATCATAGTCATTATATAAGCCATTCTTTTTCTGTCTTCATCCTGGCAACTTCACCTACCTTCAGATCCCGCATATCCCTCATCTATCTTCCTGCCATGCTATTCGGTTTACTATGCTGTCCATACCACGTAAGTTTTTGTTGTTTATGCTGCAGTGCAAGTTTTGTTTTTTCATGCCACAGTGCAAGTGTTTTTTTTCAGGTTTATAGTTTACAGCCTTTGTTCGAGTCCTTTGTTTTTGTAGTTTAGTTTGTTCTCCGCCATTTGTGTGCGCCCTTTGTTTACCTTTTTTTTCAATAATAGTGTTAAATAAACATGTACTCACGTTCACGCCTGGCTCGTTCCAAATTCCCTCTGTGTCGAAGAAACAACCCAAAACTCTGGACATCGTATTTAATGCTTTTTAATACCATTTAAGGCCATAATTTAGGCAATGTCCATTGAATGACTTTTAATGATTTTTAATGATCCACAGAAATCCTGCGAAAGCTCTTAAATTTAAAGTATCAAACAACAAAACAAGTGCTTATTACATTTTAAGAAAAGAGAAGAATAAGGGACTGTTAGATTTTAACAGAAGTGTAGATAGAAACACGTTACATTATAAAGTTCTCAAATAAAAATTTTGTTAAAGGAATTATTAGAACATTTCTAGGATGCATTTACGATTTTGATAGAATTTAATACATTCTAAGGCCAGCGTGGGTCGGTTGGTAAAGAGGCCGTGCCAGCAACTAGACGGTTCCAGGTTTGATCCTAGTCATTGCCGTTGTGTCCTTGGGCAAGGTACTTTACCCACCTGATCCCAGTGCCACCCACACTGGTTTAAATGTAACTTAGATCATGGTTTTCACTCTGTAAAGCGCTCTGGGTCACTAGAGAAAAGCACTAAATAAATATACTTAATTTCACTTAAAAGGAATTCACTTTGTTTTTTGCCTATCAGGAACACATATGTTTATTCCTTTTAATCCATTCTAAATAGTAAATAAATGCGATCAAAAGTCTGCTTACTATAGAGGCTATTAGAGTTGCACTATTCTGCCTACAAAGGACTTAAAAAAGCATCCAAAAACCTCTATTATGGTTTTATGTACATGCAGTAGGTATATATGTCATTTAGTAACAGGTGCATTTTTAAAAAGATGTAATATATACCTATTTTTGCTCATTAGGGAATCAATTAAAAAATGCATCACATTTGCTTTTTTTTTTAACAACATCACTGAATATTAAACACTGCAGACTTCCTGAGAGCCAACAAACATAATAAAACATCACATACTGTAACAAAGTCTGCTGTCACTATGACACAGACTGATAAAATTGAGTTATCTTCCCGTTTGGATGAAGAATGACTCATAATCGTCGCACGGAAAAGGCGGGTGAAGCTAAGCATCTTTTTGTGTCGTTCGCCATTGCCGGTTCTAAATTGGCTGTCAAA
Source organism: Nerophis ophidion (assembly GCF_033978795.1). Classification (NCBI taxonomy): domain Eukaryota; kingdom Metazoa; phylum Chordata; class Actinopteri; order Syngnathiformes; family Syngnathidae; genus Nerophis; species Nerophis ophidion. The sequence continues at coordinate 15,326,225 of NC_084638.1, forward strand.
GGGTACCAACTTGTCAGAGTACGTCCTCATCCTCCTACTATCCAGGTGAGAGGCAGGATTCATGATCTGGAATAATCTTTCAGCACCGAGGTGAGGAAGGAGCTCCCCAGCCGGTGATGTCAACATAGACACACAAGCTATAAATAGTTTGTCTGCGTTAGCACTTATAATAACAATATAAATGATAAATGGGTTGTACTTGTATAGCGCTTTTCTACCTTCAAGGTACTCAAAGCGCTTTGACACTACTTCCACATTTACCCATTCACACACTGATGGAGGGAGCTGCCATGCAAGGCGCCAACCAGCATCCATCAGGAGCAAGGGTGAAGTGTCTTGCTCAGGACACAACGGACGTGACGAAGTTGGTACTAGGTGGGATTTGAACCAGGGACCCTCGGGTTGCGCACGGCCATTCTCCCACTGCACCACGCCGTCCCTAATATCACTAATACTTGGTTGGTATTCAAGCCACGAAATGCAAATGGAGTATTGTTGGCGCTTTTTGGATGGTTATAGATGACCTCCCACTGGCTCCATTGCAAGTGGACTTTTATTTACATTTATGAGTTAGAATGTGATTTAAAAAAAATATATATATACATCCTCATGTCTTGTGAACGAAATACAAAAGTTCCCCACATAGTGCAGTTTCCCTCTAAATTCCAATGATTGGATTTAAGATTTTAAGTCTATGAGCATGAAGTAATGAAGCCTACTTGGATGAGAGGACAAAAGTCTTGTAAGACAAAGTGAGGAGTCCAGTTGTGATGGATTGAATGCCCTGAGAATAAAATGATATGTGGATGTTGTGCTTACTTGGACTGTGATGAAGCTGTGAGGACTCAGGTGGTTTGTCTTCATGCTCTTCAGTCTTCACAGAGACAACAGTCAGTGGAAACTTGCTGAGATCAGCCTCCTCCTGCCCTAGAAGACACTCTTCCTCCTGAGTGATCCACACTTCCTCCTCTTCCTCTTTAATGTGGGGGGGCTGTGGATCCTCCTCTTCCTCTTTAATATGAGTGGGCTGATGGACATCTGTTGGGTAAATAAGTAAATAAGATAAAGAGAGAATAGAAATAATTTTGGACTGACACTGTTAAGGGCTTCACGGTGGCAGAGGGGTTAGTGCGTCTGCCTCACAATACGAAGTTCCTGCAGTCCTGGGTTCAAATCCAGGCTCGGGATCTTTCTGTGTGGAGTTTGCATGTTCTCCCCGTGAATGCGTGGGTTCCCTCCGGGTACTCCGGCTTCCTCCCACTTCCAAAGACATGCACCTGGGGATAGGTTGATTGGCAACACTAAAATTGGCCCTAGTGTGTGAATGTGAGTGTGAATGTTGTCTGTCTATCTGTGTTGGCCCTGCGGTGAGGTAGCGACTTGTCCAGGGTGTACCCCGCCTTCCGCCCGATTGTAGCTGAGATAGGCGCCAGCGCCCCCCGCGACCCCAAAAGGGAATAAGCGGTAGAAAATGGATGGATGGATGGACACTGTTAACACAATGACATTATGTGTGTTCTTTTTTGTGTGTTGTGTTAAAAGTGTGTGGCAAAACAACCAATAAATACCCAGGAAATACTTCCTCCTATCCCAGTCACTACAATTAATTCAAAAGAGAGAACAAAAACAGACTTGGAAAGGCAGCATTGATTGTGGGATTCTTAACTTTACACTCACTGGTGTAAAGTATATAAATATTTTATTGTGTATATGGTCTATTACACCTAAACTTTATCTCTAAACTTAACTATAATATTGTAATGATAAATTCATTACCATAACTTCAATATCATGAAAATAAAAATATTAAATTCCAAAATAGCTTCAAAAGACATTCATGTTTTTGTCATCATGCAGAATATTTTTTTGTGGTCATTTTGTTGGCTGGGAGTGAAATTATAACTTTATTTAGATTTGATTACAGAATAAAACATATTTGGTGAGTGTGTGAGTTTTGTGTAAACATGTTGATACAGGTTTACATCTTCTTGGGGACTGGAACATAGATATGTCCCGAAAGGATGCACCCATTTTTAAAACATTCACTAGGCTGTGCCACCAACATTTTCTCACTTAGCTCATTAACTGGTGCAACCTGGTGAGACGCAGGAGGAGCCAGGCCCGGAGTCACCCCATAGTGCCCGGAACCTCCAAGTGTTGGAAACTAATCCCTTGAGCATCAAATCTGACAGGAGGCGGATCAAATGGCCAGCAGCTAGCATGACCTCATTGTGGAAGCAGTTCGATGACGATGTCGACCAAATTCTGGAGGCGACGGTAAAGGGAGAGGCTGACGGGAAGCTCCAAGCTATGACAACAATCATTGTCAGTATCGCTGCTGAACGATTCGGCGAGGAGGAGAAGAAAAGCTCCGGAACAACGTACTCAAAGAATCAAAGAGCTGTGAGGATCCACAACATCAGGCAGGAGATGAAAGCACTGAAGTCCCAATACAAGAAGGCCGGAGATAAGGAACGTATTGGCCTGGCCCAGCTAATGTGCATCCTGCGGAATAAGATCAGGGTTCTTCGCCGGGCTGAGTGGCATCGGAGGCGACGCCGTGAGAGGGCACGCAAGCGTGCTGCCTTTATCTCCAACCCCTTCAAGTTCACTAAGGATTTGTTGGGGCAGAAGCGCAGTGGTAAACTTGCCTCCTCGCAGGAAGACATAGACCAACATCTGAAGCAGACGTACAGCGACCCCGCAAGAGAGCAGGAGTTGGGAGAGTGTAACATCCTCATAGACCCCCCTGAACCGGAGGTGCAGTTTGACATGTCAGAACTGCAGCTAAAGGAAGTCAGGGAGGTTGTCCGCAGAGCAAGGGCACGCTCTGCTTCAGGACCAAGTGGCACTTCATACAAAGTGTATAAGAACTGTCCCAAAATCCTGCTGCGTCTGTGGAAAATCCTGCGAGTCTTCTGGAGAAGAGGGAGGATCCCAGAACAATGGAGAGTAGCTGAAGGGGTGTGGATCCCGAAGGAGGAAAACTCCACCCAGCTAGACCAGTTCCGCATCATCTCCCTGCTGTGCGTCAAGGCAAAGATATTCTTCAGCACTGTTTCCAAACGGCTGTGTACCTACCTGGGTCAGAACACCTACATCGACACATCTGTCCAGACCCTTTAAGCAAACTCCCAGGGTGAGTGAGTCCTTTTAAACCTTCATAGACCTCGTTGTTACTTCTGACCAGTCTAAGATCACCACAAGTGGAACTACTGTATGCGGCTTAAGTGATCATTCCATCGTTTTCTGTACCTATAAAGAACATAGAACCGAGGCTGACGGCCACAAAACAAGCAAATTTACAATCCTTAACACCTACACTAGCAAGGCTTTCAATGACAAACTGGCAAATTAAGACTCGTCTTGGGGCTTGCAAGTACACATGTGTTTGGGTCAAATCCTAATCTCAGAAAAGTAAATAACTTCACAATCTAAGTGGGTGAAAATATTATAACAAACAAAAATGAGATAACCTATTTTGGCTGCATCATAGAGACTAATCTCTCCAGTGAAAAATGACTACTAAGGTAGTCAAAGAATCAACCGTCAAATTCGGTTCTTACTAGTGTTGTCCCGATACCAAAATTTTGGTACCAAAATGTATTTTGATACTTTTCAATTCCACAAAAAAGTGCATTATTGGCTTTATTTTAACAAAAAAATCTAGGGTACATTAAGCATATGTTTATTATTGCAAGCTTGTCCTTAAAGGCCTACTGAAAAGAGATTTTCTTATTTAAACGGGGATAGCAGGTCCATTCTATGTGTCATACTTGATCATTTCGCCATATTTTTGCTGAAAGGATTTAGTAGAGAACATCCACGATAAAGTTCGCAACTTTCGGCCGCTAACAGAAAAGCCCTGCCTTTACAGGAAGTCACAGACGATGACGTCACATGTTGATGGCTCCTCACATCTTCACATTGTTTTTAATGGGAGCCTACAACAAAAAGAGCTATTCGGACCGAGAAAACGACAATTTCCCCATTAATTTGAGCGAGGATGAAAGATTCGCGTGTGAGGATATTTAAAGCGACGGACTAGAAAAAACAAACAAAAACAAGCTAAAAAAAAAAACGCGATTGCATTGGGACGGATTCAGATGTTTTTAGAGACATTTACTAGGATCATTCTGGGAAATCCCTTATCTTTCCATTGTGTTGCTAGTGTTTTAGTGAGTTTAACAGTACCTGATAGTCGGAGGGGTGTGTCCACGGGTGTCTTGACGCCAATGTCTCAGGGAAGTCGACGGCAGCTTTATTGACGGGGCAAGCTCAGCTGATCTCCGGTAAGAAGCGACTTTTTACCACAATTTTCTCACCGAAACCGGCTTGTTGACATTTGGTCGGGATGCATGTTCCCTTGACCGCTGTGATCCATGGTAAAGTTTCACCTCCGGGAATTTTAAACAAGGAATCACCGTGTGTTTGTGTGGTTAAAGGCTAAAGCTTCCCAACTTCATCTTTCTACTGTAACTTCTCCAATATTAATTGAACAAATTGCAAAAGATTCAGCAACACAGATCTCCAAAATACTGTGTAATTATGCCGTTAAAGCAGACGACTTTTAGCTGTGTGTGTGTGTGTGTGCAGCGCTCATATTTCCTAACAGCCCGTAACGTCACGCGTACACGTCATCATTACGCGACGTTTTCAAGAAGAAAATCCCGGGAAATTTAAAATTGCAATTTAGTCAACCAAAAAGGCCGTATTGGCATGTGTTGCAATGTTAATATTTCATCATTGATATATAAACTATCAGACTGCATGGTGGGTAGTAGTGGCTTTCAGTAGGCCTTTAAATAAAATAGTGAACATACAAGACAACTTGTCTTTTAGTAGTAAGTAAACAAACAAAAGCTCCCTAATTTAGTCTGTTGACATATGCAGTAACATATTGTGTCATTTATATTGTATTATTAGGTCAAAATTATTAAGGACAAGTGGTAAAATATTGATTATTAATCTACTTGTTCATGGACTGTAAATATCTGCTTATTTTCTGTTAAAGGGGAACATTATCACCAGACCTATGTAAGCATCAATATATACCTTGATGTTGCAGAAAAAAGACCATATGTTTTTTAACCGATTTCTGAACTCTAAAAGGGTGAATTTGGCGATTTAAACGCCTTTCAAATGTTGGCTGTTGGAGCGATGACCTTTCACCCGTGACGTTACAATGGGAAGCAATCCGCCATTACACACACAAGTCAAATCAGCTCTGTTATTTTCCGTTTCGACTGTTTTCCGTACCTTGGAGACATCATGCCTCGTCGGTGTGTTGTCGGAAGGTCTAACAACACGATCAGGGACGGATTCAAGTTGTCTTACGTGGAGTATGCATCGATTAGCACGGCATGCTAATCCATGCTAACATGGCAGAAATGGCAAGAATGTGTAGATATCCTGCGACAATCAAAGCAGATGCATTTCCAACGATAAAGTCAACGAAATCACAAAAGTGAGTTTTGTTGATGTTATTGACTTATGTGCTAATCAGACATATTTGGTAATGGCATGACTGCCAGCTAATCGATGCTAACATGCTATTTAGGCTAGCTGTATGTACGTTTGTAGTTATATTTGCATCCAGTCTTTCCCTCCACCCACATTTAATGCCAAACAAACACTCACCAATGGACAGATTTAAGTTGCTCCAGTGGTCAAAAGATGCAATCGTTGGTTAGAAGGCGATCGCCGAATAGCTTCAATAGTTCGCTCAATAGCTTAAATTTCTTCTTCAATTTCGTTTTCACTATCTGCCTCCACACTCCAACCATCCGTTTCATTACATGCGTAATCTGTTGAATCGCTTAAGCTGCTGAAATCCGAGTCTGAATCCAAACTAATGTCACCATATTTTGCTGTTCTATCCGCCATGTTTGTTTGTATTGGCGTCACGATGTGACGTCTCAGGAAAATGGACGGTGGATTTACAGATAACGAAAATCAGGCACTTTAAAGCCTTTTTTCGGGATATTCCATGATGGGTAAAACATTTTTAAAAACTGAAAAATAAAATAAGTCACTGGGAACTGATTTTTATTGGTTTTAACCCTTCTGAAATTGTGATACTGTTCCCCTTTAAAACATGTTCGATCTACACTTCTGTTAAAATGTAATAATCACTATTTTTTCTGTTGTTTGGATACTTTACATTAGTTTTGGATGATACCACAAATTTGGGTATCAATCTGATACCAAGTAGTTACAGGTTCATATAATGGTCCTATTCAAAGTCCTCATGTGTCCAGTGACACATGAACAAAGAACTCAGGAAATATGTCACTGGACATGTTTCTTGAGTTTATAAACATAATATAAATAAATAAAAATAAAAAAACCAAAGAAGATGTGATGGCAAAACATTTTGATGTAAACATAGAAGTAGTACTTTTTAGAGGCGGTATAGTACCGAATATGATTAATGCAGTTGAGATAGGCTCCAACAACCCCCGCAACCCCAAAAGTGACAAGCAGTAGAAAATGGATGGATGGATAGTATCACGGTACTTTACCAATACAGGTAAATCGTACAACCTTACTTCTTATATCGTAGGATCACCCCACTAGTGGGTAGAAATACATTTAAGTCTCTAACACGAGCGCTCATTTAACCCCACTTTGACTACGGAGTTCATGTTTGGCACAGTGACGCGTTACTAGCCCTGAAAAACAAACTCCAGACAGCCCAAAACCAAATGATTGGGCTTCTACTCAACCGTCCATCTCAGGCTCACATTTCCGCCAACCATTTCTTTAACATGGGGAGGCTCTTGGTAGGTGACAGAGTACATCTTCTTGCAGTTGGTCTAGTGCAGGAGCGCTCACACTGTTTCTGCAGGCGAGCTACTTTTCAATTGACCAAGTCGAGGAGATCTACCTCATTCCTATTTATAATTTATATTTATTTATTTATGAAAGAGACATTTTTGTTAACAAGTTAATGGTGTTTAATGATAATACAAGCATGTTTAACACACATAGATTCCTTTCTTTCATGAAGACAAGAATATAAGTTGGTGTATTTGATTCTGATGACTTGCATTCATTGAAATTAGACAGTGGTGCTGATAACGTCCGCATTTTCAAATGGAGGAAAAAAAAAGTCCTCCTTTCTGTCTAATACCACATGAAAGTGGTTGGATTTGGCATCTCATTTGTCCAACTTGCATACTCCTTTTTAAACACTTTGTTATGAGAGTAGCATATGTGTGTGGCCCTTTAATGTCTGGCAGCAGGTGAGTGACGTCAGTGAGTGTGCGGGTGGGCAAGCAAGTGAGAAAGCGGTCGCTGAGGGCGGGGGAGAAATACATTGGCATCAAACTCCGTAGCTTGCTAGCTTGTGCACGCTAGCTTTCTGAGACTCTTATTTTGTTAGCACAGGCAGGATGAAACAGGTCTTTTATGGTGAAGACAGGAACTGTGCAGTCGGTCTTTAGAGTTTTGACAGTAGGTACGGAGTCTCTAGAAATAAAATGTGTTTCTCTGCGTCCGCCCTGTTAGTGATTTTTTTCTTAAATATGAGCTCGCAGCAGCTAGCGTCATCTCACAAGATCCTCGGGTGACGAGAATGTCAAACAACTGACAAAAGTGAAGTCTTGGTATGATTGATGATTGCTCATTTTTATGTCTATTTTTTAATGCCTGGCTTGAGATCGACTGAAACACCCTCCGAGATCGACCAGTCGATCGCAATCGACGTAATGGGCAACCCTGGTCTAGTGTACAAGATACACCATACTACTAAAATACCCATGTACCTGTCCAGATACTTCAAAATATATTCACCATTATAACACCAGAGGTAGTTGTACACATCACATTCAACCCAGATTTCACTCCAAAAAAGGTTTGAATTTGTTTGCCTGCAATACCACCAAAATGAGGAACTCCCTATCAAAAAGAAAGCACATTACAGGTTACGGGTACTCGTAACTGGAAATATACATAGCCTTTTACCTATTTGAAATTATATTTCCATTTACTTTCTTGCAGTATTTGTGTATACTTTCTACATAGTACTGTGTTATGTGTAAGTTAAAAAAAATAATTCAACAAAACCAAGGTCAGGCTTCCTTGTAGCAGTGAATGTGTACCGTGATGAAAGTGTACCCTCCCCCAGCAAACTTCTCATAACTCCTTCAATCAATCAATCACACATTGTTCCAAACAGAGGAACATCAACCTCAAACTGTCTCGTTTTCATGAAAAATCTAAATCAAAGCATTGCATCATCCTCACAAGACAAAGCATCTTCCTATTGAAGAAAAGTGTTAAAAATGAAATATAAAGTTAGTAAAGATGTGTGAGTAAGAAGTAAACAAACCTGGTCTGTGTAACACAACTTGATGTTTCTTGAAAACTTGATGTCGCTCCTTCTCCTCTTTTGTTGGGCAAAGTTCCTCCTCATACTTTGCTATTGTTCTTTCGCACATTTTCACACAATCACAAGACTTTACACTCACATTCGATCTCTACTTAGCGATGTGTTGATAACGTCTGCGTCTCTTTGTTAGCAGCTAACAAGCTAAGCTAACTAGCCAGCTAAGCTAACTAACAAGCAAAGATAGCACGAGAAGCGGCACAGTGCTTCTAGCGCATCAAGACGACTTTATCCTGAAAAAAAGAATCAAATGTGTATTTTTTACGACGTAAATATTTCAAACTGGATAACAAATAATAAGACTGACTTATTAGCGTCTTGCTCGCGTCTTGCTCGCGTCTTGCTCCGTCCAGCTTGACGTTACAAGGCAGTACTCCTATTCTGCTTTGTTTCCGTTTACCCCGGAAGCTGGAAATGACGTCATAATCGAGTGGACGACAAAGGAAGCGCTATATAAGATATTGCCTGCTGTCATTGTTACCATGCTTTTCTTTGCTGTAATATTTATTTGAATAACAATGTGATATAAAACAGTGTATTGTTTCTCAAAAATACATTTCAGGGTATATCAAACAAAGCTTTAATGATGGGGTTCAGTGGCGCCCCCGTGCGACATTCATTGCAATGACAAGAGTGAAAGTGGTAGAAATTGTAGCGATACTACTGTCTGCTTTATTTAAACTTACCCATCCAAATGTTTTTAATGTTGTTCCCTTTTACTCCTAGATAATGTATTTTTATGCAAAACATTAATAAAACATTCAGCTATCACAAAACGTGATGTCACAGGAGCTCTGTCATAAAATAAATTGTAAGTCCAGGAAGTGACCTAGTCTTCGCGCATGCGTGGATCGTGTCGTGAATTAATTTCAATTTTTATAAAGTGTGAAACATTTGCTCTCATAAACAAAATACTCTTTCTTAAAGTGAAATCCAAATTCTCACATTGTGTTAATGATTTCAATTTAGTAATTTAATATTGGAGGATAGTACAAAATTTGAAAAAACACTTGAATTATTACATTTATTGGAATAATTTAAGTGGTTTTAAATAAGCATGTTCAAGCACAAGTTTATTTATTAATATTTATTTTAATTTGAATCTTATTCGAATGGTCTGTCATATTTACTTCTACTCTCTTTAAAGGCCTACCGAAATGAGATTTTCTTATTCAAACGGGGATAGCAGGTCCATTCTATGTGTCATACTTGATCATTTCGCGATATTGCCATATTTTTTGCTGAAAGGATTTAGTAGAGAACATCCACGATAAAGTTCACAACTTTTGGTCGCTAATAGAAAAGCCCTGCCTTTACCGGAAGTATGTGCGCGTGATTTCACGAGTTGCAGGGCTCCACACATAATCACATTGTTTATAATTGGAGCCACCAGCAGTAAGAGCAATTCGGACCGAGAAAGCGACAAATTCCCCATTAATTTGAGCGAGGATGAAAGATTTGTGAATTAGGATATTGATAGTGAAGGACTAGAAAAAAAAAAAAAAAAAGAAAAAAAAAGCGACGGCTCCGGGCTGGGGCAGTGTGAGCATTTCAGATGTAATTGTAACATTTACTAGGATAGAAGATCCCTTATCTGCTTATTGTTTTAACAGTGTTTTAGTGAGATTTTAAAGATTGTAAAGAAATACCTCGAGGTCGGATGGCCGCGGTGAAGATGCAGTGTCTCAGAGAGAAGCCAAACTCACAGCTGCCTTTTAAACAGCAACTGCAGGACGACGAATAATCCACTGATGTCTCCGGTAAGATATATATCACAATTTCCCCATCCATAAACATGCTGGTTGACGTAAAGAAATCATGTTCGCTTGACCGCTCTGCTTCAAAACAATCAAAGAAACACCGGCTGTGTATCGGTGCTAAAGACAGCTGGAATCCACCGCTTTCCACAAACAGCATTGTTCTTTATAGTCTCCATTATTAAATGAACAAATTGCAAAAGATTCAGCAACACAAATGTCCAAAATATTGTGTAATTATGCGGTTAAAGCAGATGACTTTTAGCCGCTAGTGGTGCAGCGCTAATATTTCCTGACATTCCGTGACGTCACGCGTACGCGTCATCATTCCGTGACGTTTTCAACAAGAAACTCGCGGGAAATTTAAAATTGCAATTTAGTAAACTAAAAAGGCCGTATTGGCATGTGTTGCAATGTTAATATTTCATCATTGATATATAAACTGTCAGACTGAGTGGTCGGTAGTAGTGGCTTTCAGTAGGCCTTTAACCGGTTTTGTTTGTACAAGGATTGATAAATGATAAACGGGTTGTACTTGTATAGCGCTTTTCTACCTTCAAGGTACTCAAAGCGCTTTGACACTACTTCCACATTTACCCATTCACACACACATTCACACACTGATGGAGGGAGCTGCCATGCAAGGTGCCAACCAGCACCCATCAGGAGCAAGGGTGAAGTGTCTTGCTTAGGACACAACGGACGTGACGAGGTTGGTTCTAGGTGGGATTTGAACCAGTGACCCTCGGGTTGCGCTCAGCCACTCTTCCACTGCGCCACGCCGTCCCTATTGGATTTAATGTGATGTGTTTTATATTGCTGAGTAAAATAATAAAATAACACTGACTCATATTGTATTGAAAGTACCTTAATGTGTCTATACATTGTTCATGTATGTTTAATTGTTGAATAAAAATACAATAAATACACAGAAGTAGAACTGGTTAGCAAATACATTTTTATTTTAACATAAATAATTTTGAAGTCCTATTACATGACATTATATCCGTCGGAGCCATTTAAAGGCCTACTGAAATGAGATTTTCTTATTTAAAAGGGGATAGCAGGTCCATCATATGTGTCATACTTGATCATTTCGCGATATTGGCATATTTTTGCTGAAAGGATTTAGTAGAGAACATCCACGATAAATTTCGCAACTTTTGGTCGCTAATAAAAAAGCCTTGCCTGTACCTGAAGTAGCAGGCGATGTGCGCGTGACGTCACGGGTTGTAGGGCTCCTCACATCCATCCATCCATCCATCCATTTTCTACCGCTTATTCCCTTGCATCATAGCATCCAGCAGCATGAGCTATTCGGACCGAGAAAGCGACGATTTCCCCATTAATTTGAGCGAGGATGAAAGATTTGTGGATAAGGAAAGTTAGAGTAAAGCACTAAAAAAAAAAAAAAAAAAAAGGTGACGGCTCCAGGCGGCGGCAGTGGGAGCGTTTCAGATATAATTAGACACATTTACTAGGATAATTCTAGGAAAATCCCTTATCTGCTTATTGTGTTAATAGTGTTTTAGTGAGATTATAAAGTCATACCTGAAAGTCGGAGGGCTGCGGTGAACGCCAGTGTCTTTGAGAGAACCCGAGGAGCCAAGATCACAGCTGCCTTTTTGAGCTGCAGGATGAGGTCCCATAATCCACTGAAGCCTCCGGTAAGAGCGGACTTAATATCACAAATTTCCCATCCAAAAACTGGCTGGTTGACGTAGAGAAACATGTTCGCTTGACTGCTCTGTGTTAAAGCTTCACAACAAACAAAGAAACAACGGCTGTGTTTGTGTTGCTAAAGGCAGCTGCAATCCACCGCTTTCCACCAACAGAATTATTCTTTATAATCTCCATTATTAATTGGACAAATTGCAAAAGATTACGCAACATAGATATCCAAGTTACTGTGTAATTATGCGATGAAAAGACACGACTTTTAGCCATAAGTGGAGCTGGGCTAATATGTCCGCTACAACAGGTGACGTCACAAACACGCGTCATCATTCGCGTCATCATTACGCGACGTTTTCAACAACAAACTCAGCGGGATATTTAAAATTGTAATTTAGTAATTAGTAATATAGACGTCACGGGCTGTTATGAATGTGAGCGCTGCACATACACACAGCTAAAAATAGTCTGCTTTAACGGCATAATTACACAGTATTTTGGAGATCTGTGTTGCTGATATTTTGCAATTTGTTCAATTAATATTGGAGAAGTCAAAGTAGAAAGACAGAGTTGGGAAGCTTTAGCCTTTAGCCACACAAACACACGGTGATTCCTTGTTTAAAATTCACAGACGTGAAACTTTAGTATGGATCACAGCGGACATGGATCCTAACCGAATGTCAACCAGCAAGTTCCGGTGAGAAAATTGTGGTTAAAAAGTCGCTTCTTACCGGATATCAGCTGAGCTTGTGCCTCCCGTACAGCTGCCGTCGACTTCCCTGAGACACTGCGCGTCAACACCCGGCCGTGGACGTACACTTCCGACTATCAGGTACTGTTAAACTCACTAAAACACTAGCAACACAATAGAAAGATCAGGGATTTCCCAGAATGATCCTAGTAATCCATCCATCCATCCATTTTCTACCGCTTATTCCCTTTCGGGGTCGCGGGATGATCCTAGTAAATGTCTCTAAAAACATATAAATAAATAAATGGGTTGAACTTGTATAGCGCTTTTCTACCTTCAAGGTACTCAAAGCGCTTTGACACTACTTCCACATTTACCCATTCACACACACATTTACACACTGATGGAGGGAGCTGCCATGCAAGGCGCTAACCAGCACCCATCAGGAGCAAGGGTTAAGTGTCTTGCTCAGGACACAACGGACGTGACGAGGTTGGTACTAGGTGGGATTTGAACCAGTGACCCTCGGGTTGCGCACGGCCACTCTCCCACTGCGCCATATGAATCAGTCTCAATGCAACGCGATTGCGATTGTTTGTTTTTTTTCCTAGTTCGTCGCTATCAATATCCTCAAACACAAATCTTTCATCCTCGCTCAAATTAATGGGGAAATTGTCATTTTCTCGGTTGGAATAGCTGTTTTTGTTGGAGGCTCCCATTAAAATCAATGTGAATATATAAGGAGCAATCTACATGTGACGTCATCGTCTGCGACTTCCAGTAGAGGCAGGGCTTTTTTATTAGCGACCAAAAGTTGTGAACTTTATCGTGGATGTTCTCTACTAAATCCTTTCAGCAAAAATATGGCAATATCGCAAAATGATCAAGTATGACACATAAAATGGACCTGCTATCGCCGTTTAAATAAGATGTGACAGTTTGACCCCACACTGTCACTGTTTGAACTTTGGCTTCCTCTCAAACCATGCACATTTTTTTTTAGTCAGTGGAAAGCATGCTCAACAAACAAATTGTAAGCTGTCACTCACCATGGCTCTGCATGTCTGGATAAAAGAGTCAGGGTGGGGCTGAAGGCTTTATGTAGGTGAGCACACCTGCTTTGACCAATTAGGCCTAATTTGGGCCAAACCATGATTGTCAGGAGCTGGGTGTTGCTGAGGGACACTGGACATTTGAAAGTTGTGTTGTCTAAACCTGAATACACTGTGGAAAAAAGTGACTGCTTTAAAAATGCAAACGTACTATGTGAATACTTTTTAGACATCTGATGGTTATTTATGGTTAAATTTACAAAATAACCAAAATTTCCCCTGTCAAATTGGTCCCAGCTAGTGGGCGGGGCTATGGGCTATTTAAGTGGGGGAAATGCCATTTTTCTGCAGTCTGCTGCCTGTCACTGCCAAAGGAGGTTCTCTGTCCTGACCAAGAGTTCCTGTCGTCATACATCAAACCAGGGGCGTCGCTAGACCTAATACTGTACTGGGGCACAGCTGGGGCACAAATAATTAATTTGAGCTTGCAAAGCGCGCAAGCAAAAACATTTTTAGCACTTATTTATCATAAAAAATACATAAATAGTGCTTTAAACTATGAAATCATATCAGATTATGTTGTATGGATCTTTGATTAACCACCTGAAATTAACTAATGCATTTGACCTACTTGTGCACTTTTTTACTCCGGACTTCTAAACTGCTACTGGTAAAAGCAAAAAGGAAGAGCAATGAATCTTTTTTAAATATATATTGCAGTAATCATCTGCAAATTTAACATCTACAAAAGTAAAACAAAAAATAAAGCACCCCTACATCTCTGGGTTCTTTTATATTATTTAATTTCCATTTATGGCAATGTGGCTAATCCTATTTCAGATACACAAAACTATCAAATATACACAAAACAATAAAGCCACAGTAGTAGAATAAATGAACAACTGTTGTGTGTCTGTTTAGGGAATCATTTTCTGAGAAGTAAACTGTGTCTCCTTTTCATTTTTACAAAGTGGTCAATCACTCTGGACAGACATGGAAATATTACAGTAACTGTTATACAGTTGACCAGTGGTTCCCAACTGCTGGCTCCTGACATAAAAGTGGATTGTGTGTCATTTTCAGTGAGTCGCAGTCAGATGTGTGCATGAAAAAAAAACAAAGTTTAGGGAGAAAAAACTCAAATTGTGGCAACGAAACCAGATATTTTTAGCCTTTTTTCTAGTGACTATTAGTGAGTATTTTAGCAAAAGGCAAACCGACTAACAAGTTGGAGCAGGACTCAGGACAGATATGGAAATATATTTGAAAAAAATCTAAATGGGGCAACAAAACCCGATATTTTCAGCCATCTTTCTGAAAACAAATACAGAAATGTTACTTTTTTTTCTGGAAACAAAACCAGATGCTTTAGCTGTAGCCATTTTTCTGGTGAAAAAACAAGATTATTTTAGTCAGTCACACCGATTAACAAGACATGTCTACTGTGCTATTTTTCTGTGAAATAAACTTGAATGATTTAAAAATTTGATGATATGGAAAAATGTTTTTCTTCCTGAAGATAAACCATTTGAGAAGCACTCAACTCACACAAATTCTTACTCCAAATCATCATTGATGCAGAACCAGCAGACAATAACCAACATTATGTTTCATGTTCATTGGAAATTGCCCCGACAGCTCGTACAGAAAATGAATATGTTTGTCTTGATACAAGGAATAACGTTAGCTAACTTAGCAGCATCAACTCAAGACAATGATGTTGCCTTGCTATCTAGGATTTCACTTACATCTCTCATTCCTGCTGCTTCTTTTCTACTGCGGGCGAATAACTTTCTGATATCCATCTAGGAGTTACAGTTTGAGTCAAATCAAAATCAAAATAATGTAATTAACAAATTGTTGTTGGCTAACGTTCCCTACCTCACACAGTGATTCGCATGGTCTCTCTCTCTCTCTCTCTCTCTCTCTCTCTCTCTCTCTCTCTCTCTCTCTCTCTCTCTCTCTCTCTCTCAACCGAAGTCGCAATCCACACGTGAATAAATTACCATATTAAATAGCCATGTGCTCATTGTTTTGTGGAGTGAATACAGTAGCAATCATTTACCATACTAAGTAGTATGTGCGCTGTTGTCTATGTTATGTAGACTTAAAACTCTGAAGCGTTTTTTTTTAATGGTGAAATTTTTACTGGGGCACTGCAGATCAACAGTGGGGCACGTGCCCCAGTGAAATATGTCTGGCGACGCCCCTGCATCAAACAACTACTGAGATTGTTGGTGCTTTGTCTTCCTGTTTTGTTCACCTTTTGACACTTTTTGGGATTTAAATAAATGTTTGTAAACTGTTGCCAACTGCGTGACTTGCCATCCTTGATTTGAAGTCTGGCTTGCATAGGTTACATTACCTTCACCCGAGGCAGGGTGTGACAAAGAGCATCTCATTTCAGTAGGCCTTTAAGATTATTTAATACTTGTTTTGCATGACTGCAAGCTAAAAGTGTTATGTGTGTAATGACAAACCACCTCCAAATCAGAATTGTATTTGACAAGTTTTTACTGAATAAAACCCCCAGAATGTACATGAAACATTGTACACATAAAACACTGAATATCAAGAGTATATGAACGGCCTACCTTGTTTACTTCCCAAATGACATCCTCGGCATGTTTGGCAATCAAGCAAAAATATGACTATGCAAAAAGGAACGGAAAAAAACAGCAAATATTTTCAAAAAATATAAATAATTTTCAACGGTTTGTCATAAAAATCTTGTGTCACTGTCCCCCTCCGTCACACTAACTGGTAGTGTTGGCTACCAAGTTCAGTACTTTTGTAGGTAATGACCAAATTCCCTCGGTACTATCAATTAACGTAAAATCAAACTGTGCCATAGTTCGATACCTTTGTTGCATGTGACGTCATGTCCGGTTTCGGACTGGTCATGTCTGCTTTCAGACTAAACACGGGCTCACGTAAACAATCACTCAAGCAGCACTCAGGCCGGACTCAGCCAAAGTCCCTCTAAGTCATGTTGCCATTTTCAACACCAACACAGTACTTAATAAAAAACAGCTCAAACGTAAACAAACGCGACACTCTTCCAAAATGCGCTAGCTTATTGCTAATTTACATAGGATTTTCCAAAGACAGGCTACTATTAACTTGAGCGATTTTACATGGCGATTTCAAAACCTTGGAATTTGGTAAAGGAAACAACTAAGATTATAGTTAGAATTTTACAGTTTTGTGTAATGAGAACTATTCTTACAATATTGACACTTTGTAGGGCGCAACGTAACAAATACATTTCCTGATAAAAAATCTACTTTCTAGTTGGACAACATACCATAAATAGTTATACAGTGCTGCCATCTAATGGTCTTGGAAGTGCAACTGCATTGCAAATGAGACTAATGTCATCAGAAAACAAGATATAACAACTGGACAGCAGTTCTCATAATCATCATTCTTAAATGCTACATTAAAAAAAATAGCATTAACATAGAACAGTCCCGAAATATGGTATTATTGTTCCAAAATATTGGTAAAAATAATGATGAGTTGTGACACAAGGTGATATTCGCTGATAAGCAGCTGTCTATTGGTTTGAAAAGGAAAGAAGAAATCTTTGTCAATGTGATGACACATGAACCCCAAATGATGACATCACAACTACATGGACACAAAGATCAACATCAACACAATTCACTGGCAAAATATTGTTGACAAATGCAGATTGAAGGTTTTTGCTCAGCCATAAACAGCCAAAGAAGACATCATGTAAGACGAGGAGCAATTTGTGCAGATGTGAAAGAAAAGTCCAAGTGTGATGAGGTCCCTCAGCGATGGAGACATCTCTCTGTGTTCCAGTGCACAAAGCATCCTGGAGGAAGAAGATGACTCAGCACATTCCCAACAAAAGCAGGTGCAGATGTTAGCATGTGGCAGAGTGAACATCATCTTCACACAAAGTCAGAAGAACATTTGGAGGTGCGTGAAAAAGCAAAGTCCTCACTGTGTGCCGACTGCTGTGTGTCACTCAGCCTTCAGCCTTCACGTCTCTCTGAGAGCTCGTTACCACCGTCACCAGCTGTCGGAGCACAAAACGCACCGAGAGCTGCTTTCACTGCTCATGCTAAGCCGACACCTCACTCTGGTGAAGGAAGTCCATCCAGAAGGTGCATCTTCACTATATCACATCTTTTCAGCTTGGAATTCAAGAAGCAGAATTCTGCTCTTCTACTTCCTGACTAGTCTAAGACTAAGTCTCCAAACAGGTTCAGCTTGGCTTCAAGGCTCATGTGCAACCAGCCCTCCAGTGTCTTAGTCAGGTACGGTCATGGTCAAAAGTTTACATACACTTGTAAAGAACATCATGTCATGGCTGACTTCAGTTTCCAATCATTTCTATGACTCTTATTTTTTTGTGATAGAGTGATTGGAGCACATACTTGTTGGTCACAAAAAGCTTTCATGAAGTTTGCTTCTTTTATGAATTTATTATGGGTCTGCTGAAAATGTGCTGGGTCAAAAGTATACATACAGCAATGTTAATATTTGCTTACATGTCCCTTGGCAAGTTTCAGTGCAAAAAAGGCGCTTTTGGTTTCTGAGTTTCTGACCACTCCCTTTTCACAAAATTGGTGCAGTTCAGCTAAATGTGTTGGTTTTCTGACATGTACTTACTTCTTCAGCATTGTCCACACATTTAAGTCAGGACTTTGGGAAGGCCATTCTAAAACCTTAATTCTCTCCTGATTTAGCCATTCCTCTGCCACTTTTGATGTGTGTTTGGGGTCATTGTCCTGTTGGAACACCCAACTACGCCCAAGACCCAACCTCCGGGCTGATGATATTCAGATTCTCATAGTCAGCATTGTCACTGGCGTCCCACTGGATGTGAATTCTCCCTGCCCACTGGGTGTGAGTTTTCCTTGCCCTTTTGTGGGTTCTTCCGAGGATGTTGTAGTCGTAATGGTTTGTACAGTCCTTTGAGACATTTGTGATTTAGGGCTATATAAATAAACATATTTTGAATGTTAGCTTGTCCTTAAGAATTTGGAGCTAATCCTCCTTTGTCATTGTCCCATTTAAATCACCAGTTCCATTGGCAGCAAAACAGACCCAGGTCATAATACTCCCAACAGCATGCTTGACGGTAGGGATGGTGTTCCTGGGATTCAAGGCCTCACCTTTTCTCCTCCAAACATATTGCTGGGTATTGTGGCCAAACAGCTCACTTTTTGCTTCATCTGACATCGCATGGACAAAGATAAGACTTTCTGGAGGAGAGTTCTGTGGTCAGATGTAACAAAAAATGAGCTGTATGGCCACAATACCCAGCAATATGTTTGGAGGAGAAAAGGTGAGTCCTTTAATCCCAGGAACAGCATGCCAACCGTCAAGTATAGTCGTGGAAGTAATATGCTCTGGGCCTGTTTTTCTGCCAACAGAACTGGTGCTTTACAGAGAGTAAATGGGACAATGGAAAAGGAGGATTACCTCCAAATTTTTCTGCACAACCTAAAATCATCAGCCAGGAGATTGGGTATTGGGCGAAGTTGGGTGTTCCAACAGGACAATGACCCCAAAAACATGTCAAAAGTGGTAAAGGAATGGCTAAATCGTGTTAGAATGAAGGTTTTAGAATGGCCTTCCCAAAGTCCTGACTTAAACGTGTGGACAATGCTGAAGAAACAAGTCCATGTCAGAACTGCACTAATTTTGTCAAGAGGAGTGGTCAAAAATTCAACCAGAAGCTTGTGGATGGCTACCAAAAGCACCTTATTGCAGTGAAACTTCCCAAGGGTCATGTAAGCAAATATTAACATTGCTGTATGTATACTTTTGACCCAGCAGATTTGCTCACATTTTAGTAGACCCATAATAAATTCATAAAAGAAGCAAACTTCATGAATGTTTTTTGTGACCAACAAGTATGTGCTCCAATCACTCTATCACAAAAAATAAGGGTTGTAGAAATGATTGGAAACTGAAGACAGCCATGACATTATGTTCTTTACAGGTGTATGTAAACTTTTGACCGCAACTGTACATGAAGACAGACACGCTAAATGGATTGCGCTCTCTACTTTGCTCATTTCAGAGACTCTGCGCAGGAGTTAAGTAGATGAGGTTTGCACATGTTTTAAAACACACAAACCTTTAGTAGATCAGGCCCTTGATGTTCATTATCATGACCCCTCATCAAAAGTTGGCTGTGATACTTTCTATTGCGTGCGCTTACACCAGTATCAAGCTACTCCTAATGGAGGGAAGCTTTTATTTTCCTGCTAAACTTGTAACACGTGTCTACATCACACCTTAAAACAGCAAGTTTGCAAGTTGACCCTTACAAAGATACCAACAATCCAGAATGTTGATGGTAACAGAAACAGAAAGTCAATATTATATTGAATATAGCTGACATAAAAGGTGTATAACAAAGATGAATAAGTAATAAATGATCGTCTTTGTGGGGGTAAACTTACAAAGTGTGTGAGTGATGCTTCACCACTGCTTTGTTTATTGTTCTGGTTTCCAAGAAAGAGAAGATGTTTTACTTACCAGCTGGATCGTATTGGGCTGAAATGAAAGAGAAAGCAGGTGAAATTCACATCTCATGAATGACGGCAGAGACTTGTTGGCGTCTTCCTGAAAGAGGAAACATTTGTGTCCCTCACCTTGTCTGCTTCGGCGACGCTTGATGATGAAGATGATGATGATGGGGGCCGCCAGGAGGACCACCACAGCGAGGACCGCCAGCGTGGCAGTGACGCTCACATTGCCTGTTGGTATGGTGTGATTGATTTTTTTGACAGCTGCTTGATAAGTCACATGAAGGAACATCAGGTGGTTCCATTGACACTATTCAACATGTCCTAGATGTGTCTTTCTCACCTTCATGGCTTGCGTTGCTCAGGATGCTTTTTCTCTCCAGCTTGGTGACCAGGTCCTCCTTGACGCCAGACAGCTGGAACACACATTCGTACTTGCCCCCCACCTCAACCGTCACCTCCACTTTCAGCTCCACAGACAACTGGAAGGTTCCGTCGTGGTTGGGGAGCAGCTCTCCCTGCTCCATGTCCTCGAAGATCTGCTCGCCGTCTTTCCTCCAAAACAAGTCGGCTCGGTCGGGGTAGAAACCTGTCGCCATGCAGCTGGCCGGAGAGGATGGCGTCTTCTGGAGGAGGAACACCTCTGGAAGCTCTGCACAGGAAGTGACCTGGGAATGGAGGATGACGTGGACGGAAGATGGGAGGTAAAGATGGAGATAAATGGAGAGAATGGAGGGAAAGATGTAGAGAATATAAGCGAATAAAGGTAAAGATGGAGAAAAAAGGAAACAATGGAGGTAAAGATGTAACAAATGAAGGTAAGGATGGAGCAAATAAAGGTAAAGAAGGAGAAAATTAAGTTAAGATGGCAACAAATGGAGAGAATGGAGGTAAAGATGTAGAGAATAGAATCAAATAAAGGTAAAGATGGAGAAAAAAGGAAACAATGGAGGTAAAGATGGAGCAAAAAGGAGAGAATGAAGGTAAAGATGTAACAAATGAAGGTGAGGATGGAGCAAAAGGTAAAGAATGAGAAAATGAAGTTAAGATGGCAAAAAAGGAGAGAATGGAGGTAAAGATGGAGAAAAAAGGAAAAAATGAAGGTAAAAAGAAAGAGAAAAGTTGAGCATGAAGTTAAAGATGGAGAGAAAAGGAGAGAATTGAGGTAAAGATGGGGAGAACAAGATATAAGGGAGGTACAGATGGAGCAAATGAAGGTAAAGAAGGAGAGGGAAGGATAAAATTAAGGTAAAGAAGAAAAGAAAAGGAGAGAATGAAGAGGCAATAATGAAGTTAAAGATGGAGAGAAAAGAGAGAATAAAGGTATAAATGGAAAGAATGGAGGTAAAGATAGATAGAAAAGGAGAGAGTAGAGGCAAAGATGTAGAGAAATTGAGAGAATGGAGGTGAAGGAGAGATGAGGCGAGAATGAAGTTAAAGATAAAGAGAAAATGAGAGAAAGAAGGTAAAGATGGAGAGAATTGACATAAAGATTTAGAGAAAGGTTGAGAATAAAAGTAAAAATGGAGAGAAATTGAGAGAATGGAGGTAAAGAAGGAGAGAGAAGGTGAGAATGAAGTTAAAGATAAAGAGAAAAAGAGAGAAAGAAGGTAAAGATGGAGAGAATTGACATAAAGATAGAGAGAAATGTTGAGAATAAAAGCCAAAATGGGGAGAAAAGGAGGAAAATAGATAGAAAAGGAGAGAAAGAAGGTAAAAATGGAGACAAAATGGGAGAAAGAAGGTAAAGATGGAAAAAAATGAGAGAATGAAGGTAAAGAAGGAGAGAGAAGGAGAAAATGGAGGTAAAGATGGAGAGAAAATGATATGATGAGGTAAAGATGGAGAGAAAGAGAGGGAATGGAGGTCAATATGGAGAGAAAAGTTGAGAATAAGAGTAAAAATGGGGAGAAATTGATAGGAATGGAGGTAAAGAAAGAGAGAGAAGGCGAGAATGACGTTAAAGATAAAGAGAAAAGGAGAGAAAGAAGGTAAAGATGGAGAGAATTGACATAAAGATTGAGAGAAATGTTGAGAATAAAAGCAAAAATGGGGAGAAAAGGAGGAAAATAGATAGAAAAGGAGAGAAAGAAGGTGAAAATGCAGACAAAATGGGAGAAAGAAGGTAAAGATGGAAAAAAATGAGAGAATGAAGGTAAAGGAGAGAGAATGAGAAAATGGAGGTAAAGATGGAGAGAAAATGATATAATGAGGTAAAGATGGAGGGAAAGAGAGGGAATGGAGGTCAAGATGGAGAGAAAAGTTGAGAATAAAAGTAAAAATGAGGAGAAGAGGAAGATGGAAAGAAAAGGAGAGAACAAAGGTGAAAACCGATAGAAAATGAGAGAAAGAAAGTAAAAATGGAGACAAAAGGGGAGAAGGAAGGTAAAGAAGGAGAGGAGAAAAAGGAGGTAAAGATGGAGAAAAAATGATATGAGATAAAGATGGAGAGAAAAGGAGAAATGGAGGTAAAGATGGAGAGAAAATTATATAATGAGGTAAAGATGGAGAGAAAAGAAGGTAAAGGTACAGAAAACCGGAGAGAATGGAGGTAAATATGGAGAGAAAAGGAGAGAATGACGGTAAATATAGAGTTAAACAGAGAAAATGGAGGTAAAGATGGAGAAAAAAGGCAAAAATAAAGTTAAAGATGGATAGAAAAAAGAAGAAAGGGAAAGATGCAGAAAAAAGCAGAAATGAAGGTAAAGATGGAGAGAAAGGGTGAGAATGAAGGTAAGGATGGAATAAATGAAGGTACAAATGGAGTGAATAAATAGAAAGGATGGAGAAAAAAGGTGAAAATGAAGTTAAAGATGGAGAGATATGAAGAGAAAGAAGGAAAAGATGCAGAAAAAATGAGAAATGGAAGTAAATATGAGAGAATATGATTGAATAAAGTTAAAGATGGAGAGAAAAGGAGACAATGAAGGTAAATATACAGATAAACAGAGAAAATGGAGGCAAAGATGAAGAAAAAAGGCGAAAGACGTTAAAGATGGAGAGAAAAGAACAGAAAAATGCAGAAAAAGGAGAAATGTAGGTAAAGATGGAGAGAATAGGAGAGAATGAAGGTAAAGATGGAGAGAAAAGGAGACAATGAAGGTAAAAATGTCAAGAAACGGAGAGAATGGAGTTAAAGATGGAGACAATAAAGGCAAATATAGAGATAAACAGAGAAAATGGAGGTAAAGATGGGGAAAAAGGTAAAGACAAAGTTAAAGATGGATAGAAAAAAATAAAAGAAAGGGAAAGATGCAGAAAAAAGGAGAAATGGAGGTAAATATGGTTAGAAAAGGGGAGAATGACGTAAAGATGGAGAGAAAAGGAGAGAATGACGGTAAATATAGAGTTAAACAGAGAAAATGGAGGTAAAGATGGAGAAAAAAGGCAAAAATAAAGTTAAAGCTGGATAGAAAAAAGAAGAAAGGGAAAGATGCAGAAAAAAGCAGAAATGAAGGTAAAGATGGAGAGAAAAGGAGAGAATGATGGTAAATATAGAGTTAAACAGAGAAAATGGAGGTAAAGATGGAGAAAAAAGGCAAAAATAAAGTTAAAGATGGAGGGAAAAAAGAAGAAAGGGAAAGATGCAGAAAAAGCAGAAATGAAGGTAAAGATGGAGAGAAAGGGTGAGAATGAAGGTAAGGATGGAATAAATGAAGGTAAAAATGGAGCGAATAAATAGAAAGGATGGAGAAAAAAGGTGAAAATGAAGTTAAAGATGGAGAGATATGAAGAGAAAGAAGGAAAAGATGCAGAAAAAATGAGAAATGGAAGTAAATTGAGAGAATATGATTGAATAAAGTTAAAGATGGAGAGAAAAGGAGACAATGAGGGTAAATATACAGATAAACAGAGAAAATGGAGGTAAAGATGAAGAAAAAAGGCAAAAGATGTTAAAGATGGAGAGAAAAGAAGAGAAAGATGCAGAAAAAGGAGAAATGTAGGTAAAGATGGAGAGAATAGGAGAGAATGAAGGTAAAGATGGAGAGAAAAGGAGAATGAAGGCAAGGATGGAGCGAATAAAGGCAAAGAAAGAGAAAATGAAGGTACAGATGGAGAGAAAAGAGAAAGAAGGGAAGGATGCAGAAAAAAGGAGGAATGGAGGTAAAGATGGAGGGAATATGAGCAAATAAAGGTAAGAATGGAGAAAAAAGGAGAACATTGAAGTAAAGATGGAGGGAATGAAGGTAAAGAAAGAAAGAGGAGAGAATGGAGGTCAAGATGGAGAGAAAATGAGGTGAATAGAAAAGAGTATGGAGAGAGAGAGTGTAATGTGAGTAATGTTCCTATAGGGGGAGTGCTAACATGTGAGAAGGTGAAAGTACAAGGTGTGCTTCTACCTGTTCTCATTAGGACCTTCTTCCCATACTCCATATACTTCTTCAAGTAAGAAGGACATCCCTCAGTGAAATAATACTTATATTCGGCTAGTAGACGTATGTCCTGGTCCCACTTGAGTTTGGTGGGGAAAGTTTGTTGTTTTTCTGCGGTCCATGTCCATGTCTTCATGTCCAACGATATGAAATCTTCTCCATCATAACTGTGCTGCTGCCAACCTTTAACCTCATCAGTCTCATCATTCCATTCACATCCTGTCATCACCTGGTAAGTGTGAACACCTGAGAGACACAAAGTGTTGTACAGCAGAGTGAAACTAACACACAACATGTCTTTGTTGTAGCTTATTATGGGATGGACAGAGACAAGGTATATCAGTGCAGTAATGTGTGTTTTTAATACACTATCAAAATATCAAATATATTAGAATAGTAGAAAGTTCAACATAAACAAACCTCCAGTTTGGTTGAAACGCTTCTTAAGTATTTCAATGTTGTCTTTGGAGACATGTTGTCTAAAAACTTTTTTCTCTGTTTCTCTCTGCCAGTAGTTTGGATCCTCTGCGGTGATTTTGTTCATCCAGTCCTGTTTGGATTCTGCTTTCCTGATGTTGCTGTCATAGTAACTCATCTCAACTTCATCAACATAACCAACCTCCACACAGAGGTGGGTAGAGTAGCCAGAAATTGTACTCAAGTAAGAGTACTGTTACTTTAGAGATGTATTACTCAAGTAAAAGTAAGGAGTAGTCACCCAAATATTTACTCGAGTAAAAGTAAAAAGTATGTTGTGAAAAAACTACTCAAGTACTGAGTAACTGATGAGTAACCTGTTCGTTTTATGATTCCAGCAACAAATAATGCACAAAAACATAAAAATAGCAATAAGCAAATTCAGAGCCAGGAATATCTCTTAAGCAACTAAAACAATATTATATATTAAATAATCATACAATTAAAATAAAATGAAAATTAAGGCAAATTGAGCCACAATAACTTAACAGCACCATAGGCTCAGTAGGCATTGATTGATTGATTGAAACTTTTATGAGTAGATTGCACAGTACAGTACATATTCCGTACAATTGACCACTAAATGGTAACACCCCAATAAGTTTTTCAACATTTATCAATTACTTAATAAATGACCAAGTCGAGGTGATCTACCTCATATATACATATACATACACACATCATATATATATATATATATATATATATATATATATATATATATATATATATATATATACATACCTTTATATATACAGTATATAATTTATATTTATTTATTTTGCGGTTTTTGTTCACATGTTAAAGGTGTTTTAATGAATATACATGCATGTTTAACATATAGATTCCTATCTTTAATGAAGACAAGAATAAAAGTTGGTGTATTACCTGATTCTGATGACTTGCATTGATTGGAATCAGACAGTATAGTGCTGATAACGTCCCGGTTTTCAAATGGAGGAGAAAAAAAGTTCCTCCTTTCTGTCTAATACCACATGAAAGTCGTAGGTTTTTGGCATCTTATTTGTCCAGCTTACATATTCATTTTTATACACTTTACAAGAAAAACATTGGCGGCAAACTCTGTAGTTTGCTAGTTTGTTCGCGTTGGCTTTCGGAGACTCTTATTTTGTTAACGCAGGCGCGATGGAGCAGCACTTTTATTGTGAAGAAAGGAACTGGGCGATCAGTCTTTAGGCTTTTGACGGGAAGTACGGTTGAAATAAAAAGTGTCTTTTTTCCTTTACACTTTTGATTGATTTGTTGATTGATTAAAACTTTTATTTGTAGATTGCACAGTACAGTACATATTCCGTACAGTTGACCACTAAATGGTAACACCCCAATAAGGTTTTCAACATGTCGGGTTCTACGTGTGATGGTCACGTGACCACCTGGCTCTGTTTAATTGGTCCAACGTCACCAGTGACTGCATGTGATTGGTGAAACGCAAGCATGCGTAGTTCCTACTTTGAATGCGTGTCTGACAAAATCAAAACAAACAAAGCTTGCATTAAGAGATTGATAAAAAAAAAAAAAGTAGCGAGTAGCGACCTGATTGTAGATAAATGGAGCGGAGTAAAAGTAACGTTCCTTCTCTATAAATATACTCAAGTAAAAGTAAAAGTATGTTGCATAAAAACTACTCTTAGAAGTACAATTTATCCCAAAAGTTACTCAAGTAGATGTAACGGAGTAAATGGAGCGTGTTACTACCCACCTCTGCCTCCACATACTCTGGGAAGTTTGGAACTTGAGAGCATGCAGTGGTGAAATACTGCAGCGTGTGAATCATTGAAAGACAAAACAACATTTCATTCTTTAGTTTCATGTTGAACAATTCCTATTTGAAATGATGCTGTCTTCATTTCAACTTCAAACACTGCTGCTTCTCACAGTAAACAATCACTTCCTGTTCCAAGAGACAATAACACCGTTTGTCTTTGATGTCATGCATCTCACATTTATACCTCACTTTAAGACCACACACATGAAGAACTGGACTTATTTCCTTCTACAACTGTAAGTGTCAAATAAATATATGACATTATTGCTGGCAGAGAAGTGAAAGTTGTTTTTCTAGGTGAGGGGAAGTTCAAACGAGTGATGTCACTGCGAAAGCATGGAAATATAGCACCGCCTTATGGAATGTTGACAATGGAATACAACAACAATATTATAATACTCTTCATTTACATATTAGGAATATTACCGGGTGCAATGTGAGCTGGGCGGCAGCCGAAGGCAGGGCACTTGGCGGTCCGATCCTCGGCTACAGAAGCTAGCTCTTGGGACGTGGAACGTCACCTCACTGGGGGGGAAAGAGCCTGAGCTAGTGTGCGAAGTGGAGAAGTTCCGGCTGGATATAGTCGGACTCACTTCGACGCACAGCAAGGGCTCTGGAACCACTTCTCTCGAGAGGGACTGGACCCTCTTCCACTCTGGCGTTGCCGACAGTGAGAGGCGACAGGCTGGGGTGGCAATTCTGGTTGCCCCCCGGCTTAAAGCCTGCACGTTGGAGTTCAACCCAGTGGACGAAAGGGTAGCCTCCCTCCGCCTTCGGGTGGGGGGACGGGTCCTGACTGTTATTTGTGCTTATGCACCAAACAGCATTTCAGAGTACCCACCCTTTTTGGGTACACTCGAGGGAGTACTGGAAAGTGCTCCCTCGGGTGATTCTCTTGTCCTACTGGTGGACTTCAACGCTCATGTTGGCAACGACAGTGAAACCTGGAGAGGCGTGATTGGGAAGAATGGCCGCCCGGATCTGAACCCGAGTGGTGTTTTATTATTGGACTTTTGTGCTCGTCACAATTTGTCCATTACAAACACCATGTTCAAACATAAGGGTGTCCATATGTGCACTTGGCACCAGGACACCCTAGGTCGCAGTTCCATGATCGACTTTGTAGTTGTGTCATCGGATTTGCGGCCTTATGTTTTGGACACTCGGGCGAAGAGAGGGGCGGAGCTTTCTACCGATCACCACCTGGTGGTGAGTTGGCTGCGATGGTGGGGGAGGATGCCAGACCGACCTGGCAGGCCCAAACGCATTGTGAGGGTCTGCTGGGAACGTCTGGCAGAGTCTCCTGTCAGACAAAGTTTCAATTCCCACCTCCGGAAGAACTTCGAACATGTCACGAGAGAGGTGCTGGACATTGAGTCCGAGTGGACCATGTTCCGCACCTCTATTGTCGAGGCGGCTGATCGGAGCTGTGGCCGCAAGGTAGTTTGTGCCTGTCGGGGCGGCAATCCTAAAACCCCTTGGTGGACACCAGCGGCGAGGGACGGGTCCTTTGGCTCATAGGACTCCGGAGGCAGTGGACAGGTACCGACAGGCCAAGCGGTGTGCGGCTTCAGCGGTCGCTGAGGCAAAAACTCGGACATGGAAGGAGTTCGGGGAAGCCATGGAAAATGACTTCCGGACGGCTTCGAAGCAATTCTGGACCACCGTCCGCCACCTCTGGAAGGGGAAGCAGTGCACTATCAACACCGTGTATGGTGCGGATGGTGTTCTGCTGACATCAACTGCGGATGTTGTGGATAGGTGGAAGGAATACTTCGAAGACCTCCTCAATCCCACCAACACCTCTTCCTATGAGGAAGCAGTGCCTGGGGAATCTGTGGTGGACTCTCCTATTTCTGGGGCTGAGGTCGCTGAGGTAGTTAAAAAGCTTCTCGATGGCAAGGCCCCGGGGGTGGACGAGATCCGCCCGGAGTTCCTTAAGGCTCTGGATGCTGTGGGGCTGTCTTGGTTGACAAGACTCTGCAGCATCGCGTGGACATCGGGGGCGGTACCTCTGGATTGGCAGACCAGGGTGGTGGTTCCTCTCTTTAAGAAGGGGGACCGGAGGGTGTGTTCCAACTATCGTGGGATCACACTCCTCAGACTTCCCGGTAAGGTTTATTCAGGTGTACTGGAGAGGAGGCTACGCCGGATAGTCGAACCTCGGATTCAGGAAGAACAGTGTGGTTTTTGTCCTGGTTGTGGAACTGTGGACCAGCTCTACACTCTCGGCAGGGTTCTTGAGGGTGCATGGGAGTTTGCCCAACCAGTCTACATGTGCTTTGTGGACTTGGAGAAGGCATTCGACCATGTCCCTCGGGAAGTCCTGTGGGGAGTGCTCAGAGAGTATGGGGTATCGGACTGTCTTATTGTGGCGGTCCGCTCCCTGTACGATCAGTGCCAGCGCTTGGTCCGCATTACTGGCAGTAAGTCGAACACATTTCCAGTGAGGGTTGGACTCCGCCAAGGCTGTCCTTTGTCACCGATTCTGTTCAAAACTTTTATGGACAGAATTTCTCGGCGCAGTCAAGGCGTTGAGGGGTTCCGGTTTGGTGACCGCAGGATTAGGTCTCTGCTTTTTGCAGATGATGTGGTTCTGATGGCTTCATCTGACCGGGATCTTCAGCTCTCACTGGATCGGTTTGCAGCCGAGTGTGAAGCAACCGGAATGAGAATCAGCACCTCCAAGTCCGAGTCCATGGTTCTCGCCCGGAAAAGGGTACAGTGCCATCTCCGGGTTGGGGAGGAAACCCTGCCCCAAGTGGAGGAGTTCAAGTACCTAGGAGTCTTGCTCACGAGTGAGGGAAGAGTGGATCGTGAGATCGACAGGCGGATCGGTGCGGCGACTTCAGTAATGCGGACGTTGTACCGATCCGTTGTGGTGAAGAAGGAGCTGAGCTGGAAGGCAAAGCTCTCAATTTACCGGTCGATCTACGTTCCCATCCTCACCTATGGTCATGAGCTTTGGGTCATGACCGAAAGGATAAGATCACGGGTACAAGCGGCCGAAATGAGTTTCTTCCGCCGTGTGGCGGGGCTCTCCCTTAGAGATAGGGGGAGAAGCTTCTCGGTGGCAAGGCCCCGGGGGTGGACGAGATCCGCCCGGGGTTCCTTAAGGCTCTGGATGCTGTGGGGCTGTCTTGGTTGACAAGACTCTGCAGCATCGCGTGGACATGGGGGCGGTACCTCTGGATTGGCAGACCAGGGTGGTGGTTCCTCTCTTTAAGAAGGGGGACCGGAGGGTGTGTTCCAACTATCGTGGGATCACACTCCTCAGCCTTCCCGGTAAGGTTTATTCAGGTGTACTGGAGAGGAGGCTACGCCGGATAGTCAAACCTCGGATTCAGGAGGAACAGTGTGGTTTTCGTCCTGGTCGTGGAACTGTGGACCAGCTCTATACTCTCGGCAGGGTTCTTGAGGGTGCATGGGAGTTTGCCCAACCAGTCTACATGTGCTTTGTGGACTTGGAGAAGGCATTCGACCATGTCCCTCGGGAAGACCTGTGGGGAGTGCTCAGAGAGTATGGGGTATCGGACTGTCTTATTGAGGCGGCCCGCTCCCTTTACGATCAGTGCCAGAGCTTGGTCCGCATTGCCGGCAGTAAGTCGAACACATTTCCAGTGAGGGTTGGACTCCGCCAAGGCTGTCCTTTGTCACCGATTCTCTTCATAACTTTTATGGACAGAATTTCTCGGCGCAGTCAAGGCATTGAGGGGTTCCGGTTTGGTGACCGCAGGATTAGGTCTCTGCTTTTTGCAGATGATGTGGTCCTGATGGCTTCATCTGACCGGGATCTTCAGCTCTCACTGTATCGGTTTGCAGCCGAGTGTGAAGCGGCCGGAATGAGAATCAGCACCTCCAAATCCGAGTCCATGGTTCTCTCCTGGAAAAGGGTGGAGTGCCATCTCCGGGTTGGGGAGGAGACCCTGCCTCAAGTGGAGGAGTTCAAGTACCTAGGAGTCTTTCTCACGAGTGAGGGAAGAGTGGATCGTGAGATCGACAGGCGGATCGGTGCGGCGTCTTCAGTAATGCGGACGTTGTACCGATCCGTTGTGGTGAAGAAGGAGCTGAGCCGGAAGGCAAAGCTCTCAATTTACCGGTCGATCTACGTTCCCATCCTCACCTATGGTCATGAGCTTTGGGTCATGACCGAAAGGATAAGATCACGGGTACAAGCGGCCGAAATGAGTTTCCTCCGCCGTGTGGCGGGGCTCTCCCTTAGAGATAGGGTGAGAAGCTCTGTCATCCGGGAGGAACTCAAAGTAAAGCCGCTGCTACTCCACATCGAGAGGAGCCAGATGAGGTGGTTCGGGCATCTGGTCAGGATGCCACCCGAACGCCTCCCTAAGGAGGTGTTTAGGGCACGTCCAACCGGTAGGAGGCCAGGACACGTTAGGAAGACTATGTCTCCCGGCTGGCCTGGGAATGCCTCGGGATCCCCCAGGAAGAGCTAGACGAAGTGGCTGGGGAGAGGGAAGTCTGGGTTTCCCTGCTTAGGCTGTTGACCCCGCGACCCGACCTCGGATAAGCGGAAGAAGATGGATGGATGGATGGATGGACTATTACTAGTAAAAACACATTTGAGAATCATGTTGAGTCACTTTTTAGACTTAAAAGTTAATCATTCATGTTTTTTTCTTCTCTTTTTCCTTTCCTCTATTGTAATTGAATGTGCGTACTGTTATTTTATTTTATTATTTCGAGAATTTTCTTTTTCTTTTCTTTTATTTGTAAATGGATTTGTGCATTATTATTTTACTTTGAACTTCTGAAAAGAGGATCCCCATTAGCCGTTTGTGCGTCGGGTAATGGGGATCCTCAATAAACAAACAAACAATAATTTATCCATCCATTTCCCACCGCTTGTCCCTTCCGGGTCAATTATATCCATTATTTCAGAATAATTCCCACCAATAGAGTGATTTTTGTGTACATTAAATAATTCTGATCTACATCTCATCTTATAACTGTCACTACTGATTGTTTCCTGGATTCATTATTGTTATTTTCCTATTTAAAAGTGAAACCAACGTTTCCGGAAATGAAAAGTAAAAAGTTGGATGTATGTTGCTGTTAAAGTGAGACAACTTGAACAAGTTTGACTCGTTAAAAGTTTGAGCAACAAATGAAGATGGAAACTATTCACTGATTGATGTTGGTGGGAAGAGAAGAGCGTCAATAATAATGAGAAGAAATAAATGAGAGTATTTTGTATGAAATGAGCATGTAGGAATGAGGTGTATAAACTTGTAAAGAAAGTGGACTTACCAGGCGTCACGCTGTGTGTTTGTACAACTAGGAGGAAGAAGGAAAGCAAGTTCATCATTAAATGTCACAAAAGTGAAGAATTAAATAAAAAAAGTTTCTAGTTTTAATCCTCAGAGAAAAACAAGGCGACGACAACTTGCTTGACGAGTAAACATGAAATGGACGCCAAGGCGGAAACGAGCTTTTATATCAAACCTGGAAATCACGTGACTTGAAATCACTTCCTGGAGGAGGATACAAATATTTTACAGCAACGCAGTTCCTCCACTGCAGCTAACACATGAATATTAACTGAATAAAAGTCATATCATCATTACAAGAATAAAAGTGTCGGAGGTGATGTCATGTTTTTTGAAGCAGCTTCATTATACACACACTAACTTTATAGGAACAATACACAACAACAAGATGAACATTTTACATAAGTGATATTGTAGCGTCTAAGCGTTTAAAACACTCTTTTAAAAGGACAAAAAACAATGACCTATCACTTATGTTTTATTTTTAATTGTTTGTATTTTTGTAATAATTGAACAATTGAACATACATATACAATGCACACACACATTAAGGCACTTTCAACACAATACGATTCAATATTTTATAGCAAGTTCAACAATTACATAGGAATATAAAATACATCAAATTAAATACAATGCTCATACCAAGCAGACCTTGAAAAATAAGACAATACAAATGGAATTAAAATAAGAATATATAAGTAAATAAAATAAATACAAATCTGGGCTTCTTTAAACAACTTTAATTTCTCCAATAAAGATATTGATTTACGGCTGTTTCTATGTTTTACCATTTTCCAAAATATAATTAATATTTTAATGTAGAAAATTGGGTTTCAGTTTAAGAAAGCGACTTTGACTTAGGAAAAATGTAGCTTGCACTAGCTGGGTTGCATATGACGTCATACCGTTTGTTCTTCTTCGTGGCTTAATTGACACGATGGTCAAGCAGCTGGAGCCTAGAAATAAAACAAGTGAGAGTGAGTGTAGAGTTTGAGCACCAAATGTCGTATAGCTGGGTTCCAATCACGTGACCTCGAGGCACATCTGGACACTTCCGGGTTTCAAACCATGGTCTAGTCTAGAGTCCCATTAGGCTTCTGTTTATTCACCTGAATCTGTGCAGAAAGGTTTAGCGACGAATATAAAAGCGATCATTAAAAAAATATATTTAAAATGGGATAGGGTGGATTTTTACACTCTTAATAAAAATATAGTTTTTAAAGATTTAAAGCATTTATCATCAGCAAGACGTTACTGCTCGCTGCGACCTCACTCCATGTGACACTCACAAGGATTTAGAGAAGAAAGCATTAGATGCACCAATGTCTTTATATCTGAGGGCTCCACTAATTAAACTTTTCATCCGTGAAAGACAAAGTTGGATTTATTTGTGCTGCTGAAATCGTGACGCTAATGAGGAAAAGGATAAGTTTGTTTGCAGTTGATTTCCTGCTACAAATATTAGTCTACAATTCATCGTTGGGACTTAAACTTAAAAAAAAAAATGATACCAAAGATATATTTTAATGACTCGCTCATTTAATCACATCAAGGATTGTTCGTTACATTTGTTTACCTTCATAAATCATGTGCTGTGTGTTGATCATTGAAAATATGAAATGAAGAGAAACATTTTAATTGTTTCATCTTTTATATAGGCACAAGGCATTTCAAGACATACAATATTAATAACTATATATGTATATGTCAATAAGAATGTAAGATGAGGGTGCTAATGCACAATCTTATGTATGTACTCTTCTCTTATTATAAACAGGAGGCTGCAACAACAATGCCAACACACAGCAATTCCACTCAATCTACGCCAAGCTGGCTGTACACTGTGGCATCGAACCCAGCAAAAGTGGAAATGCCACAGCACAAGACAACACTAAGATCCTGCCTATGGTGGAGGACTCGGAGGACAGCATTCCAGATGCCTTTAAGGTGGTGCCAAGATTAGCAACACTTAAATTACACTACTTTTTAAACATTACCAGACCCAATAAGTGTATTTGCACAACCTGCCAGTATCGGACCTGTATTTCTGATACAAGCCTGGATTTTACTTGAAAAAAAGAAAAATCAGTGGTATTGCACATCATGTGACGCTTGTGTGGCATTGTAATGCCGGATTGGTTCTTCCGGGGATGCGTCGAAGCGATGAACACAACAAGGTAAGTTATAAATGGATTTATTAAATAATAAAAGGCTAGGAACAAAAACACTGCTGTAAAGAGAAGGCAAACCAAAAACAGAAAAACAATTCCTCAGCATGTGAGCTGGAATAAACAAATGGCTTAGCGTAAAAGCTAGCGAGAATATACATACAAAGATGAAGGTCGAGAGTCGTCACTGTTGCGCGTGGGCAAATTAGGATCCGAGACTGAACAAAGAAAAGAGGAAAGCTTATATAGGGAGAAATCAAGGAGAACCAGGTGTGTAGAAAACGAGGAGCAGGTGAAATCAATGTGTAACCATGGTAACGGACTAAACAGGAAGTAAGTGGGTCAGAAGAGAATGAAACAAAGATGGAAAAATAAACATGTGAAGATCTGAGTCACAGATCGCAACAGTATTCCCCCCCCCAAAAAGACAGATTCCAGATGTCTCAAAGAAAACAAAAACAAATAAGAAACAACTTGAACCCCCTCCCCAAAAACAGAGTCCACAAACGAAGGGAGGGCGGAGGGAGGCCACGGTGGAGGGTCGCCAAGTCGTGTGTCCCCGAATCCACCGAGGACAAGTCAAGTGGCGGCGGCGGATGGAACGCCGCTGCCGAAAAAGTTTTGGCGGGCGACCTCGAAAAGGCCACATTAGTGGCCGCCTCGCAGGATGAGGTGCCCGGCGAGGCGGACGACCCGGGCACGGCCACATCCGTGGCCGACATGGAGGAGGGAGTGTCTGGCGAGGAGGATGACCTCGCAGAGGCCACTCCCGTGGTCGACGTGGTGGACGACGCCTCAGCACCGAAATCCCAGCAGGCTTGGAAGCAGCAGACGAGGGTGCGGGGACTGCAGCCAAAGCAGGCCCGAGTGCAGCTGGCGAGGATGATGCGGGTGCTGCAGCCGAAGAAGGCGTCGGAGGCGGCCTGGGAGCCGCAGGAGTCGTCGGAGGCGGCCTGGGAGCCGCAGGAGTCGTCGGAGGCGGCCTGGGAGCCGCAGGAGTCGTCGGAGGCGGCCTGGGAGCCGCAGGAGTCGTCGGAGGCGGCCTGGGAGCCGCAGGAGTCGTCGGAGGCGGCCTGGGAGCCGCAGGAGTCGTCGGAGGCGGCCTGGGAGCCGCAGGAGTCGTCGGAGGCGGCCTGGGAGCCGCAGGAGTCGTCGGAGGCGGCCTGGGAGCCGCAGGAGTCGTCGGGGGCGGCCTGGGAGCCGCAGGAGTCGTCGGAGGCGGCCTGGGAGCCGCAGGAGTCGTCGGAGGCGGCCTGGGAGCCGCAGGAGTCGTGACTGGTGTGAGCTCCAGCCTCATCGTCGGCGCCGGTGTGGGCTCCAGCTTCTTCGTCGGCAGTGCTTGGCGGCGTGGAACTGGTACCGGCGCTTGTCGAGGAGCTGGCACTGGAGTGGGCTCCAGCCCTGTCGACACAGGTGAAGGTTCCAGCCCCGTCGTCGACGCTGGTGTGGGCTCCAGCCCCGTCGTCGGCGGTGCTTGGCGGCGCGGAGCTGGTACCGGCGCTTGGCGGCGTGGAGCTGGTACTGGAGTAGGCTCCAGCTCTGGAGCTGGTACTGGAGTGGGCTCCAGGCTAAAGTCTGTAACTGGTATGAGAACCAGTTCTGGGTCGGAGGCTGGTGTGAGAACCAGGTGGGAGTCTAGTGCTGGCTTGAGAACCAGGCTAGAAACATTTTCTGGTGTGAAAACCAGGCGAGAGTCTAATTCTGGCTTGAAAACCAGGCGAGAGTCATGTGCTGGTGTGAGAACCAGACTGGGAGCAGTGCAGAACACCGGTGGTGGAGGACGTGCTGGAGGTAATGACCTCGCGAGTCCGAACACCGGTGGAGGAGGTCTACAAGGCCGTTGAGACTTGGCCGGGGGAAAAACAGGTGGAGGAGGTCTACAAGGCCGTTGAGATTTGGCCGGGGGAAAATCAGGTAGAGGAGGTCTACAAGGCCGTTGAGACTTGGCCGGGGGAAAAACAGGTGGAGGAGGTCTACAAGGCCGTTGAGACTTGGCCAGGGGAAAAACAGGTGGCTGTGGTTTAGAGGGTAGTATCTGTGCTACCTCCGTAGCACAGCTATAGGTCATAGCCCCTTCCTCCAGACGGGGATCCCAGACCCGTTCCCTATGGTCAGGGACTGACCTTAAGGGAGGGTGGTGGGAGGCTTGGAGGCGGGCCGACTCCTCCCCTTTAATTTGTCCAGAATTTCCTTTAGAAAAGGGAGGAAACACCTTGGACTTGGCCGGAGAATGAGGTTTTAAAGGAGGTGTAGGAGAAAAACTAGGTGACTGAGGTTGACTAGAATAATAAGAAAAAATATCCTGATAATTCTGTATCTTGTCATGAATGTTATTGATATTCAAAAAAGGTTGGGAATGAGAATTACTGTCCACAATATAAAAATCTTCTGAAAAAATGTCATCAACAGAGGCCGGTGTTGCGTCACCGGTGGGCGTTCCCCAATTGACGTCATCGCTTGTGTCAGAAAAAGTGTCATGGCAGCTTAAGGAATGATTTGAAAAAAAACAAGCAGGATTACCGGTAATGACGGGTGAATCCTGGACGGGGTGAAACTTGCTGTGTCCATGGGGAGGAATAAGTGGTGCTGGAACATTACTGCCGTGCGGGGGGCCTCTCCACTGGACCCCCCGCCTCTTCGGGGCAGCGCGAACGGCTTCGGAGGGGACTTCAGGCCCACAGTCAAGTCTTTCCTGCTCCCAAGCCACGAGCTCCAACCACAAACCCAAGTCGAAGGGTTCCTCCCGTGGTTTCGACGCGGAAAAACATTTTGATGCTCGGATCCTACTGTGACGCTTGTGTGGCATTGTAATGCCGGATTGGTTCTTCCGGGGATGCGTCGAAGCGATGAACACAACAAGGTAAGTTATAAATGGATTTATTAAATAATAAAAGGCTAGGAACAAAAACACTGCTGTAAAGAGAAGGCAAACCAAAAACAGAAAAACAATTCCTCAGCATGTGAGCTGGAATAAACAAATGGCTTAGCGTAAAAGCTAGCGAGAATATACATACAAAGATGAAGGTCGAGAGTCGTCACTGTTGCGCGTGGGCAAATTAGGATCCGAGACTGAACAAAGAAAAGAGGAAAGCTTATATAGGGAGAAATCAAGGAGAACCAGGTGTGTAGAAAACGAGGAGCAGGTGAAATCAATGTGTAACCATGGTAACGGACTAAACAGGAAGTAAGTGGGTCAGAAGAGAATGAAACAAAGATGGAAAAATAAACATGTGAAGATCTGAGTCACAGATCGCAACACATCACCAGATTTGGGAGACACCTTTTTTCAGGACTTTGCCCAAAAATGGCAGGTTTGATATGTGCAGATCGTTGTTCAGCACTGTGGCCTTAAGACTATTACTTTTACAATTACTAAGGTTGTATAATAACCAGTGCGTATAAAATGATTGGTGTTTACGGCGGTCACTCACCCTGTCTGGTCAACACGTACATGCAGAGAACACGTGCACACGTACAAAAGCAGTCCAAGAGAGGCAGCAAATAATTTGAAATCACGTTATTATTAAGATAGGATTTACATTTAATTTAACTATCCAAATCACTATTATTAGCTAACAACACCCAAATCTAATGCATGTGTTACGCACGTATGTAGTTACATCATTACGTACTTGAAGCTGAAAGAAGGAGGGATATGATGCGTGAAATAAATTGGAAAGTTAGCGCCCTCTAGACATCTGTGTAAATGTTGCAAACAGCCCCTTTAAAGCCTTTGGAAATGTTCCAGTCTGAAGTGAGACGTTAACTAGATGAAGGAATTGTGCTGACAAACTACTCAGCACAGACTTTAGAAATCTAGTGGGTAACTCATCAAGGTTTGTATGTTAATGTTAGATATGTGCCGTCTCCAAGCAGAAGAACAACTTTCACCTTGGCTCTTGTTCGCTTTGTGCTGACTTCACCGATTTTATAGTTTTCTTTCCGTTTATGATAGTCACATTTGGCAGTTCTGCCTTGCATGGGTTAGAATCCAAGCCAGGGATACATTCCAAGCCAGGGTTGGATCAGGAAGTAAAAACTAAAGCTGAAACAATTCATGTGAATGAATCGCTGTGGCCAAACTACTAAAAGTGGGAGCAAGGGAAAAGCGTGAGGCTGAATCCTCTGGTGGCAAAGCATCCACGAAAAGGAAAGTGAAATGTGAAATTAGACACGGTGAAGCCAAACATTGACTGGACGCTTGTTTCAAGCCGCTTAACCGCAGTGATTGATTGATTGATTAAAACTTGTATTAGTTGATAGCACAGTACAGTACATATTCCGTATAATTGACCACTAAATGTTAACACCCAAATAGGTTTTTCGACTTGTTTAAGTCGGGGTCCACGTTAATCAATTCATGCTAAGTGACCATCATGAAAGATAAAGATGGTACATTTCAACATGATAAGATCTGCCGCTATGAATGTTACTGAGTTACCTGTCACATCTCAGGACAACAGGTGAGTGCTTGTGGTCAAAGACTACTTTACACGCTATGTCAACCTTTTCCAGCGTGTCTTTACAGTAGCAAAATGTATGTTTGAGGACTATATCAGACAACATGGGTTGCCAGAGTGTAGTCACAAAGACCAGGTAGGCAATTTGAGTCAGACCTTGTAAAACACTTTGTAAAACCTTGCTGGAATAGTTACCTCTACTGCTCCCTAGTGGCCGTTAGAAAGGATGCATACATTTTGTGTTGAAGTCCTTAAAGCTGTTTTTCACTTTTTGTCTTGTCCTTTGTGTCCCAGATGAAGTCGTTAGTGGCTCGGAGGAGGATAGGCGGAGCATTAGCTCAGCAACATTCTTCTTTTCTTTTCTTTTTTACAAGAACGTTGCTGACAAAGTGCAAGTGTTTGCGGGCGTTGTAGGCCCTAAGGTGAACCAGGAAAAAGTGGCTAGAAAGTGATACCCTTTTTTTGGGATTTTTGCATAGACAATGCCATTGTGGACATTAGGTCAAACGTGTCAAGCTTGGATTTGGATTAAGGTTGTTTTTTCGACGCAGAGGATGATTAGCACGGGCCAGGCGTGAGTGTGAGTACATATTTTATTTATATACTATATACAAAACAGGGAAAACAAAAACACTTGCTCGATGGCATGAATAACAATGAACTACAAACTTAAACAGCACGATGGCGTGACTATATACAAACGAAACAAAAGACACTAGCTGCTGCATAAACAAAACAATACTAGCACTGAGGCATAAAAACAAAAAATTACTTGGATCGAAACAAGGGGCATGGCTAGCGAGGTGTTCGAGGGCATGAAGGTAGCAACAGCACGGTGAGGTGTGTGAAGATCCCAGAACGAAGACAGAAAAAGAATGACTTAAATAGTAGCTGTGATGATTAGTGAAAACAGGTGTGAGGCTGAGGACAGGGACGTGACATGACAGGTGAAAACTAATGAGTTGGCATGGAGACGAAAACAAACCAGGAAGTGCCAGGACAGAACTAAACGTCCCAAAAACTAAACATAACCTGACCAAACATGGCAAAAAATCCAAATCATAATCTTACAGGCGTGACAAAACGCTCCCCGCAAAATACCCTGCCGTTTTTTTTTAGAGCCATAAATGTATAAAAACAGGAATTACAAAAAAATGCAAATATTATGCAGCTGTTTTTTCTTGTAAATGTATTTACATTCATTCTGGAATCTGAACCTCTCTCACAAATTGACATTTATAAATATACCTAAAATTTCAGACAAGTATTTTAGCATTGAGATACTTTAATTTGAATTTAAACCATGAAACATACAAAAAACAAACAAACAAAAAAACGCTTCAAAGTGAATAGCAACCTGTACAATTGAACATAAACATGGTACATTTTGCTAAACAACGATGTTTTATACATAAAAAATGTCAACGGATACTGTGTTATAAGAGCAAGTAAAAAGTAAAATGAAATAAAGAACACTTTGGCCCAAAATGGCGGACATCAATCAAAATATTGAATAATGCAGAAAAATGGAAATGCAACAAAAACGGCATTACAGTTTAGAATCTGTACACAATATGGTATAAAACTATATTTACATGAACAAAACAATGTGTTGATGTCACAGCAGGTCTTCTGTATTTTATTTTTAATATATATATATATATATATATATATATATATATATATATATATATATATATATATATATATATATATAATTTTGTCCTTACTTTGCACATTGTTAAAGTCATATCTCAATAATTCTTTGATAGACTTTCCTCAAATTTCTGCCTGTGAAAGATGATCCTTCTGCCGGTTGCCTCCCACGGTATTTCTCTCGTCCGTTTTCTTGCAAATGATACAAATGGCAGGGAGCACAGGGCCAGCAGAACCGATAGGCAGGTCCGTCTTTGATCTTAGTTTTTTTCTCTTTAGAATGTAGCTTGTCAAGCTTAAAGCGTTGTCCGATGCCACAAACTCATCCTGACCCACATCCAGCCGGTTGGCCAGTTTTCCGGCAAAATCCAAACACTTCTTACTGCCGGTAACAAGTCGGGTGAAGCCCAGCGTCATCAGGAATATCTTTCAATTCAACATCGATACAGGATTTGAATGTCTCGGCTACCTTATGAGACTCACCATCACCGCAAAGCCCCCATTTTAAACAATTCCTGTAAGTATCCCACCTTCTGATAGTGAAATCATTCATCTCCTCATTTCTAACAGACGTAACATGCATCTAGCATATTTTGTTGTTCTTTTTTTGAACTTTTTCAAGGTGTTTTAGAGTATTTTCCTCTTCACCGCTAGACGTCGTTGACACCGCCATCTTGGATCTGAATATTTTCGTCACCTGGATGTCAAGCGGAGAACTTTTTTTTCTCATTGAAAACCAAAATATATTTTTTGAGAACCAAAAATGATTTGGTGCGCAGACATGGGAATGAGATTAAACGAAAAACGGGTTCACGTTACGGCCTAGAAGCCCCGCAGGGTTTTGGACCTCGTTAAGAAAAACTGGGATGAGGGTCCAAGCCCCAGCAAAAATTAAATATCAATCAATCAATCAGTCAATCAATGTTTATTTATATAGCCCTAAATCACAAGTGTCTCAAAGGGCTGCAGAAACCACAACGACATCCTTGGTACAGAGCCCACATAAGGGCAAGGAAAAACTCACCCCAGTGGGTGACAGTGACTATGAAAAACCTTGGAGAGCTAGACCGTGTAGTATTGTATATGTGAAAAGTAAAACCTTCAAGTCACATATTAAGTGCACAGGAAGCCAGTGCAGGTGAGCCAGTATAGGTAAATATATATATATATATATATATATATATATATATATATATATATATATATATATATATATATATATATATATATATAGAGGTATATATAGTATAGGCATAATATGATCAAACTTTCTTGTTCTTGTCAAAAGTCTAGCAGCCGCATTTTGTACCAACTGTAATCTTTTAATGCTAGACATGGGGAGACCGGAAAATAATACGTCATAGTAATCGAGACGAGACGTAACAAACGCATGGATAATGATCTCAGCGTCCTTAGTGGACAAAATGGAGCGAATTTTAGTGATATTAAGGAGATGAAAGAAGGCTGTTTTAGTAACGTTTTTAATGTGTGACTCAAAGGAGAGAGTTGGGTCGAAGATAATACCCAGATTCTTTACCGAGTCGCCTTGTTTAATTGTTTTGTTGTCAAATGTTAAAGTGGTATTATTAAATAGGTGTCTGTGTCTAGCAGGACCGATAATCAGCATTTCCGTTTTCTTGGCGTTGACCAATACAATATGTTATGGACCTGAGAGCAAAACTCCACACATTGGGTCACTTGTCACGTGAGAATTCGTTTCGGGCCTCAGCAGCGCCTGTATAACAAGGTGACGCAGCTAAGGACATTTTCACCGGGAGACAGAGTGCTTGTATTACGCCCGACATCCAGCTCCAAAATACTCACCAAGTGGCAAGGACCCTATGTAGTCACAAAATGAGTGAATGATGTGGATCATGAAGTTCGGCATTCGGACCGGGGAGGAGACACCCAAATTTACCACCTCAATGTGGCTACCACCTCAACCATGGTGACTGCAGTCAAGGAGGAGAAGCTCGGGCCGCAGGTCCCGCGCTCCGCCCAGCTCCCTCCTCCTCTGTGATAATCAGCTTACATTAGCACAGAGAGCAGATGTTGCCAGGCTGCAGCAGCGCTTTTCTGATGTGACCTGACCAGCCCACTAACTGACCTCACCCGAAAGGGTGTTCCAGATCTGGTCCGGTGGACGGAGCAGTCCCTGCAGGCGTTTGAGAGGGTGAAGAAGGCCCTCTGCAGGGAGCCGGTCCTGCACATGCCTAACTTTTCTCTCCCATTCTGTTTTTCAAGCAGACGCGTCGGGCAGTGGTCTAGGAGCCACGGGGTGGGGGGCGTCGACCGCCCCATACTTTACATCAGCCGAAAGCTCTCCGACCAGGAGGCGAGGTACAGCACCATAGAGCGGGATTGCCTCGCCATCCGATGGGTGGTTGGGGACCTCTGGTATTACATGCTGGGGCGCTCTTTCAGCCTCTGCTAAGACCACAAACCCCGCCAGTGGCTCCACCGCATGAAAGATGCCAACGCGCGGATCATCAATTGGTATCTAGCATTGCAGCCGAACAACTTCAGAGTGGTCCACAGGCTGGGGGCGGAGATGGCCGTGGCTGACTTCCTCTCCCGCTCCCATACGGAGGGAATGGGGGGAGTATGAGAGCGAAAAAAAGGCACTTTAAAGCTTTTTTAAGGGAGATTCTGGGACCGGTAAAATTTTGAAAAAAAAACTTAAAAAATACAACAAGCCACTGGGAACTGATTTTTATTGTTTTTAACCTTTTTGAAATTGTGATAATGTTCCCCTTTAACATCCATGATGTAACAATTCTGCTAATCTACCAGAGTCCACGTTTTGTTAACAATTGTATTCATTTTTACTTTTAATTGGATAATAACATTGATAAAATGCAATCAAAAAAATGTATGACTTTATAAGACACACACAAAAAATAAACAAATTTAAATAAGATGACCTTTCTATAAACAATGATGAAATTAAAAGAAATAGTAGCTAGATTAAATAATCAATACATGCACATAAATTAAAAGGTAACTGTTAAACACTTGTGCTTACTAACCTGATAATTGAACCGGAACATCTTATCACACACAGTGCAACGAAACGGTTTCTCTCCAGTGT
Source organism: Nerophis ophidion (assembly GCF_033978795.1). NCBI lineage: Eukaryota > Metazoa > Chordata > Actinopteri > Syngnathiformes > Syngnathidae > Nerophis > Nerophis ophidion. The sequence goes on from NC_084638.1 coordinate 15,369,611, forward strand.
GTGTTTTAATGTGTGTGGTCAAGTTTTGCTTTCTGGAGAAAGTCTTCTTACAAACAAAGCAAGTAAAAGGTTTCTCACCTGTGTGTGTTCTCATGTGCAATATAAGTTCCTTCTTAGTGTTGAATCTTTTAGCGCAAGCTGAGCAATCAAAAGGTTTCTCTCCGGTGTGTGTTCTCATGTGTGTGGTCATGTGATGCTTTATGGAGAAACTCTTCTTACAAACAGAGCAAGTAAAAGGTTTCTCCCCTGTGTGTGTTCTCATGTGCAATATTGTTTCCTTCTTAGTATTGAATCTTTTAGCGCAAACTGAGCAAGCAAAAGGTTTCTCTCCAGCGTGTGTTCTCATGTGTGTGGTCATGCGTTCCTTTTTGGAAAAACTCTTCTTACAAACAGAGCAAGTAAAAGGTTTCTCACCTGTGTGTGTTCTCATGTGTAATATCATGTCATACTCATTGTTGAATCTTTTGGCACAAGCTGAGCAAGCAAAGGGTTTCTCTCCAATGTGTGTTCTCATGTGTGTGGTCATGCGTTCCTTTCTGGAGAAACTCTTCTTACAAATGGAGCAAGTAAAAGGTTTCTCACCTGTGTGTGTTCTCATGTGCAATATAATTTCCTTATTAGTGTTGAATCTTTTGGCACAAGCTGAGCAAGCAAAAGGTTTTTCTCCAGTGTGCGTTCTCATGTGTCTGGTCATGTTAAGCTTTGTGGAGAAACTCTTCTTACACACAGAGCAAGTAAAAGGTTTCTCTCCAGTATGTATTCTCATGTGTACTGTAAAATTACTCTTTAGTCTAAATGGTTTTCCACATTCAGAGCAGTCAAATTGTTTGTTGTTAGTATGATGTCTCGTATCACCTTTAAAGTCACTTTTACCCTCCAAAGGTTTTTGGATGTGGTCACTGTGATCAGAAGAGTCTGACTTCATGTGGTCCATGTCTGACAGTGGAGCAAAGATGCTGTCTGGTTCTGACTTTAGATCTTCACAATGCTCTCCATCAGCTTCTGTGATGTGTTGACTTACAGGCTCCGCCCCTCTGTTCTCCTCACTTTGACTGTGATAAAGCTGTAAGGACTGAGCTTCATCTTCATCATGAAGCTGCTCCTCTTTAATGTGGGAGGGGGCCTGTAGCTCCTTCTGTCCCACACTGGAGCTCCACTCCTGCTGCTTGGAGGGAATCTCTTCATGACTCTCTACTGACACCTGCTGGACGTCTGCAGAACATAAAACACAAATGAGGTGTGACTGTATTGAAGTTTGCAGTATTCAAACTATTCACATGTGAGCTAGGCCAAATAGACAGTGATGTGCAAGCTACCTGGAAAATGTAGTAAGCTAAGCTACAAGTTACTCTCGATTAAACGTAGCTAAGCTATCCTCAGGGAATTGTAGCAAGCTACACTACAAGCTACACTGCAAAATTAGCTTGCCACATCAAAGCTACATTTAACAGCATTTCTATCTATTGGTCCACATGTATAATATCAATGTTAATGTAACTGAGAGTGTACAAATGGACCCAGTGAGGGTCCATTGCTGTTGACTATCTGTCATTTAGCTGGGGACACCTTACAACTACCTCTAGGGGTCCCCGCAATCCACTGTATGTATTTATGTATTTGTTCTTGTATTTCTATCCTTCTTGAGACACCAACAAGGAAAAGTATCTTCCATATGAGGAGGTGTGAACAAGTTAGGACATACATCATGGTCCCAATACGGAAAACCAGTGCATCTAATAGAGAATGTCTCATTTGCACCCCTGGTGGTGAAATCTATCAAAATTAGGGTAGTCCCAAAAAGAAGAATTTTTTTTAATTGACTGTGTGTCAGTTTTAAAAGTGCTCCCCTTCTGGTCAACATTTGAAATAACAAGTGTATTTAAGAAATTGAAATGTGCCCTCTTTGGCCAAAATTAATTTAAAAAAAAAGTTTACACATACACATTTTAGATAGAGAGAGATAGAGAGATAGAGAGATAGAGAGCGAGAGAGGGCGAGAGAGAGAGAGCGCGAGAGCGAGAGAGAGAGAGAGAGAGAGATCGTAATAACTTGAAGTAAATAATGTAGATTAAAAACCAATTACAAAAAACAAAATCCAAAACAAATTTACTAAAAGCTTCCTTTTTTATATTGGGATAGTGTGTATGTATTATAAATGTTGTAAATAAAAAATCTTAATATATCTAGAAAGGGTGGTCCTAAAGAGGTAGGCATTTTTCAGCGGTCTCCAGAAGGTCACATACAACAATGTACAGTATGTATGTGCGTGCGTGTGTTTTGTATTTGTACCCTTCTTGAGACATTAACAAGGAAAAGTAACTTCCATATGAGGAGGTGTGAACAAGTTAGGACATAAATCATGGTACCAATACAGAAAACCATTGCATCTAAAAGACAGCCAAATACTAGGGTCTGTGAACTTTGCTCCAAAGTCGGTATTTTCTGTTGATTTACATAATGTGCATAAAAAATTTACATCGACAGGTGCAAAGGCAGCAATACATGATACAACAAGACGGCAGCTAAAGAAGGACTAAAGAAGTACTTCTGCATTCATCCCCCACTGGTCAACATATGAAATAACAAGTGTGTCTAAAAATCTGAAGTGCACCCCCTCTGGCCAACATATGTAATAACAAGTGTGAGTAAGAAATTGAAATGTGCCTCCTTTGGCCAAAATTTATAATATAAAGATGTATACAGAGACATACTGCAAAAACTTGAAGTAAATAATGAAAATTAAAAAACAATTACAAACAAAACATTTAAAACAAAATGTATTAAAATTTACTAAGAGCTTACCTGTTTTTATATTTGCAGAGTATGTATATATTAATGTTGTAAATACAAATTGTTATATATCTGGTCCTAAAGAGGTAGGCACTTTTACATCTAATAGAGAGCCAAATACTAGAGTCTGCGAACATTGCTCCAAAGTAAAGATTTTTTGTTAATTTAACGTGCATACGAAAGTGAACATTGACTGGAGCACAGGCAGCAATCAATATATGATAAAAACAAGGCGGCAGCTAAAGAAGAACTTCCCTATTCATCCCCGAAAAACCCGCCAGGTGAGCAGCTGATTTTACCACTTCAGGTGCTGACGTGAGACAACCCGCGTCCCATATGTTTTTATTTTTTTTTGATGAAATAAGTTTATTTCCGTCATACAATCAACCATCAACCACTTTGTGTGATCAGTTTAACAGTAAAGATTATACATATTTAACATCCATCCATCCATTTTCTACCGCTTATTCCCTTTTGGGGTTGCGGGGGGAGCTGGCGCCTATCTCAGCTACAATCGGGCGGAAGGCGGGGTACACCCTGGACAAGTCGCCACCTCATCGCAGGGCCAACACGGATAGACAGACAACATTCACACTCACATTCACACACTAGGGCCAATTTAGTGTTGCCAATCAACCTATCCCCAGGTGCATGTCTTTGGAAGTGGGAGGAAGCCGGAGTACCCGGAGGGAACCCACGCATTCACGGGGAGAACATGCAAACTCCACACAGAAAGATCCCGAGCCTGGATTTGAACCCAGGACTGCAGGACCTTCGTATTGTGAGGCAGACGCACTAACCCCTCTGCCACCGTGAAGCCCAATCAAACACATTTACACACAGAAAAAAAAGAAAAATAATGACGGAAAAAGGAATAGGCTGAAGCCAAAGCTTATATTTGCCTTGGCACTAAGAGGGATTAGCCCCAATACTTCTTAGATAGAAACAAAAATAATGACAACATAAAGGAAGTAGTTGAAAGCTTCAATAATTACTTTGTAAATATTGGACCAAAATTGGAAGAAAGGATTCCAGACCCAGTTTCAGCCGAGGACTATAATGAATCCATAGAGCGAAATCCCAACTCAATGTTCCTCAGTAATGTGACACAGGAAGAATTAGTTATAAACGTGAAAAAAGGCAAATCTAAGACTACAACTGATTGTAATGGAACTGATATGGAAACTATAAAAAAGGTTATTGAAGAGATCTCAGGACCATTAATGTATATTAGTAACTTATCATCTCAAAAAGGCAACTTCCCAAACAAAATGAAAATAGCTAAAGTTGCACAAATTTATAAGACTGGAGACAAACACCAATTTACAAATTATAGACCTGTTTCTTTACTTCCACAATTTTCTAAAATCATTGAAAAACTGTCCAATAACAGATTAGAGAGTTCCACAAACAAACATAGAATACTGGATGAGAACCAATATGGATACAGAGCTAATATTTCAACTTCGATGCCTTTAATTGAAATGACAGAAGAAATTACCAATGCAATGGATAGTAAAAAATGTGCGGCAGAATTGTTTATGGATCCAACAAAAGCATTTGACACGATTAATCACAATATCTTAATAAAAAAAAAAATACAACGATATGGCATCAGAGGGTATGTCTTAAACTGGATAAGAAGTTATTTAACGAACAGGAAACAATACGTGAAGCTAGGCGAACACACTTCTACAACGCTAAATATATCCTGTGGTGGTAAAACAAAGTAGCAAGAAACACGTCAATAATGAATAGAGCAAGATGTGTTCTAGACTAGGGCTGGGCGATATATCTATATACTCGATATATCGCAGGTTTGTCTCTGTGTACTATAGAAAATTACTATATGGTGATATTGGAGTATACGTTCTCAGGCAGTTGCTTTTAGCTGCTGGCATTACACTACAGGCTCTTCCCACTCTTTCTTGTCTCTCTTTCTCACAGACAGCAAGCGCACCTTCTTACACACGTCACATACTGTCACGTCATACGTCACATACGTCTACGCCCTCGCAGACCACATAGGTAGCAGCATGGGTAACGTAAGCTGTGATGCTTGCGGAGCCGTGCGAGTGGTAATATGAGAGAAAGAAGGTGCGAATCTGGTAACAAATGAAGGAAGAATTCATTCCAAAGAAATACAGCAGGGGGTCAATCGTCTGGCGGCGGTTTGGCTTCAAGTGGGAATATGTTGAACAGACAACCGTAATTTGTCAAGTGTGGGGCAAAAGTGTTGCTACAAAAAGTAGCATTATTGATAATATGTAGCATCATTTGAAAAGTCACCTGCTAGAGAATTAAGAGTGCTTGAAACGCCGCATGTCAACATCTCCATTCGGTGCCACACACCCGCACCATCAAAATGCCGAGGCAAACATTTCCAGATCAACACCGTATGAAAAAACTAGTCAACAACAAAAGGAGATAATGTCCGCAGGAACCTACCACATAGCGAATGACATACACTATTTGATTTCCTATTATGCAGCAAATTTTTATTTGACATTTATTGAAATATCTTGTGTGATATCATGCACAAAAGTGCACTTTATTTGTTTTAAACTATTGTAGTGGCGTTCTGTACAAAAAGTGCACTTTAAAGGCCTACTGAAATTAGATTTTCTTTTTTAAACGGGGATAGCAGGTCCATTATATGTGTCATACTTGATCAATTCACGATATTGCCATATTTTTGCTGAAAGGATTTAGTAGAGAATATCGACGATAAAGTTCGCAACTTTTGGTCGCTAATTAAAAAGCCTTGCTTGTACCGGAAGTAGCAGACGATGTGCGCGTGACGTCACGGGTTGTAGGGCTCCTCAAATCCTCACATTGTTTATAATCATAACCAAGAGCAATTCGGACCGAGAAAGCGACGATTTCCCCATTAATTTGAGTGAGGATGAAAGATTCGTGGATGACGAAAGTTAGAGTGAAGCACTGAAAGAAAGAAAAAAAAAAAGGCGACGGCTCTAGGCGGCGGCAGTGGGAGCGATTCAGATGTTATTAGACACATTTACTAGGATAATTCTGGAACATCCCTTATCTGCTTATTGTGTTAATAGTGTTTTAGTGAGATTATAAAGTCATACCTGAAAGTCGGAAGTCTGCAGTGAACGCCAGTGTCTCTGAGAGAAGCCACGGAGGAGCCAAGATCACAGCTTCCTTTTTGACAGCTGCAGGAGGAGGTTGCATAATCCACTCAAGTCTAAGGTAAGAGCCGATTTAATATCACAATTTTTCCATCCAAAAACTTGCTGGTTGACATATGGTAGAGAAACATGTGCGTTTGACCGCTCTGCTCCATATTAAAGCTTCACAACAAACGAAGAAACACAGACTGTGTTTGTTTTGCTAAAGGCAGCTGCAATCCACCGCTTTCCACAAACAGCATTCTTCTTTATAGTCTCCATTATTAATTGAACAAAATGCAAAAGATTCAGCAATACAGATGTCCAAAATACTCTGTAATTATGCGATGAAAAGAGACGACTTTTAGCCCTGAGTGGTGCTGGGCTGAAATGTCCGCTCAAACCATCCATCCATCCATTTCCTACCGCTTATTCCCTATCGGGGTCGCTGGCGCCTATCTCAGCTACAATCGGGCGGAAGGCGGGGTACACCCTGGACAAGTCGCCACCTCATCGCAGGGCCAACACAGATAGACAGACAACATTCACACTCACATTCACACACTAGGGCCACGGATTTAGTGTTGCCAATCAACCTATCTCAAACCAATAACATCACAAACGCGCGTCAACATAAGCGTCATCATTCCGCGACGTTTTAAACAGGATGATTCACGGGAAATTTAAATTGTAATTTAGTAAACTAAACCGGCCGTATTGGCATGTGTTGCAATGTTAATATTTCATCATTGATATATAAACTATTAGACTGCATGGTGGGTAGTAGTGGCTTTCAGTACGCCTTTAATTTAGTGTTGTTTTGATATGTCATCTTCCTGACATCATGCACAAAAGTGCACTAATAGCTTGTTTTAAAATGTCTCTGACAATCTTGCATTTTCTGTTTGGAAATTACATGAATGTTTGTGCCACAGCTTAATAACTGTTTAATAAATACAGTTTTGCTAAATTGACATAGTTGTGGTTTCCCTCTATATGAAAGTTTAAAATGAGCATATATTAATGCAGTATGAAGAAGAATGTTTTAATGTAGACACATAGAATCATCATACTGCTGTGATTATATGTATCAAGTGTTCATTCAAGGCTAAGGCAAAATATCCAGATATATATGGTGTATCCTGACATGGCCTAAAAATATTGAGATATTAATAAAAGGCCATATCGCCCAGCCCCAGTTAGAATGTGAGTTTTTTTTTTAATATATCCACCATCATGTCTTTTATAATGATTGTGAACGATGAAAAAACATTTCCCCAAAAAATGTGGTTCCCATCTCAATTCCAGTGATTAGATTTAAGACTTTTCTATGAGCATGAAGTGATGAAACCTACTTGGATGAGAGGACAAAGGTCTTGTAAGACAAAGTGAAGAGTCCAGTTGTGATGGATTGAATGCCCTGAGAATAAAATGATATGTTGATGTTGTGCTTACTTGGACTGTGATGAAGCTGTGAGGACTCAGGTGGTTTGTCTTCATGCTCTTCAGTCTTCACAGAGACAACAGTCAGTGGAAACTTGCTGAGATCAGCCTCTTCCTGCCCTAGAAGACACTCTCCCTCCTGAGTGATCAACACTTCTTCCTCTTCCTCTTTAATGTGGGGAGGCTGTAGATCCTCCTCTTCCTCTTTAATGTGGGGGAACTGTGGTTCCTCATCTTCCTCTTTAATGTGGGGAGGCTGTGGATCATCCTCCTCCGCTTTAATGTGAGGGGGCTGCTGGACATCTGTTGGGCAAATAAGTAAATAAGATAAAGAGAGAATATGAATTGTTTTGGACTGACACTGTTAACACAATGACATTATTTGTGTTCTTCTGTGTGTTGTGTTAAAAGTGTTTAGCAAAACAACCAATAAAAACACAGGAAATAACACATTTTTTTCCTAAAATGTATTCAAAAGTGGTACAGTGAGTACAAAAACAGGCTTGGAAATTTGACGGGTGGCAATTTGTAAAGTTGTTATACGTACGAGGCAGCATTGATTGAGGCATTCTTAACGTCACTGATGTAAAGTGTGTAGATAGTTTATTCTGTGTACGGTCTATCACACCTACTCTTTATGTCTAAACTTAACCACAATATTATAATGACATTGTCATTACCATAACTTAAATACCCTGGAAATAAAAAAAAATCTAATTCCAAAATCAGTTTAAAAAAACATTTATGGTATGGTTTTGTCATCATGCAAAATACGTTTTGGTGGTCATTTTGTTAGCTGGGTCAAAAGGAACTTTGACCAAAAACCTGTTTGACTATGTGCTGTTTTAAAAATTATCTTCATCAACAATTCCTCTTTAGGAATTGGAGACCATCTACGACACGCTGAAGGAAAGTCAGTCACCTTTATGTTCTTTTAATAAATCAAGTGTTGACTACTTTGGTTATTGAACATAAATGTTTACTTTCACTTATTGTTGTATGTAAGTTATAATCAGGAAGTAAAATAATAACTAATTAGATTTGATTACAGTATAAAATGTATTTAGTGACTGTGTAAGTTTGGTGTAAACATGTTGATACAGGTTTACATCTTCTTGGGGACTGGAACACAGATATGTCCCGAAAGGATGCACCCATTTTTAAAACCTTCACTAAGCTGTGCCACCAACATCGCCTCACTTAGCTCATCTCGTTAGTCTCCAGCGAGGGGCGGACACTAAGGCACACCTGCAACCTATTTCTACCGAGGAGAATTTAAGCTCGTCACCCACAGCTGGTCTTGTCGGTTAATTTATCCTGCACCTCCTACGTGCATGCGCCTGCTTCGCCTCGTCAGTCTTGGTACGTTGATTTTCCTTAATCCTGCATTTCCTAACGTTGTTGTGTTTTTTTCCTAGCCTTTCTGAGGCAGTAAAGACTTTACCCTGTGCCTCGTGCGCCCTGGCTTTTCCCCTGCCGACCACTGGGGAACCTATTCCATTTAGTATTCATGGTGTGCACTTCTACCCCATCGCTTTTCGTTACACTTTTTGGACTCCTTAAATGTATTCCTTTTTGTTATTTAAACTTGCCTCCCGTCTCTGCATCCCGGGGTCACCCCCTTGACCAGTTCGTAACACATAGAACCGAGGCTGACGACCACAAAACAAGCAAAGCTACAATCCTCAAGACCTAGACTAGCAAGGTTTTTATTGACAAACTCCCAAATTAAGACTCGCCTTGGTGCTTGCAAGTACACATATGTTTGGGTCAATTCCTAACCTCAGAAAAATAGATAACTTCACAGTCAAAGTGGGTGACAATATTTAAACAAACAAAAATGTGATTACCTATCTTGGCTGCATCCTAGAGACTAATCTCTCCAGTGAAAAAATGACTACTAAAGGTAGTTTGAGAATCAACCGACAAATTATGTTCTTACTAGTGTTGTCCAGATACCAATATTTTGGTACCTGGACCTGTACCAAAATGTATTTCAATATTTTTCTCAATAAACGTGACATACAAAAACATTATTGGCTTTATTTAAACAAAAAAATCTTGGGGCAAATTAAACATACGTTTCTTATTGCAAGTTTGTCCTAAAATAATGAACATACCGGACAACTTGTCTTTTAGTAGTAAGTAAGCAAACAAAGGCTCCTAATTTAGTCTGCTGACATATGCAGTAACATATTGTGTCATTTATATTCTATTATTTTGTCAAAATTATTAAGGACAAGTGGTAGAACATTGATTATTCATCTAGTTGTTCATTTACTGGTAATATATGCTTATGTTCTGTTTTGACATGTGCTATCTACACTTCTGTTAAAATGTAATAATCACTGATTCTTAGAATGGAATAGAATAGAGTTTTATTGTCATTATTGCAGTGAACAGGTTCAAAGAACAACGGAATTGGAGCAGATCCCCAAGGTGCATATACAATTTGGTAATATAAATAGTAAAAAAAGATAGAAAATAAGAGATCTATATATATATATATGTATATATATCCACACACATGCATATATGCAAACATATGAATATATATACACATACACATATAACCTTATTGCACATTATAGTCCAAAAAAAATAAAAATAAAAAGACATGACACATGAGGACATGATGGACACATTGTGCTCACTCAGTGCCTGTTTAATGCTACTATGGCTCTTGGGTAAAAGCTGTTTTTTAGTCTATTTGTGCCAGCTTTTAGCACCCTATAGCGTCTGCCCGAGGGTAGCAGTTATAGGTAGCAGCGCCCGGGGTGGAATGGGTCTTTCAGGATGCTCTGTGCTTTCCTGAGACAGCGGGAGCTGTACAGGTCAGCCAGGGAGGGGAGGGGGCATCCGATGATCTTCTGGTCGGTCTTTATGACCCTCTGGAGCGCCGTTCTCTCTGCGGCCGTGCAGCTGCTGAACCACACGCAGATGCAGTAGGTCAGGATGCTCTCAATGGAGCACCGGTAGAAGGACACCAGCAGTTCCTGAGAGAGGTGGTTGTTCCTGAGTATTCTCAGAAAGTGCAGTCTCTGGTGTGCCTTCTTGATGGTAGCCGTGGTGTTGGTGATCCAGGATAGGTCGTCGGCCAGGTGAACTCCCAGGAAGCGGAAGTCGGAGATCCTCTCCACGCTGTCACCACTGATGATCAGGGGCAGGATGTCCATTTTATTCTTCCTGAAGTGTATGACCAGCTCCTTGGTCTTGGAGCTGTTCAGAGCCAGGTTGTTGACTGTGCACCAATCCGACAGCTTCTCCACCTCGTCCCGATATGCAGCCTCGTCTCCCTCCGAGATGAGCCCCACTACGGTGGTGTCATCCGCAAATTTGATGATGGAGTTCCTGGAGTGGGCAGGTGTGCAGTCGTATGTGTAGATGGAGTAGAGAAGGGGGCTCAGCATGCAGCCTTGTGGAGAGCCGGTGCTGAGGTACAGGCTCCATGACATGTGGCGACCCAACTGCACCCTCTGGGGGCGGTTGGATAAGAAGTCCTTAATCCACATGCAGATGGAGTTCGATAGACCCAGGTCTGACAGTTTGGACACCAGTCTATCGGGTATAATGGTGTTAAATGCCAAACTATAATCCACAAAAATCAGCCGCACGTAGCTCCCCCCCGTCTCCAGGTGACCCAGGGAGGAGTGTAGGACTGTGGCGATGGCGTCCTCTGTGGACCTGTTGGCTCTGTAGGCAAACTGGTGTGGGTATAGCTCGGGAGGGAGGACTGAGGTAATATGGGTCCGTACCAGCTTCTCAAAGCACTTCATGGCCATAAGTGTAAGTGCAACTGCGCGGTAGTCATTCAGGCAGCTGACGGAGTTCTTCTTTGGCACCGGGATTATTGTGGAGGTCTTCAGGCATGATGGGATGACGGCCTGAGAGAGGGACTGGGTGAAGATCTTAGTAGATACTCCGGCCAGCTGGTCTGCACAGTACCTCAGTACCTGTACCGGGACCCCATCTGGGCCCGTAGCCTTCCTCGGGTTCACTGCCCTCAGCGTGCGTCTCACCTCATGCTCCTCCAGTATAAGGATGCAGCTGCTGTGGGTGTTAGGTTAGATGGATTAGATTAGATAGTACTTTATTTATTCCGTCAGGAGAGTTCCTTCAGGTAAGGGTGTTGTGACGGCTGTAGGTGTTTTTCTCTCGAATCGGGCGAAGTTGGTCATGTGTTGTATTCCTTTCCATACCTCCTTGGTGTTGTTGCTCTGCAGGTGGTCTTCCATTTTCCTCCTGTGCTCGGCTTTTGCCTCTCTGATACCTCTCTTCAGGTCGGCTCTGGCAGCACTGTAGAGTGCCTGGTCCTGCGCTTTGAAGGCACTTACTCTTTGAGTAAGCCCTGGACTATTTTTGTCATCCAGGGCTTCCTGTTGGGGTAGACCCGGATGCGCTTGTCTACTGTGACAGTGTCTATGCAGTGTTTGATGTACCCCAGGACCGCTTCTGTGCACTGCTCCAAGTCTGAGTTTTCAAAAACTGACCAGTTTGTTGTTTCAAAGCAGTCCTGCAGCTGTTCCATGGCTCCCTCCGGCCATGTTTTGATCGTTTTGGTTGTGATAGGAGCACTTCTTCTTATTGGTATGTAAGCTGGTAATAGGAGCAGGGACATGTGGTCAGACTTATATAGATAGATAGATAGTACTTTATTTATTCCGTCAGGAGAGTTCCTTCAAGAAAATTAAAATTTTCAGCACAATCCCATTCAAGATCAGACAAACATTACAGGGAGACAGAACAGGATCGCTGACAGGTCTGCGGGCTTCCAGCGCTCCTCACAAAAAACATGAGATACAGGTATACAAGGGGGGGTAATGGGAGAAAAAAATAGAAGATTAAAATAAAATAAAATAAATAACTCGGTCTTAGCCTGGGCCCTGGAGAGGGGGTGCAGACTGAGGCCAGGGACAAAAAACAACTCGTAGCCATAGTACACATCCCTCTCACAAGTGTGTAAGAGGGAAACATCAAACATCAAAGAACACAGAGGACATTAAAGACATTAAAGCAGCAGATACAACCAGACACTTCTACATACAGCTATGAATAAAAAGTAAAAGAAACATATCCACTATGGTGGCCTCTGCGGTGTTCCACGCCATCGTCCGCTGGGGTGGAGGGAGCATGGCCAGAGACAGGAGCAGACCCAACAAAGCAACCAGGAGAGCCGACTCCACTCTCGGCCAGTGTCCAGTCCGCATGGATGACCGAGGATACATCCAAGGTGACTATGGTGTCCGACACCTGCTCACCCAGCCAAGACACCGCGAAGCCTCTCCGTCCCAGCGCTCAGTGCTAGCTCCGCAGCCCTGTCCCCTCATCCGCATCTCCTCCAGTCCCTCCAAACCGACTGCAGTGTGGCAGACACCCAGCAGCTGTTCTCCATGGCCAAAAAGGCTCCCGGGAGGCAGATCCAGAAGTCCACAAAAAAGCTACACAGAGGTCACGAAAGTGCCACCCCTTGTCACACAGTCCCAAAGGGTCTTGCCAAAGGGCAAAAAAGTATAATAACACATGAAAACAAGAGGGAAACACAAAAGGATGACACAAGAGCACAGAGCTCCTGCCAAAAGCAGCCACTACAGCAGCGCCATCTTGAAAAAATAAATAAATAAATAAATAAAAATAACTTGCCTGGACTTGCCTAATTGGGGAAGTTGTTTGGCTCTATAGCCATTGTTTTATGTTGGAATAGACTTTGTCCAGTGTGTTAGCTCCTCTCGTAGCACACTTCACATGCTGGTGAAGTTTGGGGAGCACTTTTTTCAGGTGGATCTGATTAAAGTCCCCCGCTACGATGTGGACTGCGTCGGGATATTTGTTCTGTTGTGCACTGATTGTATCGTGCAGCAGAGCTAGCGCCGTGCTAGGGTTAGCATCGGGAGCTATATACACGTTTGTGATCAGGACAGCAGAGTGCTCCCTGGCCAGATGGAAGGGTCGGCATTTAACTGTAATATATTCCAGATCTTGGGAACAGTGGCTGTTTACTACCTTTGAATCAGAAGTCCAGTTGTTGTGTAGGTAGGTTAGCAATCCACCTCCACGCCGCTTGCCGGTAGACTCTGCGTTTCTGTCCTGTCTGTGTGCTGTGTGACCGGTTAGCTCCATGATAGCGTCTGGGATTGAGGACGTTAGCCAGGTTTACGTGCAGTCCTTTGAGACATTTGTGATTTGGGGCTATATAAATAAACATTGATTGATACGTAAACAATAGGGTGCAGCTGTCCATCACAGTATTTTGTGCTACACAGAGCCTCACCTCGTCCATCTTGTCCTCTTCACCATGAGGAGCGAGCGATCTCGCATTAGCCAGGAATAGACTTGGTATCGCTGGTCTGTTTGGGTTCATTTTTAGTCTGGCTAACACGCCGCCCCATCGACCACGGCGTCTTCGCCCCCGCCTTGCCGGGCACGGTAGCCATGGAGCTCCAGGGCTATGTGCAAGCTCTTCCGGGATGTTGTGTCGGCTTGTAAAATCCACCGAAATAGCCTGCTCAGACCGCAATCCAAGCTCCAACAAATCGTTTCGGCTGTACATAACCTTCGCGCACCAAGCTGCTGACTGGGCTAGTAGTAAACTATATAAAAACAATAAAAGCAATGCACCTAAGGGGAGAGCCTGGGACGTCGCGTCCATGCGCACCGCCATCTTGGATCGTTTACTTTGGTGGCTGTGTAGAAGTGACTGCTCTTTTAATGTCTTTAATGTCCTTTGTGTTCTTTGATGTTTCCCTCTTACACACATGTTTCTATGTGCTATGGCTATGAGTTTGTTTTTCTCTTTGGCCTCAGTCTGGACCCCCTCTCTAGGGGCCCAGGCTGAGATTGAATTTTTTTTCTCCCCCCTTCTCCCCCGTTTCTCCCTTTTGTTTTGTAAGGGGTGCCAGAAGTTGGCAGACCCGTCAGCGATCTTGTTCTGTCTCCCTGTAATGTTTGTCTGCTCTTGAATGGGATTGTGCGGAAAACCTTAATTTCCCCTCTGGGATTATTAAAGTATTTCTGATTTTGATTGTGTTTTTATTGGCCATCTTCAAAGGTAATGATTTTTCCGGTGCAATTTCTTAAATTTTGATTCGCCGAAAGTTTTATCAGTCACAAATACTGCCTCAGTTTGCACTTTGACAACTTTACCGCAAGCGGGCTGTCAAAATAAAGACTTTATAGACACAAGAAAACTTTGCTAATTAGTACTAATAAACTAGATTGATGAGACATTACTGGACAGCACAGAAGTAACTAAATCCAAATAAACGTTGAATATATATTTTAAAGATATCTGGCTTGTATATTCAGTAGAGATGTTAATGGCTGAGAATTTATCGATATGATACCCTAATTGATATTCCTTATTGATACCAGTATTTATTGGTACTACATGTAATTTGTGGAAATAAAAAAGTGGAAAAAAGGCTTTTTAAATAGCATTCCTATTAGCAAAGAGGTTGAACACCTCCAACATGATGTTCTGTAACATCTCAGAGCAGGGAAGTCTTTTATCAACAGCTGTTTATTTGAAGTCTTATAGAAGTCAACTATGTGTGCAGTGCAAGGTGAAATGCAGTTATGTCATCTTCTTGTCAATAACACACACATCAAACTTTTGTTGCTTCCTTATTTGTCATTATTCAAAGCTGATTGTAATGTGTAGCAGCGGCAGCTGAACTCAATGTGACAACGTGTCATAGTTACCTCAGTCAGCTGGAATTAAAAATACAAATAGGTTCTTCGTTAGTCCAGAATATTCACGGTCCTCATAGACAACATAATTAGGAACCAGTACTAAAAAAATAGTACTTGGTATACATCTCTTATCTTCACCACTAAACCTTTGAAATATGCTACCGTATGTGCTGCTAAATTTGACCAAGTGAGGTTAGGAGGACGGCCTCTAGGTCACATGGTTACACCCCAGCAATTACACTGTTGATGATTGATTTTTAAATGGTGGTGTTAAAAAGCAAATATATCTCCATCTTTAGTCATAAATGTGGCCCCTGCATGAACATGTGTCACAAACATTGTATTACATGATATGTGGATGTTGTGCTTACTTGGACTGTGATGAAGCTGTGAGGACTCAGGTGGTTTGTCTTCATGCTCTTCAGTCTTCACAGAGACAACAGTCAGTTGAAACTTGCTGAGATCAGCCTCCTCCTGCCCTACAGGACACTCTCCCTCCTCTTCCTCTTTAAAATAAGGGGACTGTGGATCTTCTTTGTCCCCTTTAAAATGTGAGGGCTGTTGATCTTTTAAAGTCAAACTGTCCCCCTGCAGATGAGGGAGACATTCTTCTTGGTGTCCAATCAGCTGATGGATGTCTACAGGACACAAACAAAACATATTTTAACTCGTACATGCTAAATATTAAATCGTACATGGAATTTAGGGCTGTAGCTATTGAAAATTGTATTAATCAATTATTCTACTGGAAATGTTTTCGATTAATCAAGTAACTGGACAAAACAGTGTTGCTTGGTTAAAGACAAATTAAAGCAACTATAAGACATTTCACTTAATAATGAACGGCCAAGTGGTTTGAGATGGTATGAGAGCAAGATGTCATATTTAGTGCTGGCTTAGTTTTTTCGACAATCACTGCCACATCAAAAAGTTAAGGTACCAATGATTGTCACACATGCTCAGTGTGTTGAGATCATTTGGCCCGTAACCCTTGATCAACCCTTGGGAGGTGAGGGGGGCAGTGAGCAACAGCGGTGGCCGCGCCCGGGAATCATTTTTATGGTGATTTAACCCGCAATTTTAACCTTTGATGCTGAGTGCCAGGCAGGGAAGTAATAGGTCCCATTTTTATAGTCTTTGGTATGACTCGGCCGGGGTTTGAACTCACAACCTACCGATCTCAGGGCGGACACTCTAACCACTAGGCCACTGAGTAGGTCGATGCATTAAGTGTTGAAGTAGGTTAATGGCTGCATAAATATGAATGAAATAACGGGTCAGTATAGCTTTTACACACATATATTTAACTTGTCAAACCTGCCAGTTACCAGGCTAGGTTTACAGTGTCGGTTACCATGGTAACTGACACCGACTTTGTCTTGCCTGCTCTCTGGAATATTCCCCCGGTGAGTGTGTGAGTTTTGTGTAAACATGTTGATACACGTTGTTACAAACTGAGAGGAACATCAACCTCTCAGAAATATTGTGTGTCTGAAACTGTCTCGTTTTTATGAACAATGTAAAACAACCAGTGCATCATCCTCACATGACAATTCATCTTCCTATAGACTAACTATTTAGGAATAGTGCTAATAATAAATATAAAGTTAGTACAGATGTGAGAGTAAGAAGTAAACAAACCTGTTCTGTGTAACACAACTTGATGTTTTTGTTGTTGTCGCTCCTTCTCCTCTTTTGTTGGACAAAGTTCCTCCTCGTACTCTGCTGTCGTTCTTTCGCACATTTTCACACAATCACAACACTTTACACTCACACTTGATCTCTACTTAGCGATGTGTTTTGATCACTTCCGCCTCTCTTTGTTAGCAGCTAACAAGCAAAGATAGCCCGAGAAGCATCAAAGTGCGCTCAGACTAATATAACCGGATGCAAACAGTTATTAACGATGTTTACTCTATTTACTAGAGTCTAATAAAGGACATATATGTGTATGTGGAGGCACAGATTAAGAACACTGAACTGTGACGACTGCAATAACGTCCTCACCGTCAGACGCCATCTTGCTTTATCTTCGCCGTGTTTGGTTCGCGCGCAGTGTTGTCAGATCTCGCGAGAGAAACACGCAACCAGAACTTTTCCAAATCTCGCGAGAGAAAAAAGTAAAACCAGCTTTCCACCCCCGTAAATCTATTTTACTATGTATTAATTATCCGTCCATCCATCCATTTTCTACCACTTATTCCCTTTGGTGTCACAGGGGGCGGTAGTGCCTTTCTCAGCTACAATCGGGCGGAAGGCGGTGTATGTTCTGGACAAGTCGCCACCTCATCGCAGGGCCATATGTACTAATTACTTATTCTGAAAGTAAAAGTAAACTTGTCCATTTCAAATTTTCAAAACATTGCCATAAAACTTATTTCCGTAAATATATTAAAATATTTAACAATGTACAATACGTATTGAAACAACAGTAGCATAAGGAAAGGAAAAAAAAAAGATAATAAAATAAATATCACACTCTTGATATTATTCTTGTTTTTGATGTTAATCGTTTTTGTCATGATCTAGGACTTGGATCATGGCATATTCTGGTTTTGGTTCTGTTTGGTATCTCGTTTTGTTATTTAACGTCCTTAGTTCTTGGTGGCACTTCCTGTTTTGTTTCTGTTGTCTTAGCAACGCATATGTGTCACCTGCCTTGCGTTTCGACGCACACCTGCTTCCTGATGTCTGTCCCTATTTAAGACCACCTTTGTTTACCTTTCGTCCTCCGACTCTAGTTTGCTTTTCATGCAACAGGTGACGTCGCATTCCCGCATTGTGGTAAATACATTTCGTACTTGTTTAGCTTCCATGCCATTTTGTTTATTCGTTTCCCTAGCTCACATGCTAGTGTCTTTTGTTTCGTCTAGCTCATGCTAGTTCTGTTGGTTTGTTTATAGTGCCATTGTGCAAGTCTTTTGATTCTTAGTCTGTTTTATAGTGTATAACTAAATCATTATCCTACCTTATCAATCAATCAATCAATGTTTATTTAAATAGCCCCAAATCACAAATGTCTCAAAGGACTGCACAAATCATTACGACTACAACATCCTCGGAAAAACCCACAAAAGGGCAAGGAAAACTCACACCCAGTGGGCAGGGAGAATTCACATCCAGTGGGACGCCAGTGACAATGCTGACTATGAGAAACCTTGGAGAGGACCTCAGATGTGGGCAACCCCCCCCCCCCCCCCCCCCTCTAGGGGACCGAAAGCAATGGATGTCGAGCGGGTCTAACATGATACTGTGAAAGTTCAATCCATAGTGGCTCCAACACAGCCGCGAGAGTTCAGTTCAAGCGGATCCAAGACAGCAGCGAGAGTCCCGTCCACAGGAAACCATCTCAAGCGGCGGCGGATCAGCAGCGTAGAGATGTCCCCAACCGATACAGGCGAGCGGTCCATCCTGGGTCCCGACGAGCGGTCCATCCTGGGTCTCGACTTCGGACAGCCAGTACTTCATCCATGGTCATCGGACCGGACCCCCTCCACAAGGGAGGGGGGAACATAGGAGAAAGAAAAGAGGCGGCAGATCAACTGGTCTAAAAAGGAGGTCTATTTAAAGGCTAGAGTATACAGATGAGTTTTAAGGTGAGACTTAAATGCTTCTACTGAGGTAGCATCTCGAACTGTTACCGGGAGGGCATTCCAGGGTACTGGATTCCGAACGGAAAACGCTCTATAGCCCGCAGACTTTTTTTGGGCTCTAGGAATCACTAATAAGCCGGAGTCTTTTGAATGCAGATTTCTTGCCGGGACATACGGTACAATACAATCGGCAAGATAGGCTGGAGCTAGACCGTGTAGTATTTTATACGTAAGTAGTAAAACCTTAAAGTCACATCTTAAGTGCACAGGAAGCCAGTGCAGGTGAGCCAGTACAGGCGTAATATGATCAAACTTTCTTGTTCTTGTCAAAAGTCTAGCAGCCGCATTTTGTACCAACTGTAATCTTTTAATGCTAGACATGGGGAGACCCGAAAATAATACGTTACAGTAATCGAGACGAGACGTAACAAACGCATGGATAATGATCTCGGCGTCTTTAGTGGACAAAATGGAGCGAATTTTAGCGATATTACGGAGATGAAAGAAGGCCGTTTTAGTAACGCTTTTAATGTGTGACTCAAAGGAGAGAGTTGGGTCGAAGATAATACCCAGATTTTTTACAGAGTCACCTTGTTTTATTATTTGGTTGTCAAATGTTAAAGTTGTATTATTAAATAGAGATCGGTGTCTAGCAGGACCGATAATCAGCATTTCCGTTTTTTTGGCATTAAGTTGCAAAAAGTTAGCGGACATCCATTGTTTAATTTCATTAAGACACGCTTCCAACTGACTACAGTCCGGCGTGTTGGTCAGCTTTAGGGGCATGTAGAGTTGGATGTCATCAGCATAACAGTGAAAGCTAATACCGTATTTGCGTATGACGTCACCCAGCGGCAGCATGTAGATGCTGAAGAGTACAGGGCCAAGGACAGAACCCTGGGGAACTCCACACGTTACCTTAACATAGTTCGAAGTCACACTCTTATGGGAGACGCACTGCATCCTATCAGTAAGATAAGAGTTAAACCATGACAGGGCTGAGTCTGACATACCAATTTGTGTTTTGATACGCTCTAATAAAATATTATGATCGACGGTATCGAAAGCAGCGCTAAGATCGAGGAGCAGCAACATAGATGACGCATCAGAGTCCATCGTTAGCAATAGATCATTAGTCAATTTTGCGAGGGCTGTCTCAGTCGAGATATTTGCCCTGAAACCGGATTGAAAGGTTTCACATAGATTGTTAAACGCTAAGTGTCCATTTAGCTGCTCTGCAACAATTTTTTCGAGGATTTTCGAAATAAAGGGAAGGTGAGACACCGGTCGGTAGTTTACCATGAGGTCAGGATCGAGGTTAGGTCTTTTAAGGAGAGGATGAATAACCGCTTTTTTGAATGCTAGGGGAACAGTCCCCGAAGAAAGTGATAAGTTTATAATATTTAGCACTGATGGACCTAATAATACAAAAAGCTCCTTTATAAGTTTCCCAGGAAGTGGGTCAAGTAAACATCTTGTTTGTTTTATTCCATTTACACGTTATAACAATCCTTCTAATGTTATTTCATCAAAACGAGAGAAACTATTTTGGATATTTGCAGTATCCGCCGTATATACAGTCGTATCTGTGTTACTATAACCCAGTTGTAGCTGGGACGCATTGTCTTTAATCTCCTTTCTAATAAGTTCAATTTTCTTATTAAAGAACTTCATAAAGTCATCTGCCGAATGGGTGGAGCTACTGGAAGGAGTCCCTTGTTGGGTTAGCGATGCTACTGTACTAAACAAAAATTTTGGATCGTTTTTATTAATGCGGATGAGATTTGAGTAATAATTAGTTTTAGCTAAGGTAAGCATGCGTTTATAAGTTATTAAACTATCACCCCATGCTTGATGGTGCACCTCAAGTTTAGTCGTGCGCCATTTAAGTTCCAACTTTCTACATAATAATTTCTGAGCTCTAGTTTCTTCAGTAAACCATGGCGTACGCCTTTTTGGAGCCTTTTTTAACTTCAGCGGTGCTATACTATCAATGGTTTCGCGCAGGGCGTTGTTAAATTTGTTAGTGAGGTTATCAATAGAGCCCACATACTTTGGGAATGGTGCCATTACCGAGAGCAGTAGGTCCGCAAGAGTCGTCGTTGTGGCAGCATTAATGTTGCGGCTGCTATAGCAGTTATTATTATCATTAGCTTGCCGAACATGAGTCTGAACTTCGAATTTTATAAGGTAATGATCGGACATTACTTTAGTATACGGGAGTATCATAACTTTGGAAACGGTGATACCTCTGACAAGCACTAGGTCTATCGTATTACCGCTGCGATGCGTCGGTTCATTTATTATTTGTGTAAGACCACAGCTATCAATTATAGTCTGGAGCGCCACGCATGGTGGGTCCAATGGGGTATTCATATGGATATTAAAGTCCCCCATTATAATTATATTATCGGCGTGCGTCACTAGATCAGCAACAAACTCTGAGAATTCACTAATAAAGTCCGAATAGGGCCCTGGGGGGCGGTAGATAACGGCCAGGCACAGAGGCAGAGGTGTGGCAGACTTCATAGAAAGCACCTCAAACGATTTATATTTATTATTTAAGTTAGGACTAAAGGTAAAGTTTTCGTTGTATATTAGTGCGACACCCCCTCCCCTTTTAAGGTGACGGGCAATATGCGCATTCGTATAGTTAGGAGGGATGCCTCATTTATCGCAAAAAAGTCGTCTGGTGTAAGCCAGGTTTCGCTAAGACCGATGACGTTAAGGTTGTTGTCTCTAATGACCTCATTGACTAATAACGTTTTGGGAGACAAAGATCTGATGTTTAGAAAGCCCATATTATAGGTAGTGGGCTGTTTTAAGGAGTTGTTGATAAAATTATCCGTAGTAGCAATATTAATAATGTTGCGTTTATTATGCGCAGTGTACTTAAAATAATTACGACCATATCTAAGAATTGATATGACGGGAATTTTCAGATTGTCTACTTGGCGCTGCGATAAACTGAACGCATCATAATTTGCCACCTCAGTAGAACGCATGTCTAACTCTGACGTAGTCATAGACACAGCAGAAAAAACATTTTGTGAGTTGTGTATTATTCTACGAAAATTGCTATGTGTACAGGGATCATCCAGCCTGGCGCTGGCTAGTTGTAGCTTAACTGACTCCATACCCAGGCTAGCAGGCTCTGTAATTGCCCGCTCTAGTGCAGTTAGTCAAATGTGGCTTAATGCGAAATCTATGTTCCGAGACAAGAGGATAGCGCCTTCCTGCTTAGGGTGAAGGCCGTCTCTCCTCAGCAAGCCAGGTTTGCCCCAGAAAGAGGGACAATTATCAATAAACGTAAATCCCTGTTTTCTACAGAAGCTATCCAGCCACTTGTTAAGAGAGACTAATATGCTATATCTCTCATCATTGCCTCTCCCAGGCAGGGGGCCAGAGACAATTACTCGACGCCTGGACATCTTTCTGGCGAGATTACAAGCCCTGGCTATGTTACCTTACGCTGTGTTCCATCTCCGCTGCACCCACGAGAGAACGCAAACATCACCACGATGCCACCCAAGCATAACAGTTTTTATAATGTATTTTAAAATGTAGGAGGTTTTCATGATCTTTTTAAATTTCCTTTGACCTTATTTATATATATATATATATATATATATATATATATATATATATATATTTATGGGTGTCGCACGATTCGATTCAATATCAATTCTTGGGGTCGCGATTCAAATATGTATCGATTTTTTTTTTGTTTCAACGCGATTCTCGATTCAAAAACGATATTTTTCCGATTCAAAATAATTCTGTATTCATTCAATACATAGGATTTCACCAGGATCTACCCCAGTCTGCTGACATGCTAGCAGAGTAGTAGATTTTAAAAAAAAAGCTTTTGTAATTGTAAAGGACAATTATTATCAACTGATTGCAATAAGGTAAATTTGTTTTAACTATTAAACGAACCAAAAAGATGACTTATTTTATCTTTGTGAAAACATTGGACACAGTGTGTTGTCAAGCTTATGAGATGCGATGCAAGTGTAAGCCACTGTGACACTATTGTTCTTTTTTATTTTATTTTTTATAAATGTCTAATGATAATGTCAATGAGAGATTTTTAATCCCTGCTATGCTGAAATTATAACTAATATTGATACTGTTAATGATATCATTCATTTTTGTTTCACTACTTTTGGTTTGTTCTGTGCCATGTTTTTGTCTCCTCTCAATTGCTCTGTTTATTGCAGTTCTGAGTGTTGCTGGGTCAGGTTTAGTTTTGGAATTGGATTGCATTGTTATGGTATTGCTGTGTATTGGTTTGTTGGATTGATTGAAAAAAAAAATGATATTTTAAAAATGAGAATCGATTCTGAATCGCACAACGTGAGAATCGCGATTCGTATTCGAATTGATTTTTTCCCACATCCTTAATATATATATATATATATATATATATATATATATATATATATATATATATATATATATATATATATATATATATCCACATATAATGACTGAATTTAACAAAACACATTTGGTTTACATTTTTCTAGAAGACAACATTTTGACAGCATTCACCAATGGAACATTCTGGAGTAATGTTACCGCAGATGCTCAGTCCATTTTTTTCCCAAATTAATTTATAAACCTTGTGGTTTGTATTGTCAGTTTTCCTCTTTTGGTGCAGTTGACCTTGTTCTTACATTTCTCCTCCCTCCGAGAGTTCCTGTGTTGCCCTTGTGGGCGGAGTTGTGGGACGTGCACAGCTGCTTCCAATAGACCCTGGTGCTACTTAAGCAGCACCGTGACAGCTGGATGGCACTCTGCGATTCCACTCCATGCCAGTTGATTCCATGCTTTGAGTATTTTGCTACCTTGGCCATTCCCAGTGCCATCCATCTTGGTGTTGTTTTGTAGAGTACACGTCTTGCAACTCCAAACCAAGTTGAGTTTTTTTTTGTATGTAAGTAGCTTTTCTTTTTGTTTTTCCACAATGCACATTTTTTCTTCTCTCTTTCGCACCATCACTTTTTGTTACCTACAGTTTGAACTGTTTTTTTGAGTAGGTTTCCGCAGTAAAAGAAGCATTTTACTCAGCGTCCTGCGCAATATTGGGTTCCTCTTTATTTTTATGTAAGGGGACATAAATATAAAACAAAATTCCCATTACAAAAAAAAGTAATAAAGGTAATTAAAGGAATGGATTATTGAGACCCAACAAATGATTCCTAAAGTCACACATTTTAAAAGTAAATGATATTTTATAAAACACAACTGCTCATATGATGTATAAAGTATATCATTTGCGTCCAGAAGTGTTCCAGAAGATGTTTCTTCAGATGTGAACCAGTAAATATGAACGAAAAGGGATTTATGTGTACTCAAAAGCAAAGGTATGAACACATGTAAAACAAATATGTACATCATATAATGTTCATTTATAACGTCATTAATAATTTAAAATGATTTCTGAATATCTCTATACACATAAATAGTATTTGTAACATGTTTTGTCCTGTGTATTCTCATCTTTACAGTCAAAGTGCTGTGTTCATTTCTAAATAAAAGTAGACAATGTTGTATATTAAAACATGTACTTGACTGAAAAAAAAGCAATAATCTAAAATATCTAATCTATAAATGTTAGAATCTATGTGCTGATGTTGTTAGTAGGTCAAAATTAAAGTTTTGACAGTTTATTTCAAATCCTGCAGTTTCATTTGCTCCTGCTGTTCTCACCAGCACACTTGTGTTTCTTACTGTGAAGACTCTTCTTCGGCATGGTAATGCCGGTGTGGTTTTCCCGTGGATGCGTCGAAGCAGAACACAGCATAGGTAAGATAAAGGGTATTTAATAACAAAAGTCTATGAACAAAAATACTGGTGTAAAGAGAAAAAGTAAACAAAAGACGCTAGCGTGAAAGCTAGGATAAAACAAGGAAAACTAAAACTTGGTACGAGGACACAAAAGATTAAACAAAACATTTAGCATGAAAGCTAGACAATAAAGTGGCTTGGCGTGAGAGCTAGCGAGAAAATACATACGAATGATGAGAGTCGTCACTGATGCGCGTGGGCAAATTAGGATCCGAGAATGAGTGAACAGAAAAGGTGAGCTTAAATAGGAGGGTGATAATTATTAGCAGGTGTGCGGGGCGAGACTAGCAGGTGGACTGATGTGTAACCATAGTGATGGATAAAAACAGGAAATAAACGGGTCAGACAGAGAATGAAAAAACAAACACGTGAAGATCTGAGCCACAGATCGCAACAGTATTCCCCCCCAACAAAAGACAGATACCAGATGTCTTAAAAAACAAACAAAAACTTGAACCCCCTCCCCAAAACCAGAAAGTTCACAAACGAAGGGAGGGCGGAGGGAGGCCACGGTGGAGGGTCGCCAGATCGCATGTCCCCGAATCCACCGAGGACACATCATGTGGCGGCGGCGGGTGGAACGCTGCTGCCGAAAAAGTTTTGGCGGGCGACCTCGAAAAGGCCACATTAGTGGCCGCCTCGCAGGATGAGGTGCCCGGCGAGGCGGACGACCCGGGCACGGCCACATCCGTGGCCGACATGGAGGAGGGAGTATCTGGCGAGGAGGATGACCTCGCAGAGGCCACGCCCGTGGTCGACGTGGTGGACGCCTCAGCACCGAAATCCCAGCAGGCGAGGGTGCGGGGACTGCAGCCAAAGCAGGCCCGAGTGCAGCTGGCGAGGATGATGCGGGTGCTGCAGCCGAAGAAGGCGTCGGAGGCGGCCTGGGAGCCGCAGGAGTCGTCGGAGGCGGCCTGGGAGCCGCAGGAGTCGTCGGAGGCGGCCTGGGAGCCGCAGGAGTCGTCGGAGGCGGCCTGGGAGCCGCAAGAGTCGTCATAGACGTGAATGCAGGCGTAGTCGTCGGTGTGGGTTCCAGCCCCGTCGTCGACGCTGGTGTGGGCTCCAGCCCCGTCGTCGACGCTGGTGTGGGCTCCAGCCCCGTCGTCGACGCTGGTGTGGGCTCCAGCCCCGTCGTCGGCGGTGCTTGGCGGCGCGGAGCTGGCACCGGTGCTTGGCGGCACGGAGCTGGCACCGGTACCTGTCGTGGTGCTGGTACTGGAGTGGGCTCCAGCCTTGGAGTTTGTGCTGGCGTGAGAACCAGTTTAGAGTCTGAAACTGGCGTGAGAACAAGGCTAGAAACATTTTCTGGCGTGAAAACCAGGTCAGAGTCATGTGCTGGTGTGAGAACCAGACTGGGAGCAGGTGTCGGCTTCAGCCGAGGAGCAGGTGTCGGCTTCAGCCGAGGAGCAGGTGTCGGCTTCAGCCGAGGAGCAGGTGTCGGCTTCAGCCGAGGAGCAGGTGTCGGCTTCAGCCGAGGAGCAGGTGTCGGCTTCAGCCGAGGAGCAGGAGTCGGCTTCAGCCGAGGAGCAGGAGTCGGCTTCAGCCGAGGAGCAGGAGTCGGCTTCAGCCGAGGAGCAGGCACAGGGGTCTGCCGAGGAGAACTAGGGGACTGGCTGTGAGCAGGACTAGGACTATGATGAGTGATAAGACAAACACTAGGACTCGGGCAAGGACTTGAGAGAGGACCAGGACTTACAATCACACTAGTGCTTTGAGAAGGGCTTGGGCAACGACCAGGACTTACAGTCATACCAGGGCTTGGGCAAGAACTAGGACAAACGGTCAAACTAGGGCTTGGGCAAGGACTGGGACTAACAATCAAACTGGTGCTCGGGCAAGGACTAGGACAAAGACTAGGACTTACAGTAACACTGGGGCTCGGACAAGAACTTGGGTAAGGACTAGGGTTCGGACTAAGACCACGAGGGGAATCAGTACTAATATTACAAAGGCAAGAAACAAGACTCGGGACCGGACTCGGACTACGGATCAGTCTACGAGTGGAACTAGGACTACGACGACTACGAGAAAGACTAGGACTACAACTAGAATCAGAACGGAAACTCGGACCAGGACTTGGACTACGACTCAGTCTACAAGTCGGTCTACGAGTAGGACTAGAGCATGGGCTACGAAGAAGGCTGGGACTCGAACTCTGAGAGAGACTGTGACTAAAACTAGAACTAGGGCACAGACGGAACACAGGTGGAGGAGGTCTAAGAGGGCGTGACTTGACCGGGGAGAACACCGGTGGAGGTCTAGGAGGCCGTAGTGGTATAACAGGGGTAAACACCGGTGGTGGTCTACTTGGCCCTTGAGACTTGGCCGGGGGAAACACAGGTGGAGGAGGTCTACAAGGCCGTTGAGATTTGGCCGGGGGAAAAACAGGTGGAGGAGGTCTACAAGGCCCTTGAGACTTGGCCGGGGGAAACACAGGTGGAGGAGGTCTACTAGGAGGAGCTAAGCGTTTAGCGGGCCGAAAAACAGGTAAAGGTGGCCTACATGGAGGTTTTTGTTTAGCAGTTTTAATAAGAGGTAGCGTCTGCCCTACCTCCGCAACACAGCTATAGGCCGTAGCCCCCCCCTCCAGACGGGAATCCCAGACCCGTTCCCTGTGGTCAGGGACTGACCATAAGGGAGGGTGGTGGGAGGTTTGGAGGCGGGCAGACCCCTCCCCTCTATATTGTCCAGAGTGTCCCTTTGAAAAGGGAGAAAAAACCTTGGACTTGGGCAGAGAATGAGGTTTAAACGGTGGGTTAGAAGAAAAACTAGGTGACTGAGGTTGACTAGAATAATAAGAAAAAATATCCTGATACTTTTGTATCTTATTATTAATGTTATTGTCATTTGAAAATGGCTGAGAAAACGAATCTTCCCCAAAAAATTCCTTGTTGATGACGTCATCATCGGAAGACGGGTTTGCGTTACCGGGGGGCGTCGACGAAATGACGTCATCTGCGCGGGACACAAGTTGGGAATTTGCCCAGTCGGTAAAACTGTTAGCAAAGTGTGTTATTGGGTCCCCAAACAATGGTGTAGGGGTTTTGTGTGCTGACTGTAGGTTGCTGTGTTCGTGAGGAGGGAGACATGGAGTGGGCAAGTCACTGTCGCCCGACGAAGCCATACTTCGCGGCTTCCGCCTACGCGGACGAGCGCGAGCGCTGCGGGAGGGAAACTCACCGCTCCCGGAAGCATCGATCGGAACCAGTTTTCCCTCCAGGTCCCACATCATGCTTTCGTCTGGATTGCATCGGAGAGTTTCAGCCTCCATCGCTCGGAATACCCTCCATGTGCCTTCGTCGAAGGTCTCCTCGTGGTTGCCAGACGCGGAAAAACTTTTTAATGCTCGGATCCTACTGTGAAGACTCTTCTTCGGCATGGTAATGCCGGTGTGGTTTTCCCGTGGATGCGTCGAAGCAGAACACAGCATAGGTAAGATAAAGGGTATTTAATAACAAAAGTCTATGAACAAAAATACTGGTGTAAAGAGAAAAAGTAAACAAAAGACGCTAGCGTGAAAGCTAGGATAAAACAAGGAAAACTAAAACTTGGTACGAGGACACAAAAGATTAAACAAAACATTTAGCATGAAAGCTAGACAATAAAGTGGCTTGGCGTGAGAGCTAGCGAGAAAATACATACGAATGATGAGAGTCGTCACTGATGCGCGTGGGCAAATTAGGATCCGAGAATGAGTGAACAGAAAAGGTGAGCTTAAATAGGAGGGTGATAATTATTAGCAGGTGTGCGGGGCGAGACTAGCAGGTGGACTGATGTGTAACCATAGTGATGGATAAAAACAGGAAATAAACGGGTCAGACAGAGAATGAAAAAACAAACACGTGAAGATCTGAGCCACAGATCGCAACACTTACACTGGTACTTAGAAGAGAATCTTTCACCACACACACTGCAACTCAACACTTTCTAACCAGTGTGTGTTCTCATGTGTCTTTTCAAAATAGGGGCTTTGTATAAAAATTTTACAACATACTGAACATGTTTAAGGTTTTTCTCCAGTGTGTGTTCTCATGTGTACTTTCAAAGTGCTTCTTCGTACAAAAGCTTTACCACATTCTGAGCAAGAAAACGTTTTTACTCCAGTGTGTGTTCTCATGTGTACTTTTAAACACTGACTTCTTACAAAATCTTTCCAGCAGATTGAACAAGAAAAATGTTTTTCTCCAGTGTGTGTTCTCGTGTGTACTTTCAAAGTGCTTCTTTGTAAAAAAGCTCTACCACATTCTGAGCAGGAAAAAGGTTTTTCTCCAGTGTGTATTTTCATGTGTATTTTCAAATTGTGCCTATGAGTAAAATCTTTACCACAGATTGAACATGAAAAAGGTTTTTCTCCAGTGTGTGTTCTCATGTGTATTTTCAAATCGTGCCTATGAGTAAAATTGTTACCGCAGATTGAACATGAAAAAGGTTTTCCTCCAGTGTGTGTTCTCATGTGTCTTTTCAATTTACTAGGATATTTAAAAGTTTTGTCACAGACAGAACATGTGAAGTGAGTGTTGTCAGTGTGACATGTCTTATCTTTAGAGTCTTCATCATCAGTGTCAGGAGAGTGTGACGTTGTGTCCTCACTATCTGATAGTGGAGCTAAGAGCTTGTCTGCTTGTGATCCTCCACAGTGGTCTCCATCAGCTTCTGTTGTCATGTGTTGTGTTGAGCTGCTGCTTGGAGGCTCCCCCCCTCCCTTCTCCTCACTTTCACCTTTGACCTCATCACCTTCACTCTTCACAGGGACACCAGTCACTGGCATCTTGGTGACATCAACCTCTTCCAATCCATCAAGATGCTCTCCCTGCTGACTGAGGATGTGTTCCTCCTCTTCCTCTTTAATGTGAGGGCTCAGTGGATCCACCGCTTGCTCTTAAAAATGGGGTGTCAGTGGGTCCTCATCTTCCTTTTTAAAATGGGGGATCAGTGGGTATTCCTCTTCCTTCTTAATGTGGGAGGGCTGTGGCTCCTCTGTCCACATCCTGAAGCTCCACTTCTGTTGCTCAGGGTGAAGATGTTCTTCACAGACGTCTGCAAGACAAACACACCATCTCTGCTCAGTCACACAATGCTTTCAGTTATTTTACATGCACTTAGGAAAAACAAGTTATCGTATGAACTGTCTTGAAATCTCAGTGACGCACAAACACACTGCTCTTTACAACATTATTTACAGGAAAAGAAAAACAAACCAGGACGACAGGACTTTTTACTATGGATAGACGAAGGGTTTAAAATGCATTTTGCGATATATTATTTCATATAGAATTACTAATAGAACCATTTTAAAACCGGCTACACAGACTCCTAATTTAGTCGCTGTAATATGCAGTAAAATGTTACATAATTTCCAGTATTATTTTGTCAAATAATGTAACCAGATATTAACAGTAAATAAACAAGTACATTAATAATAATTGTTTCGACAAAATAATACAATTAGAAATGACACAATATGTTACTGCTTTTGTCAGCTGCTAAATTAGCTTTTGTAACCCATTTTGAAATTCTTCTATCACCATTCAAATACCAAATTATATATCATGACTTATATTTTTATTAGGATATATTTCTAGGTCACATCACCCATACCAAACATTGGTTCGCAGAGTCATTTTGTTTGGCCCACCAAATATATATATTTTTTTATATTCTTCTGATGTGTGTGTATGTTTAAAATGTGGTACTACTCTTCTACATCACGTGGAAGTGTCATGTCATGGAATTGGTATGCTTTCAACTAAGGGTGTGACGATACGGTCAGCTCACCAAAGGATACTGGATATTGGTTTTGGGAGAACGAGACAATATTTTGTTGGTTAACATGATTATTACACATATGTGCAATTCATGTGTATATGAATGTACTTTCTCTTGTGTGCTTAGTTTTACTGTAACTTCATTGTGGATAATATCTATAAACAACCTGAATTGTTTTTCATCTTTTACTTAAGGACTGTTTACTTATCCGACAAATTCAAAGGAAACTGCACTTTTTTCAAAAATGTCGCCTATTATTCACAATCCTTATGTAAGACATATGTTTTAAATGTTTATGAATTCTAATTAGTAAATAAACGTTAGCCAAAATCTGCTAATATTGGAGTTAATGGGAGCTCCTCTATTAGACCCACAAAGTCCTCCAAATAACCATCCAAAAATTGCCATTAAAATTTTGTGACCTGAATATTAACCAAGTATTAGTGATATTGTTATTATAAGCGCTAACGTTAAGGACCTACTTTTAGCGGTGCATTGATCACAGAAGTAACTAGCTTATGCTGCAATATTGACATACTGAGCTGCTTTACCCGCCTCTAAGATGTTGAAAGCTAATTTCTTGATTATAAATCATGCTTCTCACTTATGTAGTAGAAGGTTGTGGACAAAAACCGAGAACTTGGTCAACTTTGACATCCAACTTAGACCTGGAGATTGCAAGAAAGACACAAAAACACGCTCTTTTACACAAACTTTTTTTCCCCCCTTTTCGAGGATTAATTCTTTATCTAATTGGGAAGATATGAACATCCCATCAGTCGGCATCCCAGTGAGAGCAGACATTGTATGCTTAAAGGCCTACTGAAATGAGATGTTCTTATTTAAATGGGGATAGCAGGTCCATTCTATGTGTCATACTTGATCATTTCGCGATATTGCCATATTTTTGCTGAAAGGATTTAGTAGAGAACATCGACGATAAAGTTCGCAACTTTTGGTCGCTAATAAAAAAGCAAGTAGCAGACGATATGCGCGTGACATCACGGGTTGTGGAGCTCCTCACATCCGCACATTGTTTACAATCATGGCCACTGGCAACGAGAGCGATTCGGACTGAGAAAGCAACAATTTCCCCATTAATTTGAGCGAGGATGAAAGATTTGTGGATGAGGAAAGTGAGAGTGGAGGACTAGAAGAAAAAAAAACTACACGGCAGAGCGATTCAGATTTTATTAGACAAATTTACTAAGATAATTCTGGAAAATCCTTTATCTGCTTTTTGTGTTACTAATGTTTTAATGAGATTATATGGTAGTACCTGTACAACCTGAAAGTCGGAGGGGTGTGGCCACGGGTGTGGTGACCGCCAGTGTGTCCGCGGGAATCCACGTTTCTCGACGAGGCGAAGGTGGCAGGGCTGAGATTTTTTTATTGTTTTCCCCTCCTCCACGGTGGAAGCATCCGACGATCGGGGGCGGCCGGTGGGAGCAGGCAAGATAGTCCGCAGCTGCCTCTTTGACAGGCGCAGGAGGAATGACGCAAGCTCTCCGCTCATGTCTACGGTAAGAGCCGACTTATTTCCACCATTTTCTCACCGAAACCTGCCGGTTGACATGTAGTAGGGAACCATATTCGCCTGACCGCTCTGTTCCATAGTAAAGCTTCTCTGTCATCTTTCGGGACTGTAAATAATGAAACAACGGCTGTGTTTGTGTTGCTAAAGGCGGACGCAATACACCCCTTCCCACTTACAGCTTTCTTCTTTGACGTCTCCATTTTTCATTGAACAAATTGCAAAAGATTCAGCAACACAGGTGTCCATAATACTGTGGAATTGTGCGACGAAAAGAGACAACTTATAGCTGTGAACGGTGCTGGAATAAAATGTCCTCTACAATGCGTGACGTCACGCGCACGTGTCGTCATACCGCAACGTTTTAGCATGATACTTCTGCGCGAAATTTAAAATTGCAATTTAGTAAACTGTTAAGATTTCATCATTGATATATAAACTATCAGACTGCGTGGTTGGTAGTAGTGGGTCTCAGTAGGCCTTTAAAATGAGCAAGATATGTAAAAATGACATGTTATTAATGTTACTACATTGCATATATACTTAGAGTGTGTATTTATAATGTGTATTTAAAACACTTACATTGGATCTGTGTATATCACTTCCGCCTCTCTTTGTTAGCAGCTAACAAGCTAAGCTAACCAGCAGGCTAGGCTAGCACGTCAACGTGCACACAGACTAATGTGTCCGCACACAAACAATTAATAACGACGTTTACTCTGTTAAACGACACACATGTGCATATGTACGTTGTAATTAAGACCTAATAATAACCAAAACAACGTATTCTCCGTCAGACGCCATCTTGTTTTGTTCTTCCTCCTGTGTGACGTCTTCGAGGTGTTCTCAACCGCGGAACAAGTGTTGGCCAAACACGTGTTTCACTGGGACAATAGTGAGTGGTGCACACTTTCTTCGCCCGGCCACAGACCAACAAAAAAGTCCCATTTAAGAGTTGCTGGTGTAACAATAGGAAGAATATATTCCACTCCTCTCTTCTACACGCGGCTTATGAGGTAATATAAATTATATATGTTTATATTGTTTATCTTATTTACCTAATATGTTGTTCGAAGCTAACGTGCAGGCCTTTGTAGCAAACATTAGCGTTTTTTTCTTTCTGAGGAGCGTATTTTATATGTTGTCTATGAGAATTATATTGACTTATTTAATACTTTAACTGTTTTTTTGTTCTTTATTATACAGTCCCGCTTAACATCATTAAATATTTGTTACTAGAAAGGAACGAACGTTTCGTAATTTAAGTCTGGAATAATTCACATGTTATTATAATAATAATACATTTTATTTGCTACAGCGCTTTTCAGTGTACTCAAATATGCTTTACAGGATAAAAATAAAATTATTACATGTATTTTTATTATTAATATGACAGTGTGATATAATGTATTACACATACATTGCAGTGGTCTGCTTCGTGTTGGTGCTAATTTTATTAGCAATAAATACAAATTATGTCATTTGCACGCACTTCTATTACCTTGATGGCATCCATCCATGTTTCTACAGCTTGTCCCTTTTGAGGTTGCGAGGGGGGGCTGGAGTCTATCTCAGCTGCATTCGGGCAGACATATCATGGAAATTAAATCAACTGATGCTTTTTATTACGAATACACTATTTGGACAATTGTAAGCGATTAATGCTCATTCAGTGAGACAGAAATAAATATTTAATGAAATAAATATTAAATATTAAAATGGCTTTAATATACTGCACGCAAATTGAACATGCATCAATATTTTATTTGTAATTGTGATGTAACATTATTCGGCATTAAGAAGGGACCTTTATTTTGAATGTGAGTTGCTCCTTCCTCTGGTTTCCGGAAGTCTGCGTGTGACAGTTGGACGCTCACTTGTTTACATACCAGACGTATTTATGCGATTCAGTGCTTAAAGTTTGTTTCTTCCACGAAGTGCCTTGGAAACATTGTCTGTAAGTCTTGTGTCTGTTTTATGAGTAACATGAAGACGTTGTGTGTGCGTGTAAATGTAAAAAAATAGTACTGTGTGACGATAGCTTGTTCTCCTGTTTTAGCTTGTTGCTACTTAGCATTTAGCTTCTTTGCTCGCTAGCTCACTCCTCTAAAGGAGGGTGCAATGTTTGTGTCCCTCCTCCTCAGTATATAATGTATATTATCCTGTGTTGTTTACAAGCATCCCATATGTAAATATCATTCATGTGTGGCTTTGAGTGTTAGGACTATTTACATACATTTATGAGCACTGTTTACATGCTATTGTATGGGCTGTGTGTGTATGTGTGAAAACATGTTATGCAGGAAAAATGTATGGCCATGTTGTTACTTAGTAGTGTTTATTTGACACATATTTTGTGTCTCTTTATACAGTTTTACAACAAAAAAGATAACCAAAACGAAAACAAAATCAATACAAGAAAAAGAGAAAACAAAGAAAGAAATGACCAATTAGACAAGAAGAAAGGAAAAGTGCATTCTCTGTGAAAATCACTAAAGCTTCTTAAAGATAAAAGGCCTGGACTCTTTCTTCCATTTCCTTGGGATCTTCATGTTAACTATCTGTCAACTTGTTTACGTCACGGACACAGACACGTAGGACAGAATAGTAATCATAGCATGAGATACCCAAATATTC
The DNA here is from genome assembly GCF_033978795.1 of Nerophis ophidion. Lineage (NCBI taxonomy): Eukaryota > Metazoa > Chordata > Actinopteri > Syngnathiformes > Syngnathidae > Nerophis > Nerophis ophidion. The sequence goes on from NC_084638.1 coordinate 15,404,053, forward strand.
AAATATATATATATATATCTATATATATATATATATATATATATATATATATATATATATATATATATATATATATATATATATATACATGTATATGCATACATACACTATATTGCCAAAAGTATTTGGCCCCATGCCTTTACTCACATATGAACTTGAAGTGCCATCCCAAGGAATTGTCCAACATGTTTTGGTATCCTGGAGCATTCAAAGTTCCTTTCACTGGAACTAAGAGGCAAAGCCCAACTCCTGAAAAACCAACCCCACACCACAATTCCTCCCCCACCAAATTTCACACTCGGCACAATGCCATCGGAAATGTAGCGTTCTCCTGGCAACCTCCAAACCCAGACTGGTCCAACAGATTGCCAGATGGAAAAAGCGTGTCTCATCAGTCCAGAGAAGGCGTTTCCACTGCTCTAGAGTCCAGTGGCTACGTGCTTTACACCACTGCATCCCACGCTTTGCATTGGACTAGGTGATGAATGGCTTAGATACAGCTGCACGGCCATGGAAAACCATTCCATTAAGCTCTCTGCCTACTGTACGTGGGCTAACTGGAAGGTCACATGAAGTTTGGAGCTCTGTAGCAACTGACTGTGCAGAAAGTCTTTGCACTATGTGCTTCAGCATCTGCTGACCCCTCTCTGTCCGTTTACGTGGCCTACCACTTGATGGCTAAGTTGCTGTTGTTCACAAACTCTTTACTTTTCTTGTAATAAAGTTGACTTTGGAATATTTAGGAGCGAGTACATTTCACGGCTGAATTTGTTGCACAGGTGGCACCCTCTGACAGTTCCACGCTGGAAACTACTGAGAGCGGCCCATTATTTCACAAAATGTTTGTAGAAACAGTCTCCATGCCAAAGTGTTTGATTTTATAAGTGTTTAGAACACCTGATTCTCATCATTTGGATGGCTGGCCAATTACTTTTGGCATTAGAGTGTATATGTATTCTCACGCCAGCACATTTCTTAAGATGTGGGTGAGGTTCAACCAACATACTATCGCACGGCCTCACTCGCTGGCACTTGTTACACGTGCTTCGCTGCACTTCTGTTTGTTTTCTGTCAGGTTAAAAAATTTTGCAGAAGGAAGAACAAGGAGAGGATATTGCGCGTAAAAGTAAAACCAACCGACCACAGCTCTGTAGTCCTGGTCACCGTTGACGTGAGGTGGGACTATTTTAGAGGTGCACATCAAGGTTGGCTGGTAGGTTGGTAGTGGGAGGAGCGAGTTGGCGTCACTTGATGCTGCAGCACAATGAAACTTTTATTTGTGCAGACTGACTTCATGCAGTCATGACAGTATTAAAATCCCAGCAGGAGTTTTTCTATAAGTTGTTAGTTTTTATCAATAATTAATGTAAAAGCGGAAAACAAGATCAATTACACAATTCATAATAATCAATAACTGATGATTATTCCATGTGTAGAAGAACATCACCACAAAGTGGTGTCAGTCCACTTGGAAAATATTATATTTGATAGACTAAAAATATTTGACACATCTGAGCTGAAGTTTGTTTGTGTTGTCTTGCGGACGTCCAACAGATGAACGCTCGTCAAGAAGAACGTCCTCTTCAGCAGCAGGAGGATCCACAGCCCCCCCACATTAAAGAAGAAAAGGAGGATCTCTGGGTTACTCAGGAGGAAGAGTTTTTTCCAGGGCAGGAGGAGGCGGATCTCAGCAAGTTTCCACTGACTGTTGTCTCTGTGAAGACTGAAGAGCATGAAGATAAACCACCTGAGTCCTCACAGCTTCATCACAGTCCAAGTAAGCACAATATTTAGATGTCATCCAATATTTATGCTAAATATTTAAAAACTGGTACTATAAGGTGGGTAACATTATAGGTAATGGTAGTCCTCTATTGTGTCTTTAAAGCCCCTTTAAAATCACCAACATTACTCCATTTACTTAAAGTGACCTGTATATTAGCCAAGTTTTCGCAGCATTGTAATTGTAAGCGCTAACTTCGAGGAACTACTTTTATTCAAACGTCTCCTTGCTTGCAGAGAGGTAGACTAGCTACTGAGCTGCTGCTGCATGCCTCACGCTTGTATCAGCGAAAGTCGTGGTCATACACTGAGAAGTTGGTCAAATTAGTTTTAAACCCAAAGATGTCGCTAAGAAGACACGGCAAGATGCTCATTTCTTCCCAGCATTCTTGACCCGAGGAGTGAGGATTATGCTCAATATATCAGCTAAACGGAAAGAACATGTCTTGTGCTAAAAGATATAAACACAGTTGGTCGTTACATCTAAGTGTAAGTTAAAGCTGTACTTTGCAAAGCAAAAGCCATTTATCAACAACATCCAGAAACGCCGCCGGCTTCTCTGGGCCCGAGATCATCTAAGATGGACTGATGCAAAGTGGAAAAAGGTTCTGTGGTCTGACAAGTCCACATTTTTTTATGTGTTTGGAAATATTCAACATCGTGTCGTCCGGGCCAAAGGGGAAGTGAACCATCTAGACTGTTATCGACGCAAGGTTCAAAAGCCAGCATCTGTGATGGTATGGGGGTGCATTAGTGCCAAAGGCATGGGTAACTTACACATCTGTGAAGGCACCATTAATGCTGAAAGGTACATACAGGTTTTGGAACAACATATGCTGCCATCTTAGCACCGTCTTTTTCATGGACGCCCCTGCTTATTTCAGCAAGACAATGCCAAGCCACATTCAGCACGTATTACAACAGTGTGGCTTCGTAGTAAAAGAGTGCGGGTACTTTCCCGGCCCACCTGCAGTCCAGACCTGTCTCCCATGGAAAATGTGTGGCGCATTATGAAGCATAAAATACGACAGCAGAGACCCCGGACTGTTGAACGACTGAAGCTCTACATAAAACAAGAATGGGAAAGAATTCCACTTTCAAAGCTTCAACATTTAGTTTCCTCAGTTCCCAAACGTTTATTGAATGTTGTTTAAAGAAAAGGTGATGTAACACAGTGGTGAACATGCTCTTTCCCAACTACTTTGGCACGTGATGCAGCCATTAAATTCTAAGTTAATTATTATTTGCAAAAGTTTGAGTTTGAACAAGAAATATGTTGTCTTTATAGTGCATTCAACTGAATATGGGTTGAAAATGATTTGCAAATCATTGTATTCCGTTTATATTTACATCCAACACAATTTCCCAACTCGTATGGAAACGGGTTTTGTACTTTGTTAATAATGTTTATACTGCTTTCATATGCACATTTAATTTCCACTGGAAGTGACATTATCTACATTATTATCTACAATAATGTTTCTTCTACAAAGTACATACTTTTGAATGTGTTATTTTTTTAAATACAACTTGTTAAAAAAAGTACTTTTAGAAAATTTTGAGCAAATTTTAAAAATACCACTATAATAATGATAACCGGGATAAGACATTTTCAAACCGTGACATCCCTAGTGTCTATGTTTGTGTGGGTGTATATGTATTTATGTATGTACATTCGTGATTAAAAGTTTACATGCACATAATGTCATGGCTGTCTTGAGTTTCCAATAATTTTTATAACTCTTGTTTTTTTTTTTCTGATAAAGTGATTGGAGCACATACTTGTTGTTCACTTAAAACATTAATAAAGTTTGGTTCTTTTATGAATTTATCATGGGCCTACTGAACATGTGTCCAAATCTGCTGGGTCAAAAGTATACATTCAGCAATGTTAATATTTGGTTACATGTCCCTTGGCAAGTTTCACTGCAAAAAGGCGCTTTTGGTAGCCACCCACAAGCTTCTGGTTGAATTTTTGACCACTCTTCTTAAAAAAATTGGTGCAGTTCAGCAATTTTTTTTTATTTTTTTACATGGACTTGTTTCTTCAGCATTGTCCACACGTTTAAGTCAGGACTTTGGGAAGGCCATTCTAAAACATTAATTCTAGCCTGATTTAGCCTTTCCTTTACCACTTTTGACGTGTGTTTGAGGTCATTGTCCTGTTGGAACACCCAACTGCGCCCCAAAACCCAACCTCTGGGCTGATGATTTTAGGTTGTCCTGAAGAATTTGGAGGTACTCTTCTTTTAAAAACTTCAAAGAAGACAGTTTCCTGCAAAATTTGCAGCATGGACCTCACGTGGCACAGGAGTAGTACATTGCTTCGGGAGCACCTGAAGAGGAGACATGGATCCATGGATGAAGGGAAGAACTCACGGTACGTAACTTTTTTAAGTCCATAGTCCGGGTAGATCGATCCGTTGTGTCCATTTTTGTATGTTTTTAATATTTTGTTAACAAGGAGATTTGTTTTCAGGAAGCGCAGCAGCAAATGTTGTGTATTAACTTTCAGAGTGTTAGGAACTTTTTGGAGACTGCGACAACTTAATTTTCTGTGTTGTTATGAGCGGCAACAGGCATTCATGAGTTCAGCTTTTTTGTGAGTAACGTTAATGTTATCCCTTTGTTGCAACGCGGGGCTGATAATGTGTCCGCGGCAGATTTGAATCCGTTTTGAGAGAGAAAACGCACGGTTCCCATATTCGAAATAAACATAACGGACAGAAATATCTCAGGTTGGTTTCATAATGGATCGATGTAGCCGGGTCCAATAAAGCTATATAAGATTTGAGTGACGCTTTAGTATAACTAAATGTTATGAAGGTGCTGAAATATTTCATGCTATTATTCAGAGGCAGCCTAAAATGAATCCTTTATTATTCACAACAGAAACATGTACATTAACTGATCCAGTTCTGATCTGATGAGTTAATTTTCTGTGTTATTATTGTTGTATGCTGCATCCCCAATGTCCATTTATTTCATTTAGCTTTTTTTTAATTTGGTGGTGTATTTGCCTTTTACGTCAGAAATTACTAATTAAATCAACTAGGTATGTATTAAGTTACGTGCAAATGATGCTACTAAGTACGTTCATTATATGGTTTCTCTCATTTCAGAAAGAAACAAGCCTGTATTAGCGACTTGGTACAAAGGGAGGCTTGCAAACCACAGCAAGCGGCTGCATTGACTGATGCTATCCTGAATATGTTGCTAACTGACATGAGGCTACTGTCAATGGTGGAAGATGAAGGTTTTAGACTAATGATTCACGTCTTCAACCCTGGTTACACTCTTCCCTCGAGGACCCATTTTACCAAACTGATGGAGAGGAAGTACGAGCAGACGTTCCAAGCAGTGTAGACTGACATTAAAGCCAACCAGAGCAAATTGCTCTCACTACTGATGTGTGGACAAGTGTAGCCACCTTGGCAATACATGCCATTACATTGGAGACGAATGGAACATGAAATCAATCTGCCTTACGACCAGGCCACGAGAGGAAAGACATTCAGCATCCAACATTGCAGAGTGGTTGGAATAGGTAGTAGCCAGTTTTGAAATTCCCCCAAGTGAAATTATTGCTTGTGTGCATGACAATGGTGCACTTTATAAAAAAAAATGTAACATTTGCCTTTGTTTTATTTGGCAAGTTGAAAGAACATGGTGGCAGTATGCTGGGTTTTTTTTTTCCAATAAAATACTAGAAAAGGATACAAATGTAGTTTGTCTCTTTTATCTGATTATTGATTGATTAATCGAAGTAATAATCGACAGATCAATCAATTATGAAATTGATATTTGCAGCCCTAATATATATATATATATATATATATATATATATATATATATATATATATATATAGTATATTTATGTATAGTATATTTATGTATATATGTTCAGTGTAACAGAGTCCTGTTTTGATTGATTGAATGCCATGAGAATAATACTGGACATTATTTTGTAATTGCCACAAATTAACGTGTAGTATTTTGTTCATTTCTTGCCAAAAATATTTTTATTTGATGGATATTTTCATTTCCTTAGGGCCCTCTGGCACTTCATGGGGGACCTGTAAAATCTGTGCCTCTGAAGACCTCATTGTTGGCTTTGTTTGCTCATGTTACTTCTCAACTAGTCAAAGTTGATTCTTCTGATTCTTCTTTTTTTTTAATGAATGTGAAAGCAAAAGTGAGTCCACAAATAACCGAATCGAAAATGAAATCTAAATTGGTCAAATCTTATCTATTTCCATCCCAGCATGTGTTTGTCTTCTTGTGTCCTGCAGAGGTCTGTGAAAAATATCGTCCACCTGAGCAACAGGAGAGGTCCTCCAGTATGGAGCAGAAGAGGTCACAGCACCTCCATGCGAAAGAAGAAGAGCCACAGCCCCCCCACTTTAAAGATGAAGAAAAACAAGGAATGTACCCACACTTCATAGAGGAAGACAAGAGACACCTTATCAGTGTGAAAAGTGAAGATGATGAGGTCAAAGGTGAGAGTGAACAAAAGTGGAGCTTCAGGATGTGGACGGAGAATCAACAGCCCTCCCACATTAAGAAGGAAGAAAAATACCCACTGACACCCCATTTTAAAAAGGAAGCGGTGGATCTACTGAGCCCTCACATTAAGGACGAAGGGGAGGACCCACTGACCCCGCACATTAAAGAGGAGGAAGAGGACCCACTGACCCCTCACATTAAAGAGGAAGAGGAGGAACACAGCATCAGTCAGCAGGGAGAGCATCTTGAAGAACTGGAGGAGGTTGATTTCACCAAGAAGCCTGTGACTGGTGTCCCTGTGAAGAGTGAAGATGATGAGGTCAAAGGTGAAAGTGAGGAGAGGGGAGGGGCGGAGCCTCCAAGCAGCAGCTCAACACAACACATGACAACAGAAGCTGATGGAGACCACTGTGGAGGATCACAAGCAGACAAGCTCTTAGCTCCACTATCAGATAGTGAGGACATAACGGCACACTCTCCTGACACTGATGATGAAGACTCTAAAGATGATAAGACATGTCACACTGACAACACTCACTTGAAATGTTCTCACTGTGACAAAACTTTTAAATACCATTGTCGTCTGGTAAGACACATGAAAACACACACTGGAGAAAAACCTTTTTTATGTTCAATCTGCGGTAAACATTTTACTCAAAAGCACAATTTCAAAACACATATGAGAACACACACGGGCGAAAAACTTTTTTCATGTTCAATCTGCGGTAAAGCTTTTACTCAAAGGCCCCATTTGAAAACACACATGAGAACACACACTGGCGAAAAACCATTTTCATGTTCAATCTGCGGTAAAGATTTTACTCAAAAGCACAATTTCAAAGCACACATGAGAACACACACAGGAGAAAAACCTTTTTCCTGCTCAGCATGTGGTAAAAGTTTTGTAATAAATCAAAGTTTAAAAGTACACATGAGAACGCACACTGGCAAAAAACCTTTTTCATGTTCAATCTGCCATAAAGATTTCAATCAAAGATCCCATTTCAACGCACACATGAGAACACACACCGGAGAAAAACCTTTTATATGTTCAGTATGTGGCAAAAGTTATATAGAAAGAAACCAATTAAAATTACACATGAGAACGCACTCTGGTGTTCATACCTTTGCTTTTGAGCACACATAAATCCCTCTTAGTTCATATTTACTGGTTCACATCTGAAACATCTTCTGGACCACTTCTGGAAACTGGAAGCATATGACACCAGTTCAAAACACGAATTTGGAATTGGTATGTCAGACTTAGCCCTGTCTTGGTTTAACTCTTATCTCACTGATAGGATGCAGTGCGTCTCCCATAACAATGTTACCTCGGACTACGTTAAGGTAACGTGTGGAGTTCCCCAAGGTTTGGTTCTTGGCCCTGCACTCTTCAGCATCCACATGCTGCCGCTAGGTGACATCATACGCAAATACGTTGTTAGCTTTCACTGTTATGCTGATGACACCCAACTCTACATGCCCCTAAAGCTGACCAACACGCCGGATTGTAGTCAGCTGGAGGCGTGTCTTAATGAAATTAAACAATGGATGTCCGCTAACTTTTTGCAACTCAACGCCAAAAAAACGGAAATGCTGATTATCGGTCCTGCTAGACGCTGACCTCTATTTAATAATACAACTGTAACATTTGACAACCAAACAATTAAACCAGGCGCCACGGTAAAGAATCTGGGTATTATCTTCGACCCAACTTTCTCCTTTGAGTCACACATTAAAAGCGTTACTAAAACGGCCTTCTTTCATCTCCGTAGTATCGCTAAAATTCGCTCCATTTTGTCCATTAAAGACACTGAGATCATTATCCATGCGTTTGTTTCGTCTCGCCTCGACTACTGTAACGTATTATTTTCGGGTCTCCCCATGTCTAGCATTAAAAGATTACAGTTGGTACACAATGCGGCTGCTAGACTTTTGACAAGAACAAGAAAGTTTGATCACATTACGCTTGTACTGGCTCACCTGCACTGGCTTCCTGTGCACTTAAGATGTGACTTTAAGGTTTTACTACTTACGTATAAAATACTACACGGTCTAGCTCCATCCTATCTTGCCGATTGCATTGTACCATATGTCCCGGCGAGAAATCTGTGTTCAAAGGACTCCAGCTTATTAGTGATTCCCAAAGCCCAAAAAAAGTCTGCGGGCTATAGAGCGTTTTCATTTCGGGCTCCAGTATTCTGGAATACCCTCCCGGCAACAGTCCGAGATGCCACCTCAGTAGAAGCATTTAAGTCTCACCTTAAAACTCATTTGTATACTCTAGCCTTTAAATAGACTCCCTTTTTAGACCAGTTGATCTGCCGTTTGTTTACTTTTTCTCCTATGTCACACTCTCCCTTGTGGAGGGGTTCCGGTCCGATCCGGTGGCCATGTACTGCTTGCCTGTGTATCGGCTGGAGACATCTCTGCGCTGCTGATCCGCCTCCGCTTGGGATGGTTTCCTGCTGGCTCCACTGTGAACGGGACTCTCGCTGCTGTGTTGGGTAGTGTTGGATCCGCTTTGGACTGGACTCTCGCGACTGTGTTGGATCCAATATGGATTTAACTTTCACAGTATCATGTTAGACCCGCTCGACATCCATTGCTTTCCTACTCTCCAAGGTTCTCATAGACATCATTGTCACCGACGTCCCACTGGGTGTGAGTTTTCCTTGCCCTTATGTGGGCCTACCGAGGATGTGGTAGTGGTTTGTGTTGTGGTTTGTGCAGCCCTTTGAGACACTAGTGATTTAGGGCTATATAAGTAAACATTGATTGATTGATATTATTATTTACTTTACACATCATTTGAGCGGTTGCATTTTATACAAGAGCACTTACTTTAAAAATGTGTGACTTTATGAACCATTTGTTGGTTGTCTATAATCCATTCTATTATTTATCTTTATTCCTCTCTTTTGTAATATGATGATTGTTGTGTGATTGTTTTATATGTATGTCCCCAGACCTTTATGCAATAAACAATGTATGCTTCAACTGAAGTTGGGTACAATAATTGTAGTTAATATTTGTAAGTATTTTTTTTTTTATATTTTCTTTATACGACTTACATGTAGTGTCCAGTTGACTTCATCAGCTATATGAACTCCTAAAGCTGGTATTACCTTTATTCCTTTCATTTCAGTATTATCCATCATAATTTGTGTTTTACATTTTTACTATCTCCAAAAATTATATATTTAGTTTTATTGATGTTCAATGACAGTTTATTGATGTGCAGCCATCTTTTTATGGTGAAGTTCTCTCTGGATAAAATAAGATGAGAGATAAATCAAGCGGTAATGAAGATTATTATATACATAATTACACTCCGTAGTGACAATTAAAGACACTTTCATCTTGTTCATTTGAGCAAAGAGAAAGTGTAGCGTGTAATATTCTAAACAAGAGAAGAATTTTAATATCAGCAGTCAATATTCCAACTTTGTGAAGCCAAGCTATGGAAAAAAAAAAACATATTTACTTTTTGGTGTAATTTGATGCAATTATCAGAATCAGAAATACTTCATGAATCCCTAAAGGGAAATTAAAATCTTCAGCACTGTTATAAACATGTGACTATTAAATGTAATAATATATCCTATTAATACCATAATAAAGTGGTACGTTTGGGGATGTGTAATATTGTGTGTATGAACATCCTGAATGTTTTGGTGCTGGAATTGTTTAAACAAGTAGAGTGGGAAAACATGAGATAGTAGTGATAACAATGGTTTGTTTTAAGCCTGTTTATGAATAATTAAAGATAATTAAAATACCAAAATGGAGCTTACATCCTCAGTGAGTTGAACTCAAGCAGTAGAGATGAGATAAATAATGTGAAAAGGTCAGAAATCAAAATGTTTCTTCAGGTAATACATGGATCCTCTGCTACCACCCAGCGGCCATTGGAAAGAATGCATACATTTTATTTTGACGTCCTTAAAGCTGCTTTTTACTTTCTGTCCTGTTTGTGTCCAAGTCTGTAGTGTGGGCCATAGTACAGAAGTAGGACATTATGTCAACAGCCTGTGGAGGGCAGCAATACAGCTAAGATGTACTAGTTGCTGGAAATAGAAAGAAGAAGAAGAAGAAGAAGAAGAAGAAGAAGGAGGAGAAGGAGGAGGAGGAAAAAGCAAGATGGCGTTTGATGGAGAAAATGTAAACATGGGCATTCTAGTTCTGTATTTTTAATCAGAGCATACATGTGCACATATATGTCCTTTAATAGAGTAAACATCCTCAATAATTGTTTGTATCCGAATACACTTTGTATTCAATTATTACCGCCATTCTTAAATATGTTGTAGGTAAGAATGTGGGTGTTGTTGAGAAGATGATGCAGGTGTTCTGTCGAATTTAGCTACCTGTAAAAATGAGTTACTTATTCTAGTCTATTTGTAAAATAAATAGTTTTCCTATATTTTGGTCTCCTCACTTTATCCAGACAAAAGACCCCGGAAAGAATTTGCCCATTAAAAAGGGAAACCTATTCACTGTGGCAGGACAGTATCAAGATGAATTCATCACATTTGTATGATCAGCTATGAGGCATTTTATTATCATTGTACAGCCCTTACCTTTGGGCTGATACTGAGGGGGACTGTGTTGACCAGTTTGACGCGTGCAAATGATTGAATGTCCAGTACTGTAGAAATGTGTTTGGATATGACTTTATTCCAAGCTATCAAAATGAAATGAAATGTAGGTTATAGAACATAATGTATGCTGACCTTGAATGGCACATTGTCACAGCAGCGAGACCTGACCACACACCACACCAAACGGTCGAAAACTGTTTGTCCTCCATGCAATCCCCCCCAGTGCTCCCAGCTGAACACAATTAAAGGAGGCTACCGTGGCAACAGCACCATAGCAACAGTCCCATCCCTGTCAACACTTCCTGGTTCTCAACAGGAAGTGGGCGGAGCAATCTGCCGGAAGGGAAATTCAGCATGAACTGAGGCCAGCAATCAATTAGAGAAAACTAAATAAAAACAATTTAAACAAACAAGGACATTTGGCTCCAACATTGCGGCTCCTGATTGAGAAGGGCAGGATGCCATGAACAATTCAAAATAATAACAATGGAGTCATAAATATAAACAAATAATAATCATCTTTAAGTTTGGTGTTTCATTGCAGCTTTAATGCGCAACATTTCCTGATCCACTTTGTCGTCACTTAGTAGTTTCCTCCTTTGTCTCATCTCCAGTAGAGTCCTTATTTTCAGGATCCAGGCAACTGACCTCTTCAACCGTTTCCAATCGGAGAAGTAAGTGATCTAGTGCGCGAAGTGGAGAAGTTCCAGCTGAATATAGTCGGACTCACTTCGACGCACAGCAAGGGCTCAGGAACTAGTCCTCTCAAGAGGGGCTGGACTCTCTTTCACTCTGGCGTTGCCGGCAGTGAGAGGCGACAGGCTGGGGTGGCAATTATTGCCGCCCCCCCGGCTCAAAGCCTGCACGTTGGAGTTCAACCCAGTGGACGAGAGTGTAGCTTCCCTCCGCCTTCGGGTGGGGGGACGGGTCCTGGCTGTTGTTTGTGCTTATGCACCAAACGGCAGTTCAGAATACCCACCCTTTTTGGGTACACTTGAGGGAGTACTGGAAAGTGCTCCCCCGGGTGATTCCCTTGTCCTACTGGGGGACTTCAACGCTCATGTTGGCAACGACAATGAAACCTGGAAAGGCTTGATTGGGAAGAATGGCCGCCCGGATCTGAACCCGAGTGGTGTTTTGTTATTGGAGTTTTGTGCTCGTCACAGATTGTCCATAAAAAACACCATGTTCAAACATAAGGGTGTCCATATGTGCACTTGGCACCAGGACACCCTAGGCCGCAGTTTCATGATCGACTTTGTAGTTGTGTCATCGGATTTGCAGACTTATGTTTTGGACACTCGGGTGAAGAGAGGGGCGGAGCTTTTTACCGATCACAACCTGGTGTTGAGTTGGCTGCGATGGTGGGGGAGGCCCAAACGCATTGTGACGGTTTGCTGGGAACATCTGGCAGAGTCTCCTGTCAGAGAGAGTTTCAATTCCCATCTCTGGAAGAACTTTGAACATGTCACGAGGGAGGTACTGGACATTGAGTCAGAGTGAACGATGTTCCGTACCTTTATTGTCGAGGCAGTCGATTGGAGCAATTGGAGGTGGAGGTGGAGCTGGAGGTGGTTGGTGCCTGTCGTGGTGGTAATTCTTGAAAGCTGAAGAAGGAGTTCAATCGAGCTATTTTGGCTCATAGGACTCCAGAGGCAGCAGACAGGTCCCGACAGGCCAAGCGGTGTGCGGCTTCAGTGGTCGCGGAGGCAAAAACTCGGACATGGGAGGAGTTTGGGGAAGCCATGGAAAACTACTTCCAGACTGCTTTGAAGCGATTGTGGACCACCATCCGCCGCCTCGACACTAGGAACTGATTTTTATTGGTTTTAACCCTTCAGAAATTGTGATAATGTTCCCCTTTAAAGAATCATATAACAGGCATATCCTGGGCAGTTATATGGGGCCTGTACTACAGCGCGGTATAAAAATGACTATTTCCATCTCCAACATTAAAGTGAGTGTCACTAACACTACTGCACACAGGAAAACATGTGGAGAAGAATTGCAAGTAGCCGAAACAAAAATTGTGAATGACTGAGAAGAGGCTCCTTTTGTTCATGTAAGTCTACTGTGGAATAAACATGCTCAGGTGCTTAGAGCGATGCACAGAGTGAGACCTCTTAGTCTAGTTTAAAATCCACAGACCAAGAAGAAAACATATGGACAAAGCAATTTATTGATGAGGGAAGAATGAAATCATTAGGTTTTTATTCATTTATATCGGTCCCAGCCTACGATTGCATAAATATTTTAATACCTATGGACATCGTATTTAATGCTTTTTAATACCATTTTGGGCCTTAATTCAGGCAAAGTCCATTGAATGACTTTTAATGCGTTTTAATGATCCACAGAAACCCTGCTAAAGCTCTTAAAGGGGAACATTATCACAAATTCGGAAGGGTTAAAACCAATAAAAATCAGTTTCCAGTGGCTTATTTTATTTTTCAAAGTTTTTTTCAAAATTTTACCCATTATGGAATATCCCGAAAAAAGGCTTTAAAGTGCCTGATTTTCGATATCTTTAAATCCATTGTCCATTTTTCTGTGATGTCATTTAGTGATGTCAACATGGCGGATAGCACAGCAAGATATAGCGACATTAGCTCGGATTCAGACTCGGATTTCAGCGGCTTAAGCGATTCAACAGATTACGCATGTATTGAAACAGATGGTTGGAGTATGGAGGCAGATAGCGAAAACAAAATTGAAGAAGAAACTGAAGCTATTCGGCGATCGCCTTCTAACCAACAATTGAGTGTCGCAGGGTATCCATACATCTCAAAGCCATGTCTGTCGTAGCATCGCCGGTAAAATGTGCAGGAGAAACTTAAAACCGTCGATTGGCAAGTGTTTGTTTGGCATTAAATGCGGGTGGAGTGAAAAGCTGGATGCAAGTATAGCTACAAATGTACATACAGCTAGCTGGCAGTCATGCCGTGACCAAATATGTCTGATTAGCACATAAGTTAATAACATCAACAAAACTCACCTTTGTGATTTCGTTGACTTTATCGTTGGAAATATATCTGCTTTGAGTGTCGCAGGGTATCCATTCATCTCTGCGCCATGTCTGTCGTAGCATCGCCAGTAAAATGTGCAGACCAGGGACTTTCGGATCTTTTGACAATGGAGCAACTTAAATCTGTCGATTGGTAAGTGTTTGTTAGGCATTAAATGTGGGTGGAGGGAAAGGCTGGATGCAAATATAGCTACAAATGAGGCATAACGATGCAATATGTATATACAGCTAGCCTAAATGGCATGTTAGCATTGCTTAGCATGCCGTGCTAATCGATGCACACTCCACGTAAGTCAACTTGAATCCGTCCCTGATCATGTTGTTACACCCTCCGACAACACACCGACGAGGCATGATGTCTCCAAGGTACGGGAAACCGTCGAAAAAACGGAAAATAACAGAGCGGATTTGACTAGATATTTGTAATGTGTTTGAGAAAATGGCAATTTGACTACCTAGGTGAGGTCAAGTTGTGACGTCATCGCCCCGAGAGCGATTAATAGAAAGGCGTTTAATTCGCCAAAATTCACCCATTTAGAGTTCGGAAATGGGTTAAAAAAACATATGGTCCTTTTTCTGCAACATCAAGGTATATATTGACGCTTACATAGGTCTGGTGATGATGTTCCCCTTTAAATTAAAGTATTAAACAACTTATTACATTATTAACTTAATACATTTTAACAAAACAGAAGTATAAGTGATTATTACATTTTAATAGAAGTGTAGATAGAAACATGTTACTAAGGCTGCAGCTATCGATTATTTTTTTCTGATTAATCTATAGATTATTTTTCCTTTTACCGATTTTTTTTTTTTTATTTGAAATGAAGATGAAAAAATAAATGTAGGCCATTTTTTTCAAAAGGCATGGCTTTTATTTACAAAAAAATAAAGTATGGCAACTCAGTCAACATTGACAACAACATGACAAAATATTCTGTAACAATGTAAACATTTAAAACTTTTAACGTTTAACAAAATTAAAAGTAGCTTATTTGCTTTTTAATGTGCAAATATAAAAGTAAACATCCAGTGCAAATATTAATATGATGCAATAGTATAAGCATTTCAAAAGCAAAAGTATTGTCACGCGTTGCGACGCACTTGCTGCGCGGAGTTGCCACTTTGTGGATGCACACACGACCAGTGAGCCAGGATTGCAGGTAAGAACTTGGTTTTTAATAGAAAAATAAAATAACACTGGTACAAAAGGACAAAATAAAGCGCGGGCCTACGCACGGAAGCTAACGCTAAACTTAGCAGGATACAAAAAGGTCCAAAACGGTGACGTGCCGAACGCACGCGAAGCTAAGACGGAACTTAGCACAACTAAAGCAGAGATAAGCAGAGAATATATACGTGAATGTTGCCGATAGCAAACAATGAGCCGAGGACAAACTGAGGAATCAGGTGGGCTTAAATACACAAATAATAATCAGAAACAGGTGTGTGACAGGAGCCCATGAGGAGGAGCACATTACGTTGCCATGGTGATTAAAACAAACGAGGAAGTGCTCAAACGCAAAGAATCGGCCGAGTCCAGAATTAAACATGAACAAAGACATATAAACGACAAAACAATAAACGATCTGCAGATCGTGACAAGTATTGCTTATTTTGCTTTAAAATGTGCAAAAATAAAGATAAACATACAACAAAAAAAGTGCAGAACGAAATATTCTCAAACAACAGTGTAAACATTTTAACAAAAGTAATATATTGCTTATTTTGCTTTAAAATGTGCAAAAATAAAGATAAACATCCAGCCCAAAAAAGTGCCAATCTAAATATTCTGGATTACTGGAAATATTTTTGCTTTTAAAATGTACAAAATAAACATCCAGTCCAACACAGTACACAATAACCAATTCTACTCGTTCCAGTGAGTGACTAACAGTTGTAATAAAGAAAGGTTAGCATGTCTACATTCTCTGGGGTGAGGCTGCTTCTTTTCTTGTTTACAATATTCCCAGCAGCTGAAAATAGGCGCTCGGAAGGGGTCGATGTGGCTGGAACTGAGAAGTAAGACCGAGCGAGCATTGCCAGATTCGGAAACCTTGCCTGATGTTCTTTCCACCATTTTATTGAGTTTTCATCCTTGGAAATGGGGGATTCTCTAAAATAAGACACTAACTCATTTCTGACCATTTCAGTATCATTACTGTCATTGTTGTCTTCCTCATTGTTGCTGAGTTCATCTGAATCTGAGCCAAAAAGTGTGTCTAGTAAATATACAGGCCGCCTGTCAGCATCTGGTCTTTCCACTTGCATTGCTGTGCCCTGTTGAGCGTTTGTCTCCTTTTCCCTTCTTTTCTCCTCCAGAACTATTCCATGCAGCTTGTATTGAACTTTTAAACACTCATCTGCAGTCAGGAATTTCAGCTTCCTGTATCATGGGTCAAGTGCAGCTGCTAACATGCCCACATTTGGTCCATCATCTTTGAATGTGGCCTCGGCTTCCCACCTAGATGTTATCTCACGTGCAGCAGTGACCTGGAAACAATTGATTGATGCATTTTCAAAAGCAGTTTGTGTAGCCTTCCGAAGCCCTTTCACCAGCAGAGAGACAGCGGAAACTGTTACATAAGATTCTCCACTCAGGTACACAGTTGTACATTCAAAAGGTTTCAGAACTTGTTCAAGTTCTTCAAGCAAGCTCCACAGGTCAGCCTTTAGATCCAGAAAATGCTTCCCTCTTTGACTGACCTCCGGATCTGACAGAGTTGCTGTTATTGGCCACCTCTGCTCAAGCAGGCGACCAATCATGTAAAAGGAACTGTTCCATCTCACAGACACATCTTGTTGTGGTCTGGAGAACCCTTTTGTTTTTGCTTAACCTTAAGTTTTGTACTGGCCAGCTCACTTTTTCTGAAGTGCTCGACCAAACTTCTTGCTGCTCCTAAAGCTCTGCTGATGTGGTTGTTCTTTAGAGCATGATCATCTACAAGCTGTAGAGTATGGCCAGCACATTTGAGGGATGAAACACCATGTCTTTCCTCAAGAACTCTTAAAGCTGCAACAATATTTGCAGCATTGTCATGTACAATGACTTGTACTTGTTTTATGTTTATTTCAAAACTTATTGACCACATCCTCAATCCAAGAGGCAATGTTTTCTGCAGTGTGCCTTTCCTTGAGGGTCATTGTTGTCAAGTTAATTGAGGTAAGCTCCCACTCATCATTAACAAAGTGAATGGTGACACCAAGGTACGCTTCAGTGGCCATACTTGTCCATGCATCAGTTGTGTCAGTTTTCCTTTCACATTTTTCAGGATTGCTTTGACTTCATTCATTTTCTTTGTGTATTTTTGCTCCATAAGCTTAGTGAAGTGGGTTCTTGATGGTAATGTGTAGCCATAGTGAAACCGTTTGATCATTTTTTGAGACCTTTCCCCTTCTACTATATTTAATGGCCTCATGTCTATGACCATCATTTCCAGGACACCATCAGTCAGGTCAGCGGCCACTTGGGGTGTGCATTCAGTCCCATGCCTCTGTAGGAAAAAATCCTGGACACTGCTTTGCCGTTTGCTGCAACATAAGAGACAACATTTAATTTTCATTTTAAATATACCCAAATACAGCTTACTTTAATACAAAAGGTTAACTACACACATTATCTTGTTAAATTGGTTTAATAACACAACAAGGGACGGCGTGGCGCAGTGGGAGAGTGGCCGTGCGCAACCCGAGGGTCACTGGTTCCAATCTCACCTAGAACCAACCTCGTCACGTCCGTTGTGTCCTGAGCAAGACACTTCACCCTTGCTCCTGATGGGTGCTGGTTGGCGCCTTGCATGGCAGCTCCCTCCATCAGTGTGTGAATGTGTGTGTGAATGGGTAAATGTGGAAGTAGTGTCAAAGCGCTTTGAGTACCTTGAAGGTAGAAAAGCGCTATACAAGTACAACCCATTTACCATTTATCATTTAACAATGATAGTACGATTAAAGTGAAAGTTAATTGTTCGTTTGTACATAGTATATGTAACTGTTAATGTTGTAAAAGGTACAACTAATTAACGTTAGCGTTAAAGAGGAGCGTGTCTTTGTAAACACACAAAAGCACGCAAAACGCGCCCCTCAGAGCGAAACGGTGCTTTAGTTTATGAATTTACAACACAGATACAAATGACACATTGATGTTTTTGTGTAATGATGACAACGTATACTCACGTGGACGATTGGCTAGTTGATGGCAGGAACGCTGTCGGGTGTTTTCTTTTCAAATGTTCGTTCATAGCCGTTGTGCTGCTATGATAGGTCATCTCCGCTCGACACAGTGTGCAAGCAACAACATTATTAGGCCGTTTATTGAAATACTCCCACACTTTTGACGACTTTTGGCGTGCTTTTTCCCCTAGCTCGCACGGCTCGCATCGTCTGCTTTGCGCTCCGCCATGACGGTAGTGTGACCTAAATATGCGACGCCCGACGCACAAAAATGCCGACGACGTATTTACGTCATCGATTATGTCGACGCGTCGTTTCAGCCTTACATGTTACATTAGAAAGTTCCTAAATAAGAAGATTGTTAATGGAATTATTGAGACATTTCTAGAATGTATTTACAATTTTTATGAGATTTTAATTTAATTTAATATATTCTAAGGCCAGCGTGGCTTGGTTGGTGGAGCGGCCGTGCCAGCAACTCAACGGTTCCAGGTTTGAGCTTAGTCACTGCCGTTGTGTCCTTGAGCAAGGTACCTTACCCACCTGCTCCAAGTGCCACCAACACTGGTTTAAATGTAACTTAGATCATGGGTTTCACTATGTAAAGCGCTCTGAATCACTAGAGAAAAGCACTAAATAAATATACTTCACTTCACTTAAAAGGGAACCACACTTTATTTGTGTTTCGCCTATCAAGAACACACGTTTTTTTTTCTTTTTTATGCATTCTAAATAGTAAATAAATGCGATCAAAAGTCTGCTTACAATAAAGGCTATTAGAGTGGATATATTCTGCCTACAAAGAACATAAAAAACATCCAAACACCTCCATCAAGGTTTTATGTACATGCAGTAGGTATATATTGGTAGGTTGGTAATGCATGGCATCCTGCCAGTTGCTACGCTGAGAGTTATTCTAGTACCTGTCATTAAAGACAAGGCTGGTAAGGTAGGGACTATGGACAATTATCGACTTATCGCCCGAGCCAGCATGCTATCTTAAGTGCTGGAAAGTGTGATAATATACAGAGTTGGGGATCTTATTTGCACCACAGACAACCAATTTGGCTTTAAGAGCAAGTACAGCACTGACTTGTGTATTTATGCTTTAAAAGAAGTAGTAGAAAAATACAGAGCGCAGGGCCCTACAATGTTGGTAGGGTTTATTGATGCATCTAAGGCATTTGACAGAGTCAACCATCTCAAACTCTTTACCAGTCTGAAGCATAGGGGTGTTCTGGGTATATTCTGGCATATTGGTACAACAGGCAGACGAAGCAGGTAAAATGGGGGAGTAGTTTATTCTCTCCATTTAGAGTTGGCAATGGGGTACAGCAGGGTGGGCTTCTATCACCAGGCCTATTTAGCCTGTCTATGGATGACCTGTCAAGGCAGTGGGATAATGCAGAACAGGGTGCATCATGGGGAACCCCTTAATCAACCACTTTATGTACGCTGATGATTTGGCCATTATATCTCCCAGTAATGCAGGGTTCCACCAGCTTCTTAACATATGCTCAGACTATGGAATGAAGTTTGACATCAAGTATAATGCCACAAAGAGTATGGTAATGATATTTAGGACCAAGGAGGATCAACATCTCAATTTCCCAGGTTTATATTTGTCTGGTCAAACCCTGTCTGTGTGCAACACGGCTCAAATACTTAGGCCACATCATCAATGACAAGATGGAGGATGATGCTGATATGCTTGGACAGAGAAGAATGCTGTATGTCCAAGCCAATATGCTGGTGAGAAAATGTCATTACTGCTCTGATGAAGTGAAGGTGTACTTGTTTAGAGCTTACTGCACCCCTATGTACACAGCACCCCTCTGGGTGAGGTTCAAGAAAGAGAGCTTGCACAAACTCCAGGTAGCATATAATGACTGTCTCAGAATCCTGTTCAGAAAGGCCAGGGGTAGTAGTGCCAGCAAGCTTTTTTGTGATTTAGGGATAAACACCTTCCACACCACCCAGGGAAAACTGATGTTTAAGTTTATATGTAGACTGCAGGGGCCAGAGAATGGTTTTATTTATACAGATAACCAATCCTAGGTGTAGTTCTGTTAGGTACCAATCGTATTTATGGAAACACTTGTATCTGTGCCTCACAATACGAAGGTCCTGGGTTCGGTGTTGGGCTCGGGATCTTTCTGTGTGGAGTTTGCATGTTCTCCCTGTGACTGCGTGGGTTCCCTCCAGGTACTTCAGCTTCCTACCACTTCCAAAGACATGCACCTGGGGATAGGTTGATTGGCAACACTAAATGGGCCCTAGTGTGTGAATGTGAGTGTGAATGTTGTCTGTCTATCTGTGTTGGCCCTGTGATGAGGTGGCGACTTGTCCAGGGTGTACACCACCTTCTGCCCGAATGGAGCAGAGATAGGCTCCTGCACCCTTCGCGACCCCGAAAGGGACAAACGGTAAAAAATGGATGGATGTTGTCTGAGCCTTTAATTGAATGTGTAGAAGCATTTTAAAGTATATTTTTTTATTGATGCTTATAATTATTTACTATACGTTTTTTTTTTTTACTGAATATGCGCATGCGTCCATTTAAGTGTATTCTACAAATGGACTGGGCTAGGTAACTAATTTTTACGGGTAGTTAAATTCAAAAGAATAACGACAACTATGCGGTTGCAAGTACCAGACGTATATATGTACATCATCCTCACAAGACAACCAAACTTCGCATACACAATATATTTAAGAATAGTGTTAATAATCAAGTATAAAGTTATTAAAGATGTGAGAGTAAGAAGTAAACAAACCTGTTCTATGTAACACAACTTGATGATGTTTCTTATAATAAACATCCAGTAGTTGATGTTGTCGCTCCTTCTCCTCTTTTCTTGGACAAAGTTCCTCCTCATACTTTGCTGTCGTTCTTTCGCACATTTTCACACAATCACAACACTTTACACTCACATTAGTTCCCTAATTAGCGATGTTTAAATAACTTCCGCGTCTCTTTGTTAGCAGCTAACAAGCTAAGCTAACTAGCCAGCTAAACTAGCTGCAAGCTACCTTAAGTGAAGCTAGCAAACACGAGAAGTGTCAAAGTGCGCTCAGACTAATGCATCCGGCTACAAACAATTATTAACCGTGTGTACTCTATTAAACAACATATATGTAAGAATACAGAAATATAATGCCCGCGTTTAGGACTTCTCCGTCAGACGCCATCTTGCTTTATCACCCGATCAGACGGTCCATGCATGCGCGTACCTGACGTCACTTCCGCCAACTTGTTTTGCTACACTTCTTCTTCTTCTTCTTCTTCTTCTTCTTCTTTTGTTTTTATAGCGGTTGGCAATCAACCTTCTGGTGAGCATTACCGCCACCTACTTTAATGGAGTGTGGACCGAGGTGGATCCCTACTCTATATTCTTTTATTTAACCCAGTGGTTTTTAAATATGTGTTTATTGCTTTATATCCTATGTTTTCTGAATGCAATCCTAATATACTTCCGACTTCTAACCTAATATTTTCTTTTGCTAACTTATTTTCCAGTATTTCTCTTTCTCTATTGTATTTCCTACATTGTATTAAGACATGGTCAACATTTTCTATCTGGTGGCAAAAATCCCACAGCCCTGTAGTATGTTTGCCTATCAATTTTAGTGAACTATTTAGATATGTATGTCTTAATCTCATTCTAGTAATAATGTCTTCTTCTTTCCTATTTCTACCCCCTCCTCTCATGACACCTACTCTCCTCTGGACTTTGTAAAACTCTCTACCTTTTGTTTCCTTATTCCAATTATCCTGCCACTTTTTATTGTGTTCTATCTTAATTATGCTCTTCACTTCTTCTTTACTGTGCTTAATCTCCATGTTTACTTCTGTTTTAGTGCTTGCTTGTTTTGCGTATCTATCAGCTAACTAATTTCCCTCAACTCCTACATGAGCAGGAACCCAGAGAAATGTTACCACACCTCCCGCTTTATTTATTCTGTAGATTGCCTGAACTATTTCATAAACTATATCTTGTCTTGTTTCTGATGCTATGTGTTTTATGCTCGTCAAAGCACTGCTGGAGTCCGAGCACACGACTACTTTCCTTGCTTTGTTTTCCTCTATCCAGTTAACTGCCATATATTGCGACCAACTTCCCCGTAAAAACAGATAGTTTATCACTGATTCTTTTATTTAACACTATACTTCCCTGTGGGATAACTGCAGCAGCTCCTACTTTACTATTTATAGTTTTTGATGCATCTGTGTATATCATAATATTGTCAAAAAATATTTCCTCAATCCATTGTTCTATTTGGTAACTATTTACATGTCTATTCTTTAGTAATTGCATGTTTACCTTTGGGTTGTCATACATCCACGGTGGTATTGCAGGAATTAGTACTGTAGGGCTAACTTTAATATTGTCAATTTGTGTTGTTTTACATATATCTCCTATTATCCACCTAAAACTATTCATTTTTTTCTTCCCTTTTTCTTGGCAGTTTAGTAGCACTTGACGGGTTGGATGTCCTTGCTTGGATCCTTTTAAGTTTGCCCAATAAACTGCTGAGAGTTGATCTCTCCTCATGTCCAAATGTTTTTCGTTCATTTCTACTTGTAATGCTGCCACTGGAGTAGATTTAGTAGCTCCACAACATAATCTTAACGCCTGCGACTGGATCCGGTCTATTTTCCCAAGTAGAGTTTTTGAAGCAGATTGATAAATAATGCATCCGTAGTCGATAACAGATCAAATTAAAGTGATATATATTGTTTTCAATGTCAACCTATCAGCCCCCCAAACTTTACCCCTCAAAGCCCTCATTATATTTAACACATTTTTACTTTTCTCCACTATTTTGCTGATGTGGGTTGACCAGTTCATATTTTTATCAAACCATATTCCTAAATATTTAAATACTTGTACCTCTTCTATGTTTTCTCCATAGAGTTTTATTTGGAGCTTGTTTTGTACTTTCCTCTTCGTAAAATGTATGACTTTTGTCTTTCCAACAGAGAATCTTAAACCCCAAGCCGTCCCCCAGTCTTGAACATTATTTACCGCTTTTTGAATCTTCTTTTCTATATGATTTGTATTTCTACCTCTCTTCCACATCACTCCATCATCAGCAAACAATGCCACCTCCACTAACCCTTCCACTTCACTAAAAACTTCATTTATCATGATGGAAAATAGTACTGGACTTATTATACTCCCTTGTGGGGTCCCATTTTCCACTTCGTATTCTCTGCTATATTCATTCTCTAATTTTACTTATAATGTTCTACTTGTTAAAAAGTCTTTTATCCAGCTATACATTCTTCCTCTAATCCCAATCTTATTTAGTTTCATCAGCAACCCCTGTTTCCACAACATATCATACGCTTTCTCTATGTCAAAAAATACCGCAATTATACTTTCTTTATTTATTTGTCCCTTTCTAATTTCCTCTTCCAGCTACACTGCTGGGTCATTTGTGCTTCTTGCTTTGCGAACACCACTTTGGTAGTTTTTTATAATTTCTTTTGACTCTAAATAATATATTAATCTTTCATTAATCATTCTTTCCATTACTTTGCCCAAATTTGAGGTCAATGCTGTCGGCCTATAATTTCCTGCCTCTTCCGGATCTTTCCCTGGCTTGCATATTGGAATTATTACAGCTGTTTTCCACTTATCTGGTAATTTTCCTTCTTCATATATCCTATTATATAATTTCAAGACCACTTCTTTGCCGATGCTACCTAAATTTTTGATCATTTGATAACTCACCAGGTCTTTCCCTGGCGTCGTATTTTTAACTTTTTTTAAAATTCGAACCATTTCATCCAAAGAAAATGTCATATCCATAGTGTTGATAAAACTATTATCGTTGTCTTCCTTCATTTCCTCAATATTTAAACTAATTGTTTCTTCTCTCTTTTGTTTTTCTACATTTCTCAAATTATCATTACTGTGCATTTTAACAAAGTTTTTTGCTAAAAGTTCTGATTTTTCTTTATTTCCTACCACACTCCGCATTCCATCTTTCATCACATGATTTTTATGTTCTTTTCTGACCCCTGACATTCTCTTGATCATTCCCCACACCTGGCTTAAAGGAGTAGTTCTATTTAGTGTTTCACAAAAAGTTGTCCAATGGTGTTTTCTTGTTTTTTGAATAACATACCTTACTCTAGCTTGATGCCTTTTATATTGGATCATGTCTTGGAAATTATGTGTCCTTCTCAATATTCTAAATGCTCTATTCCGTTCTTGTATTGCATCTGTACACTCTTGTGTCCACCACGGCACTATCTTCCTTCTTCTCCCTATACTATTCCTTGGTATGCTCTGTTCGGCTGCTTCTATTATGCACTTTGTAATATCTGTATTTAATTGTTCAATATCTTGATCTATATCTACTTCCTTTAAAGTTATGTCGGTAATTTCCCTAAATTTCCCCCAGTCACCATGATTATACTTCCATCTTCCTTCTATCCTAGTACTTTCTGTCCTATGATTTATGTTTATGTGAATGAAGATTGGATAGTGATCACTTCCCATAGTGCTGTATTTATTTACTTCCCACTCCACCTTTCCTGCTAACCCTTGTGACACTAGTGTTAAATCTATTGCTGTTTCTTTACCCGTGACGACATCTAACCTTGTTCCCGACCCATCATTCACACACACCAGTTCTTTTTCCTCCAAAAGTGCTTCCAATGTTTCCCCATTCCAGTCATCCCTTTCACCCCACATTGTGCTATGTGCATTAAAGTCACCACTCCAGTGCTCGATTATTGTTTCTAGTTGGTGAATTTCTAATTTCTTGCATGGATTATAGAAGTTTAGTACTTTGTATCTTTCTTTATTATTCCATACTTCTACTCCTACTATCTCTGGTTCTTGATTTACTTTTAATATTGAATAATGCATATCTTCCTCTTCCACGACCAGGACGAAAACCAAACTGTTCCTCCTGAATCCGAGGTTCGACTATCCGACGTAGCCTCCTCTCCAGTACACCTGAATAAACCTTACCGGGAAGGCTGAGGAGTGTGATCCCACGATAGTTGGAACACACCCTCCGGTCCCCCTTCTTAAAGAGAGGGACCACCACCCCGGTCTGCCAATCCAGAGGTACCGCCCCCGATGTCCACGCGATGCTGCAGAGTCTTGTCAACCAAGAGAGTATGGGGTATCGGACTGTCTTATTATGGCAGTCCGATCCCTGTACGATCAGTGCCAGAGCTTGGTCCGCATTGCTGGCAGTAAGTCGGACACATTTCCAGTGAGGGTTGGACTCTGCCAAGGTTGCCCTTTGTCACCGATTCTGTTCATAACTTTTATGGACAGAATTTCTAGGCGCAGTCAAGGCGTTGAGGGGTTCCGGTTTGGTGGCCGCAGGATTAGGTCTCTGCTTTTTGCAGACGATGTGGTCCTGTTGGCTTCATCTGACCGGGATCCTCAGCTCTCACTGGATCGGTTCGCAGCCGAGTGTGAAGCGGCCGGAATGAGAATCAGCACCTCCAAATCCGAGTCCATGGTTCTCTCCTGGAAAAGGGTGGCCATCTCCGGGTTGGGGAGGAGACCCTGCCCCAAGTGGAGGAGTTCAAGTACCTAGGAGTCTTGTTCACGAGTGAGGGAAGAGTGGATCGTGAGATCGACAGGCGGATCGGTGCGGCGTCTTCAGTAATGCGGACGTTGTACCGATCTGTTGTGGTGAAGAAGGAGCTGAGCCGGAAGGCAAAGCTCTCAATTTACCGGTCGATCTACGTTCCCATCCTCACCTATGGTCATGAGCTTTGGGTCATGACCAAAAGGATAAGATCACGGGTACAAGCGGCGGGAATGAGTTTCCTCCGCCGTGTGGCGGGGCTCTCCCTTAGAGATAGGGTGAGAAACTCCGTCATCCGGGAGGAACTTAAAGTAAAGCCGCTGCTCCTCCACATCGAGAGGAGCCAGATGAGGTGGTTCGGGCATCTGGTCAGGATGCCACCCGAACGCCTCCCGAGGGAGGTGTTTAGGGCACGTCCAACCGGTAGGAGGCCACGGGGAAGACCCAGGACACGTTGGGAAGACTATGTCTCCCGGCTGGCCTGGGAAGGCCTCGGGATCCCCCGGGAAGAGCTAGACGAAGTGCCTGGGGAGAGGGAAGTCTGGGCTTCCCTGCTTAGGCTGCTGCCCCCGCGACCCGACCTCGGATAAGCGGAAGAAGATGGATGGATGGATGGCATATCTTCCTTAATAAATATGGCACATCCTCCTCCTTGCCCATCATTCCTATCTTTATGTATCGTTATGTATCCTTTTATTATAAAGTTTAATTTTGGCTTCAGCCATGTTTCTTGAATACATATTATATGTGGTTTATTTTTCATATTATTAATACATCCCTTTAATTCCTGTCCGTTTGCTATCAAACTTCTGGCATTCCACTGAACAATTAACATGGCGTTGGATTGTGGTCACATGACTCGGTCTCGTCTACTCTCTGTAGCTCACCTTGCACCTGTTCCCAGGATAGTTCTTTTAAATATAAAAACTTTGCTGCTGCTTTGACAATTATTTTGATTTTCTCAGTCTTGTTTCTAGCCTGTTCTGTACAGTTTATTACGTAAGCCAGGAATACATCTAGTTTGTCCATGGAAATTCCTGTATTTGCTGCCTCTTGTTTTTTATTTCTTGAACTATTTTCACTTCTGTCCTGTTCTGCACTTTCTTGATTTCTTATTTTAACTGCCTCTGCGTATGTAATATTTATTTCAACTCTGATTTGCTGTACTTCTGTTGCCTGTTTTCTTATGATGCAGCCCCCATACGCTGCTGTGTGATTCCCGCCACAATTACAACACTTGACCTGTTCATTTTCTCCACATTGTCCATATTCATGCTCTCCTCCACACCGTCCACATCTCATCTTAGCATGACACACACTAGCTATGTGCCCATAGCGTTGGCACTTGAAACAACGTACTGGGGGTGGCACGTAAGCTCTAACATAGAAGCTTAAATACCCAATCATGATTCCGTCTGGTGGGACCTCCTCTGCAAATTGCACTAGCACGGGTTCGCTCTCAGTCTTTTCACCGTTCCTAAATGCCATCATTCTTTCCATCATAGTGACAGTTCCTCCTTTTATTTCTCTTTTCAGATCATCTAAATTTTCTCCTCTTGGGATTCTTGTCACGACTCCTCTTGCCCCCTTTCGTTCTCCCACTTCGATTTTTTCCTTTATTATTTTGTTGCACAGTTTTTGCAATCGCATTGCTTTGTTCTTTTGCTCTCCATTTTTGCATTTAATCAACAGCCGTCCGTCCCTGAGCACCTTTGCTATCTCCACCTCTCCAATGTCCTTCTTTAATCCCTTAACCAGTGTCATCAAACTAATGTCATTCATATCTTGGTTGGATTTAAATGTATAAATGATCTTATATTCATCCATCATAACCCTTTTCCTCTTATCAACCTCTTCATCGTCTTCATGCACTCTTTTAGCACTCGACTTTCCTTCACTCCCTCCTCTCCCCTTCTTTCTTCTCTCCCCTCTAGTCCTATCCATTTCCATACTATCCTCATACATCCCGTCACTATCCCCTTCCATCTCGATCCAGTCACAAAACAGCTTATGCTCAACCGCCAAAACAGATTTAGACACTCTCGCCGCCGCCATATTCACTTCAAATGTTTGGTAGTTCCGCGTCTCTCCTTCCGGAAGCTTCCGTTCCTCTCCCCTCTCCTCCTCCTCGCAATCCGCCCTTCGTCCTCCTTCGTAGAAAATGAGCCCCCCACACACCTTTTTTGCCACACTTACTTACCATGGTTCTTTTGTGTCATCCGTATTTCAATAACAATGTCATCATAAACCATTACATTTAAAACAAACGTTATTAAAAAATACTGTGTTCATTATGAAACCGCACAGATCAGTACACAAACCTGAAAGATCTGTCCAGCAGCTTCAAATGGAAAATAAATCGATTTTTTACTATTTTTATAGTTATTTATTTATTTCCGAATTCTGAAAAGGTAAAATATTTTTGTTAAGTTACAGTAAGTGTTTTGTTTAAAAAAATTAACATTTAAAAAAAAAATTATGCGATGGGAGTTAGTGGTGTCCCCGTACGTCATTCATTAAAATGACAGAAGCGTTAAAGTGATTGAAATTGTGGCGATACACCTTGTTCATTTTCATATTCTTGTTCCTTTTTACTCCGAGGTAAGATATATATTTTTTTACACATACATTACTAAAACATACAAGTATTTCATTAAGATGGCAGGAGCTCTGTGCTCTTGTTTCATTTGAATCCCGGAAACTCAGAATAAAAGTCTGATGTTCTTACGGCGGGGTAATTCAGGGTTTCTTTACAACACGCAAAATACATAAAAATGAAGCAAAACGCTTCCATCAAAACTCCAGTTGCATATTTGACCCTGTTCTTGGGAATACTGGTAGATTTGATTGAAGTGTGTTTGCTTTCTTGGCACAGAGCCAGTTCAAAACATTGTTCTCAAATGTTTAGCAGGGTTAAGGTCAAGTCTCTGGAACAGACATTCTGGAAACCTGCCTGAAACCCTTGGACAGCAGTTTTGTATGTGTGTTTAATATTGTTGTCTTGTTGGAAAACCTGCTTGTGTACAAAGATCAGCCTTTTCACTGTTGATTGAAGGTGAGGCAAAGTCTCATCTGACCAGTAAAGTTTTGTCCCAAAAACTGCTTGAATGTGTGGGTGTCTTATAAGTAAATCCTTCTTACAGATGGCAACTTTGGGACAGGGGTTTCTTTCTTGGTCTGCACACTCTCAGTCTATGACCATGTAAAACTGCTTTGAGTTCAAGCACTTGGCGGGCTTGAGGTTTGACAGTTTCCAGCCTGTCACTAAACATCCGTCCATCCATTTTATACTGCTTATCCCTTTAAACTGGGCAATTCAAAGCGTGAGCCGGCTTTAGCACAAACAATATGAAAGTAGGTTAGAGGTTCTAGGTCACATGACTAAAGCTATTGACAATTAAAATGTTCCTAGTGAGCCAATGACAATTACTTTATTGACCGTCCCTTAAACTAAAGCACTTGTCAGCAGGGACTGACAGACGTGGCATGAGTTTTCAGTGCCAGGGACAAACAGTCAGCCTGGCTGGATGTTGAATGTCTGTTGAATATCCAACTTGGAAACTAATTTGACCTCTGTTTGACATTTGCTGATCACTCCAGAAACACTGAGAGCGGACTCCGCCAAACTACCTTTGAGTAAATGTTGCAATTTTCAATGCTAACAAAGAATTTTACTTAAAAAATGCTACAAAGTAGGTGAAGTAAGTCTCCACTTTTCGGAAAGTTGTGATCGCTAATATATATTGGCTGTGCTTTTGATATGTTGCTGATTAACAATAGCAATTTCTCATGACGTTAACACCTCTAACTTACTTAATGACAACTATAACTAAGACTTGTGAGTAACAAGTACAATATGTACATTATAAACACTTTTTTGGGCGCAACACAAACACTATGAATTTACACTACCACCACCTAGCGTATTGGACTTGCAACTGTAAATAAACTTACTTGTAAATGATACTATGATAATAAAACAAGATGTAACAAAAGGACAACATTTACCATAACAAACTCATTTTTAAATGTTGCAATTAACATTTTGATTTAATTATCACAAACAATTAATATTATTAACACACACAAAACTACCACTAAGTAGGTTCGTTAAGGATTGGTATCGATTTCAAAGTACCGGAATCTATGCCGCATCGGTTGAAATGTGATCAATACCGATCCCTACCAGCAAGTGTTGTTGAACTGGAAACTAATTTCCAAACACAACTTCATCACACATAATACTCCACTATGGAATTGTTGTTATATTAAAATGAGAAACAAATCCATCTTTCTACAGCAATGGTTTGAAAAAGGCATTTGGTCGCTGATGCACTTATTGACTGATAAAAGTATTTTATTATTTGAATATTTCATTAAATACGAACTGCAAATAGACAAAACCATTTTTTTAAATTATAAAATCTTCCGTTCAAAATATTCTAAATAGACTATCTCACCTTTTCCAGAACTATTTTCTAAACTTTCTGGGCTGTTGGTGGATGGACACAATATTACAGATTTGAAACTCTGAAATTAGACAATTCTTTACTATTTCTTTATTACTGTATTTATTTGGAAACAAACAAACAAATAAAAAATACGAATAACTTGAAAGTTTCCATTCTTCCAGAAGCCAAGGAGTTAATTTAACCAAAAAAAAAAACTGGAATTTACCACTTAAAATATTTTTTAGAATATTGTTTTGCAATTGAAGACAACGTTTGATCGTTCTGTAATAGGGGGGGAAAAAAATTAACTGTTTATTTTGTGAATGTATGCAAAGTAAATCTCTGTGGGATGATGTACAATATTGGCTTTTGCCTGACACTCCAAACTTTGATTTGATATTGACATCTGTTTAGGGCTTCACAGTGGGAGAGGGGTTAGTGTGTCTGCCTAACAATACGAAGGTCCTGCAGTCCTGGGTTCAATCCCAAGCTCTGGATCTTTCTGTGTGGAGTTTGCATGTTCTACCTGTGAATGCGTGGGTTCCCTCCGGGTACTCCGGCTTCTTCCCACTTCCAAAGACATGCACCTGGGGATAGGTTGATTGGCAACACTAAATTGGCCCTAGTGTGTGAATGTGCACGTGAATGTTGTCTGTCTATCTGTGTTGGCCCTGCGATGAGGTGGCGACTTGTCCAGGGTGTACGCCGCCTTCCGCCCGATTGTAGCTGAGATAGGCGCCAGCGCCCCCTGCGACCCCAAAAAGGGAATAAGCGGTAGAAAATGGATGGATGGATGGACATTTGTTTATAAAGGGAAAAAAAAAAACATTAAAAAAGTTTAAAACACAACAATGGTATTTTTTTTTTTTTATCCAGAAATGTTTGTAAAAACAAAACCATCCTTCCACAAACAATTCAGCCATTTTCTCTCAATTTTATAATGCATAAAGGTCTGGGGACATACATATAAAACAATCACAACACAATCATCATATTACAAAAGAGAGTAATAAAGATAATTGATAAAATGGTATAGAGACCCAACAAATGATTCATAAAGTCACACATTTTAAAATTGTATAAAAAACAACTGTTCAAATGATGTATAAAGTAAATAATAATATGCTTCCTGAAGTGGTCCAGAAGATGTTTCAGATGTGAACCAGTACATATGTATACCATATAAAGGTGCTTATCTATGGGATTATTAACAATTAGAAATACAAATATGTCACATTTCAATATTTCAAGCACCTATAAAAACAGTATTAAGAATAAGTCTAAAATTGTCTGATGAATATATAAATATACACATAAAATGTTTATTTTATGTAAAATATGTCTTGTACTGTTTACTCTTACCGTTTCAGCCAAATTGTTATGTTAAATTTTTAATAAAAGTACACAATGTTGCATATTAATGTATGTACTTGATTGAAAAAAACACTAATAAAAATATATATTCTATAAATGTAGAAGCATGTTTAAAAGATTGTTACACAAACAACAAAGCCACACATGTTATATGTGCTGATGTTGTTAGAAAGCCAAAATTAAAGTCCATCCATCCATCCATCTTGACAGTTTATTTCAAATCCTGCAGTTTCATTTGCTGCTGCTGTTCTCACCAGCACACTTGTGTTTCTTACACTGGTACTTATAAGAGAATCTTTCACCACACACACTGCAACTCAACACTTTCTCTCCTGGGTGTGTTCTCATGTGTACTACAAGGTTTGGTCGTTCACAAAAGCTTCTGTTGCAGATTGAACAGGAATGTGATTTTTCACCAGTGTGTGTTCTCATGTGTCTTTTCAAATGTTGACTCTCTGTAAATCCTTTACCACATATTGAACAGGAAAAAGGTTTTTCGCCAGTGTGCGTTCTCGTGTGTACTTTCAAATGGTGACCATGTGTAAAACCTTTACCACAGGTTGAACAGGAAAAAGTTTTTTCACCAGAATGTGTTCTCATGTGTACTTTCAAATATTGACTTTGTGTAAAACCTTTACCACAGGTTGAACAGGAAACAGTTTTTTCACCAGTGTGTGTTGTCATGTGTACTTTCAAATTGTTACCCTGTATAAAAATTTTACCACAGATTGAACAGGAAAAAGGTTTTTCGCCACTGTGCGTTCTCGTGTGTACTTTCAAATGGTGACTATGTGTAAAACCTTTACCACAAATTGAACAGGAAAAAGGTTTTTCTCCAGTGTGTGTTCTCATGTGTACTTTCAAATATTGATTTCGTGTAAAACCTTTACCACAGGTTGAACAAGAAACCGTATTTTCACCAGTGTGTGTTGTCATGTGCACTTTCAAATTGTTACTTTGTACAAAACCTTTACCACAGATTGAACAGATAAAAGGTTTTTCACCAGTGTGTGTTCTAATGTGTACTTTCAAATTGTTATTTTGTACAAAACCTTTACCACAGATTGAACAGATAAAAGGTTTTTCACCAGTGTGTGTTCTCATGTGTTCTTTCAAAAGGTTACTTAGAACAAAACCTTTGCTACAGATTAAACACATAAAAGGTTTTTTTTCAGTGTGTATTATTCTGTGTAATTTCAAACTCTGACTTCGTGTAAAACCTCTTCCACATATTGAACAGATAAAATGTTTTTCTCCGGTGTGTCTTCTCATGTGTGTTTTCAGATGACAAGGGTATTTGAAGGTTCTGTCACAGTGAGCACACTTGAAGTGAGTGTTGTCAGTGTGACATGTCTTATCATCTTTAGAGTCTTCATCATCAGTGTCAGGAGAGTGTGACGTTGTGTCCTCACTATCTGATAGTGGAGCTAAGAGCTTGTCTGCTTGTGATCCTCCACAGTGGTCTCCATCAGCTTCTGTTGTCATGTGTTGTGTTGAGCTGCTGCTTGGAGGCTCCGCCTCTCTCTTCTCCTCACTTTCACCTTCGACCTCATCATCTTCACTCTTCACAGGGACACCAGTCACTGGGAATTCCACCAGTCCTTCAATATGCTCTCCCTCCTGACTCATACTGTGTTCCTCCTCTTCCTCCTCCTTTTTACAGGGAAGGGTCTGTGTCAAAGAGGAAAAGGAGACGCCAGAGGGTCCGTGGCGCTTGGTCTTCCTCTTTGATGGATCCTCCTTCACCATCCTGAAGCTGCACTCCTGTTTTTCAGGCAGAAGTTGTTCTTCACAGACGTCTGCAGGACACAAAATGACAAACATGCTTGAGAAATGTCCAGATTCAGTCAGTAAGTTCACATGAACTTAAAGGCCTACTGAAACCCACTACTAGCGACCACGCAGTCTGATAGTTTATATATCAATGATGAAATATTAACATTGCAACACATGCCAATACGGCCTTTTTAGTTTACTAAATTGCAATTTTAAATTTCCTGCGAAGTGTCGTGTTTAAAACGTCGCGGTATCATAACGCGTGCGTTCGACGTCACCGGTTGTAGCGGACATTATTTTCCAGCCCGATCCAAGCTATAAGTAGTCTGCTTTAATCGCATAATTACACAGTATTCTGGTCATCTGTGTTGCTGAATCTTTTGCAATTTTTTCAATTAATAATGGAGAAGTCAAAGTAGAAAGATGGAGATGGGTAGCTTTTAGCCTTTAACCACAAAAACACAGCCGGTGTTTCCTTGTTTAAAATTCCCGAAGATGAAGCTTTACTATGGATCAGAGCGGTCAAGCGAACATGGATCCAGACTACATGTCCACCGGCAGTTTTTGGTGAGAAAATTGTGGTAATAAGTCGCCTCTCACCGGAGACATCAGCGGAGCGTCCTGCTGCAGCTGCCGTGACTTCCCTCAGAGACTCTGGCGTCAACTCACCCGTGGACACACCCCCCGACTATCAGGTACTGTTAAACTCACTAAAACACTAGCAACACAATAGCAGATAAGGGATTTTCCAGAATTATCCTAGTAAATGTGTCTAAAAACATCAGAATCGCTCCCACTGCAATCGCCTTTTTTTTTTTTAGTCCTTCACTCTAAGTTTCCTCATCCACAAATATTTCATCCTCGCTCAAATTAATGGGGAAATTGTCGCTTTCTCGGTCCGAATAGCTCTAGCTGCTGGTGGCTATGATTATAAACAATGTGAGGATGTGAGGAGCCCTACAACCCGTGACGTCACGCGCACATTGTCTGCTACTTCCGGTAAAGGCAAGGCTTTTTTTATTAGCGACCACAAGTTGTGAACTTCATCGTCGATGTTCTCTACTAAATCCTTTCAGCAAAAATATGGCAATATCGTGAAATGATCAAGTATGACACATAGAATGGAGCTGCAATCCCCATTTTAATAAGAAAATCTCATTTCAGTAGGCCTTTAAAAAAACAAGTTATCCTATGAATTGGCCTGAAAACAAACAGACTGCTCTTTACGACATTATTCACAGGAAAAGAAGACCACTTCTTACGAGGGGTGGGCAATATGGCTGAAAATCTGAATTGCAATAATTTTGCTGCTGCCTGAGGGCTACTGGGATAGGCTCCAGCACCCCCTGTGATTTTAATGTCAGTTACTGATGTATACACTTGGAGAAAAGATTAGGTTGATTACAGTGTAAATCTGCATTCTGCATTGTTGTCGCTGTTATGACGTCATCTTGTGATCAAGTTGGCTCACTGCGAGTGCTGAAGGTTGAAAATGTATTTCCTGTTGCTTTGTGCTTTGAACCCGAAGTAAGGTTTCGTCATTGATCTCGCCAAGCAACGTTTGTAAGTGGAACCGGGTATTTCCACTGGATGTGGAACGGCGGCGCCACGGTGACGGACTCGTTCCGTTTTTGTTTTCAAGTCAATGTGTCAATTTCCACCACCTGTCTTCTATATTTAGCGGTCGCCACAACAAGGCGGTTCAATTGAGCTAAAATCTGCTCGTGTGGCACAGGAAGTCATGCATAAACACTAAATAAATTATCTAGTTTACTTTCAAAGTAAAATATTCTGTTTAAGGTGGATGGTATTTTATACTTTGAAAAGTCCTAATGGACATGAAGGCAACTTGTAAAAAGGTTTTCAGACATAATTTCACAAGACATGTGATTTTAAAAAGCCTAAAATTAAAGAATCATATAACAGGCATATGCTGGGTAGCGAGATGGGGGCCTGCACTTCAGCGTTGTACAAACCCCGTTTTCATATGAGTTGGGAAATGTGTTGGATGTAAATATAAACGGAATACAATGATTTGCAAATCATTTTCAAACCAAATTCAGTTGAATATGCTACAAAGACAACATATTTGATGTTCAAACTGATAAACATTGTTTTTTTTGCAAATAATCATTAACTTTAGAATTTGATGCCAGCAACACTTGACAAAGAAGTTGGGAAAGGTGGGAATAAATACTGATAAAGTTGAGGAATGCTAATCTAACACTTATTAATTGGGAACAGGTGGGTGCCATGATTGGGTATGAAAACAGCTTCCCAAAAAATGCTCAGTCTTTCACAAGAAAGGATGGGGCGAGGTACACCCCTTTGTCCACAACTGAGTGAGCCAATAGTCAAACAGTTTAAGAACAACGTTTCTCAAAGTGCAATTGCAAGAAATTTAGGAATTTCAACATCTAAGGTCCATAATATCATCAAGAGGTTCAGAGAAACTGGAAAAATCACTCCACGTAAGCGACATGGCCGGCAACCAACATTGAATGACCGTGACCTTTGATCCTTCAGACGGCACTGTATCAAAAACCGACATCAATCTCTAAAGGATATCACCACATGGGCTCAGGAACACTTCAGAAAACCATTGTCACTAAATACAGTTTGTCGCTACACCTGTAAGTGCAAGTTAAAGCTCTACTATGCAAAGTGAAAGCCATTTATCAACAACATCCAGAAACGCCGCTGGCTTCTCTGGGCCCGAGATCATCTAAGATGGACTGATGCAAAGTGAAAAAGCGTTCTGTGGTCTGACGAGTCCACATTTAAAATTGTTTTTGGAAATATTCGACATCGTGTCATCCGGACCAAAGGGGAAGCGAACCATCCAGACTGTTATCGACGCACAGTTCAAAAGCCAGCATCTGTGATGGTATGGGGGTGCATTAGTGCCCAAGGCATGGGTAACTTACACATCTGTGAAGGCACCATTAATGCTGAAAGGTACATACAGGTTTTGGAACAACATATGCTGCCATCTAAGCGCCGTCTTTTTCATGGACGCCCCTGCTTATTTCAGCAAGACAATGCCAAGCCACATTCAGCACGTGTTACAACAGCGTGGCTTCGTAAAAAAGGGTGCAAGTACTTTTCTGGCCTGCCTGCATTCCAGACCTGTCTCTCATGGAAAATGTGTGGCGCATTATGAAGCGTAAAATACAACAGCGGAGACCCCGGACTGTTGAACGACTGAAGCTCTACATAAAACAAGAATGGGAAAGAATTGCACTTTCAAAGCTTCAACAATTAGTTTCCTCAGTTCCCAAACTTTATTGAGTGTTGTTAAACGAAAAGGTGATGTAACAGTGGTGAACATCAATCAATCAATGTTTACTTATACAGCCCTAAATCACTAGTGTCTCAAAGGGCTGCACAAACCACAACACAAACCACTACCACATCCTCGGTAGGCCCACATAAGGGCAAGGAAAACTCACCCAGTGGGACGTCGGTGACAATGTTGACTATGAGAACCTTGGAGAGGAGGAAAGCAATGGATGTCGAGCGGGTCTAACATGATACTGTGAAAGTTCAATCCATATTGGATCCAACACAGTCGTGAGAGTCCAGTCCAAAGCGGATCCAACACAGCAGCGAGAGTCCCGCTCACAGCGGAGCCAGCTGGAAACCATCCCAAGCGGAGGCGGATCAGCAGCGCAGAGATGTCCCCAGCCGATACACAGGCAAGCAGTACATGGCCACCGGATCGGACCGGACCCCCTCCACAAGGGAGAGTGGGACATAGGAGGAAAAAAAAAAGAAACGGCAGATCAACTGGTCTAAAAAGGGAGTCTATTTAAAGGCTAGAGTATACAAATGAGTTTTAAGGTGAGACTTAAATGCTTCTACTGAGGTGGCATCTCGAACTGTTACCGGGAGGGCATTCCAGAGTACTGGAGCCCGAAATGAAAAAGCTCTATAGCCCGCAGACTTTTTTTGGAATTTGGGAATCACTAATAAGCCGGAGTCCTTTGAACGCAGATTTCTTGCCGGGACATATGGTACAATACAATCGGCAAGATAGGATGGAGCTAGACCGTGTAGTATTTTATACGAAAGTAGTAAAACCTTAATGTCACATCTTAAGTGCACAGGAAGCCAGTGCAGGTGAGCCAGTACAGGCTTAATATGATCAAACTTTCTTGTTCTTGTCAAAAGTCTAGCAGCCACATTTTGTACCAACTGTAATCTTTTAATGCTAGACATGGGGAGACCCGAAAATAATACGTTACAGTAGTCGAGGCGAGACGTAACAAACGCATGGATAATGATCTCAGCGTTTTTATTGGACAGAATGGAGCGAATTTTAGCGATATTACGGAGATGAAAGAAGGCCGTTTTAGTACATGCCCTTTCCTAACTACTTTGGCACGTGTTGCAGCCATGAAATTATTAAAAAGTTAATTATTATTTGCAAAAAAAAATAAAGTTTATGATTTTGAACATCAAATATCTTGTCTTTGTAGTGCATTTGATTGAATATGGGTTGAAAAGGATTTGCAAATCATTGTATTCTCTTTATATTTACATCTAACACAATTTCCCAACCCATATGAAAACAGGGTTTGTAGTAGAACACTTTTAAAACAGACCCATTGCCTCCTTGCTTGGCACTCAGCATCAAGGGTTGGGGGTTAAATCACCAAATGATTCCCGAGTGCGGCCTCCGCTGCCCTCACCTCCCAGGGGGTGAACTTGGGGATGGGTCAAATGCAGAGGATAATTTCACCACACCTTTTGTGTGACTACCGCTGGGACTTTAACTTTAACTTACATAGGGACTGTGAATGATGCCAAAAAGTGCAGTTCCCCATGAAATTAGAAAATAGAACAAGATATCATGTGAAGTGAATTATATTTATATAGCACTTTTCTCTAGTGGCTCAAAGCGCTTTACATAGCTAAACCCAATACCTAAGTTACATTTAAACCAATGTGGGTGGCACTGGGAGCAGGTGGGTAAAGTGTCTTGCCCAAGGACACAACGGCAGTGACTAGGACGGCAGAAGCTAGGATCGAACCGGGAACTCTCAAGTTGCTGGCACGGCCACTCTACCAACCAAACTATACCGCCACAAGTAACAAGAGCAGAACATATTAATAATAAAATGCCTCAAAGTAAATGTGATGAATTCATCTCAATACTGTCCTTTTTGGGCTTTCCCTTTTAAAGGGCAAAGCCCTCGCAGGGTCTTTTGTCTTAATGACTGTCTGGTTCAAGTGAGGAGACTATAATTTAGGAAAA
The DNA here is from genome assembly GCF_033978795.1 of Nerophis ophidion. Taxonomy (NCBI): domain Eukaryota; kingdom Metazoa; phylum Chordata; class Actinopteri; order Syngnathiformes; family Syngnathidae; genus Nerophis; species Nerophis ophidion. The sequence continues at coordinate 15,442,573 of NC_084638.1, forward strand.
CATTTTATTTACAAATGGACAAGGATAAGTCACTCATTTTTACAGGTAGCTAAAGTTGGGATGTAATCAAGATAATGAAGGATGAAGTGTTTAAGAAATGTTTAATATAGATTAGAATAGGCCGTGCAACTTAGGGACGGCGTGGCGCAGTGGGAGAGTGGCCGTGCGCAACCCGAGGGTCACTGGTTCAAATCCCACCTAGAACCAACCTCGTCATGTCCGTTGTGTCCTGAGCAAGACACTTCACCCTTGCTCCTGATGGGTGCTGGTGGGCGCCTTGCATGGCAGCTCGCTCCATCAGTGTGTGAATGTGTGTGTGAATGGGTAAATGTGGAAGTAGTGTCAAAGCGCTTTGAGTACCTTGAAGGTAGAAAAGCGCTATACAAGTACAACCCATTTATTTATTTATAATCATATGTCCTGAGTTCCAGTTGAAACTGGGTGCAAGTTCATGCCCACGCACATAAACTCTTATCGCCCACATTCTTGCCACTGTTTACACGGCTTCTTGGCCGAGGTCTGAAGGACAACACCAGATATGAAGTCAGAGTCCAGGGAGAAAAAAAAGCACCAGTCAATATCGCAAAGAAGGAACCTTCCTGGTGTTACCTGACGGCACGACCACCAAGCTGCGACACCACCACAAAGGCTCCTCCATGCTCGTGCTCGTACCACCTGGCCTGGTAGGCTCGTACCCGCCTACCAAGCCAAAGACTTAGGTCCAATGACGAAACAGGGCGCAGCTGCCGCTGATTGGACCGATACGCAAATACCACATTTTCAACACTCTCCCTTGTCGGTTAAAAACATAGCTGTGGCCTTCACTTTGGAGGAGCTAGCAACTACACAACAGCTAAGCTAAAACAGCACATTTAAGCATATTAAATAATTATAGTTGCTTAATACGTACACAAAGTCTCCAAAACAGAAGTCTGATAGAAAGTATCCAGTAACAAACGTGTCCGCATCGTTCAAGATTCTGCGGCATGAGCTTGACGTCATAAATTATTGTGGCCACTAGGTGTTGTGAAAGATCAAATCAAACAATTGCAAAAGCATCTGTCATAAGGTTAGTTTTTTATATATATTTGTGTCAATATGTATAAGCATCCTCAGTCTTCCCGGGAAGGTCTATTCAGGTGTACTGGAGAGGAGTTTATGCCGCATAGTCGAACCACGGATTCAGGTGGAACAGTGTGGTTTTCGTCCTGGTCATGGAACTGTGGACCAGCTCTATACTCTCGGCAGGGTCCTTGAGGGTGCATGGGAGTTTGCCCAACCAGTCTACATGTGCTTTGTGGACTTGGAGAAGGCATTCGGCCGTGTCCCCCGGGAAGTCCTCAGAGAGTATGGGGTATCGGACTGTCTAATTGTGGTAGTCCGCTCCCTGTACGATCAGTGTCAGAAGTTGGTCCGCATTGCCGGCAGTAAGTCGGACACTTTTCCAGTGAGGGTTGGACTCCGCCAAGGAGGTTCATAACTTTTATGGACAGAATTTCTCGGCGCAGTCAAGGCGTTGGGGGGATCCGGTTTAGTGGCTGCAGGATTAGGTCTCTGCTTTTTGCAGATGATGTGGTCCTGATGGTTTCAACTGGCCAGAATCTTCAGCTCTCACTGGATCGGTTCGCAGCCGAGTGTGAAGCGACTGTGATGAGAATCAGCACCTCCAAGTCCGAGTCCAAGGTTCTCGTTCGGAAAAGGGTGGAGTTCCCTGCCCCAAGTGGAGGAGTTCAAGTACTTAGGAGTCTTGTTCACGACTGAGGGAAGAGAGGATTGTGAGTTTGTGTATCGGTGCAGCGCTGAGCCGGAAGGCAAGGCTCTCATTTTACCGGTCGATCTACGTTCCCATCCTCACCTATGGTCATGAGCTTTGGGTTATGACCGAAAGGACAAGATCACGGGTACAAGCGACCAACATAAGGCTCTCCCTTAGAGATAGGGTGAGAAGCACTGTCATCCGGGAGGAGCTCAAAGTAAAGCTGCTGCTCCTCTACATGGAGAGGAGCCAGATAAGGTGGTTCAGGCATTTGGTCAGGATGCCACCCAAACGCCTCCCTAGGGGGGTGTTTTGGGCACGTCCGACCGGTAGGAGGCCACGGGGAAGACCCAGGACACGTTGGGTACACTATGTCTCCCGGCTGGCCTGGGAACGCATCGGGATCCCCTGGGAAGAGATGGACGAAGCGGCTGGGGAGAGGAAAGTCTGGGCTTCCCTGCTTAGGCTGCTGCCCCCGCGACCCGACCTCTGATAAGCAGAAGGAGATAGATGGATGGATGGATGTGTAACACAACTTGATGTTTCTTGAAAACAGCGTCCAGTAGTTGATATTGTCACTCCTTCTCCTCTTTTGTTGGACAAAATTCCTCCTTGTACTCTGCTATCGTTTTTTTTTTTCTAACATCACAAATATTTCTTCAATAGCAGCAGTTAGTCGCTGAGTCACCAACACCCACATCATTTGTAAAGTAGACATGTTCACACAATGAAAACACTTTACACTTACATTGGATCTCTGCTTTGATGTGTCGATCACCTCCGCCTGTCTTTGTTAGCAGCTAACAAGCTAAGCTAACCAGCAGGCTCGGCTAGCACGTATAAGTGCACTTAGACTAATGTATCAAGATACTGATTATTTGTACTCTGTTAAACGACGTTGTAATTAAGACCAAGAAACCATAACAACCAAAACAACGTATTCTCCGCCAGACGCCATCTTGTTTCGTTCTCCTCCTATGTGACGTCTTCGAGGTGTTCTCAACCGCGGAACAATTGTTGGCCAAACACGTGTTTCACTGGGACAATAGCGAGTGGTGCACACTTCCTTCGCTTAGCCACAGAACAACAAAAAAGTCCCATTTGAGAGTTGTTGGTGTAACAATAGGAAGAATATATTCCACCCCTCTCTTCTACACGCGGCTTATGAGGTAATATAAATTATATATTTTTATATTATTTCTGTGATTTACCTGATATGTTGTTCGAAGCTAGCAGGCCTTTGTAGCAAATGTTAGCGTTTTTTTGAGGAGTGTATTTTATATGTTCTCTGTGAGAATTATATTGACTTATTTAACAGTTTAACTGTTTTTTTGTTTTATATGCCAGTCACGATTAACATCATTAAACATTTGTTACTAGAAAGCACGAACGTCTCGTAATTTAAGTCTGGAATAAGTCCATCCATCCATTTCCTACCGCTTATTCCCTTTTGGGGTCGCGGGGGGCGCTGGCGCCTATCTCAGCTACAATCGGGCGGAAGGCGGGGTACACCCTGGACAAGTCGCCACCTCATCGCAGGGCCAACACAGATAGACAGACAACATTCACACTCACATTCACACACTAGGGCCAATTTAGTGTAGCCAGGTATAATTATAATAATAATAATAATACATTTTATTTTGTACAGCACCTTTCAGTGCACTCAAGGACGCTTTACATGATGAAAAATTAAAATTATTATTAACCCAAAGGGGGGCTTCACGGTGGGTCTGCCTCACAATACGAACTTCCTGCAGTCCTGGGTTCAAATCCAGGCTCCGGATCTTTCTGTGTGGAGTTTGCATGTTCTCCCCGTGAATGCGTGGGTTCCCTCCGGGTACTCCGGTTTCCTCCCACCTCCAAAGACATGCACCTGGGGATAGGTTGATTGGCAACACTAAATTGGCCCTAGTGTGTGAATGTGAGTGTGAATGTTGTCTGTCTATCTGTGTTGGCCCTGCGATGAGGTGGCGACCTGTCCAGGGTGTACCCCGCCTTCTGCCCGATTGTAGCTGAGATAGGCGTCAGCGCCCCCCGTGACCCCAAAGGGAATAAGCGGTAGAAAATGGATGGGATGGATTAACCCAAAGGGAATAAGCTGTAGAAAATGGATGGATGGATGGAAATTAAATCAACTGATGTTTTTTATTACAAATACAATATTTGCCCAATTGTAAGCGATTGATGCTTATTCAGTCAGACTAAAATAAATATTTAATTAAATAAATGTTGAATGCTAAAAATAGCTTTAATATACTGCACACAAAATGAATTTGCATCAATATTTTATTTATAGATGAATCATGAGGTACCCAAATATTCAAAAAATATGTATATATTTGTATATATAGATATTCTCACGCCAGCACATTTCTTAAGGTGTGAGTGAGGTTCAACCAACATACTATCGCACGGCCACACTCGCTGGCACTTGTTACACGTGCTTCGCTGCACTTCTGTTTGTTTTCGGTTGGGTTAAAAATGTTTCTTTCGCAGAAGGAAGAACAAGGAAAGGATATTGCGCGTAAAAGTAAAGCGAACTAATCACAGCTATGTAGTCCTGGTCACCGTTGACGTGAGGTGGGACTATTTTGGAGGTGCACGTCAAGGTTGGCTGGTAGGTTGGTAGTGGGAGGAGCAAGTTGGCGTCACTTGATGCTGCAGCACAATGAAACTTTTATACGTGCTGACTGACTTCATGTAGTCATGACTGTATTAAAATCCCAGCAGGAGGTTTTCTATAAGTTGTTACTTTTTTATCAATAATTAATGTTAATGCAGAAAACAAGATCAATTACACAATTCATAATAATCAATAACTGATGATTATTCCACGTGTAGAAGAACATCACCACTAAGTGGTGTCAGTCCACTTGGAAAATATTATATTTGATAGACTAAAAAATATTTGACACGTCTGAGCTGAAGTTTGTTTGTGTTGTCTTGCGGACGTCCAAGAAGAACGTCCTCTTAAGCATTGGGAGGATCCACAGCTGCCCCACATTAAAGAGGAAGAGTAGGATCTCTGGGTTACTCAGGAGGAAGAGTTTGTTCCAGGGCAGGAGGAGGCGGATCTCGGCAAGTTTCCACTGACTGTTGTCTCTGTGAAGACTGAAGAGCATGAAGACAAACCACCTGAGTCCTCACAGCTTCATCACAGTCCAAGTAAGCACAACATCCACATATCATCTAATACAATGTTTGTCCCAAATGTTCATCTGGGGGCCGCATTTATGACTAAAGATGAAGATATACTTACTTTTTAACACCACCATTTAAAAATGAATGCTCATCAATTGTGTGAATCAGCGAAGTGAATTATATTTATATAGCGCTTTTCTCTAGTGACTCAAAGCGCTTTTACATAGTGAAACCCAATATCTAAGTGACATTTAAACAAGTGTGGGTGTCACTGGGAGCAGGTGGGTAAAGTGTCTTGCCCAAGGACACAATGGTAGTGACTAGGATGGTGGAAGCGGGGATCGAACTTGGAACCCTCAAGTCGCTGGCACGGCCACTCTACCAACCGACAGGGCGCTTGCTCCCGCTGACGTGCCGGTCCTCAAGTGACGGCGTGATAAGAACGCATCGTCACAATAAACAAAACAAAACACCGACGGAAAGCGATAATCAATTAAAAAAACAAGCAAACTGGAGTTTTGACCTGGAGAAGGCAGGTCGGTTAAAAAAAAAGAAAAAACTCACGTCCTTTTTGATTTCAATGCGTAAAAATATATAAAAAGTGTGTTAACGCCAACACTGGTTATTAATGTGATTATCAGACAGCAGTCATTTCCATTAGACTATATTCAAATATAGGTGGTGGTGTTGTAACCATACCAATATTTTGGTACCGGTACTCAAATTATGTTGGTACTTTTCAAAATAAAGGGGACCACAAAAATGGCATTATTGGCTTTATTTTAACAAAAAAACTTAGGGTACATTAAACATATGTTTCTTATTGCAGTTAAGTCCTTAAATAAAATAGTGAACATACTAGAAAACTTGTCTTTTAGTAGTAAGTAAACAAACAAAGACTCCTAATTAGTCTGCTGACATATGCAGTAACATATTGTCTCATTTATACACCTATTATTTTGTCAACATTATTAAGGACAAGTGGTAGAAAATGAATTATTAATCTCTTTGTTCATTTACTGTTAATATTCGCTTACTTTCTCTTTTAACATGTTCTGTCTTCACTTCTGTTAAAATGTAATAATCACTTATTCTTCTCTTGTTTGATACTTTACTTTAGTTTTTGGATGATACCACAAGTTTGGGTATCAATACGATACCAAGTAGTTACAGGTTCATACATTTGTCATCTTCAAAGTCCTCATGTGTCTAGGGACATATTTCCTGGGTTTTCAAACATAATATACTTTTTAAAAAAAGATGTTGTGATACCAAAAAATATTGACGTAATCATAGAAGTATCGGCTAAATACGTGGCGTTTGTTTACATTTTGATGCCGGTGAGCTACGGTGTGTAGTGAAGCATGTTTAGCTGTTCCTCGTCCTCCAGTGATAATGTAATTGTAAGAATTGTACTTTATTTGTTGCCAGGGAGGCGAGGATTAGGGATTTAGAAGTCGCTAAAACACTGCCAACGGCGGATGGACGTCAGCGGCTAGCTAGCTAGCCATGTCTTAAAGCACCTCTTCCTGAGGGTGTTTCAGTGTTATAACTTCACCTTTATTGTTAGTTTTTAAGCCAAAATGCGTCCGTTGTCCCTTTTCTGTCTACACACTGTGTCTGCTTGTAAGTACTCCGTGATTGTGTGCTGCCGAACATGCTCGTCTGCTCGTAAACCAGCAATGTCAAGACGTGACTTTGACGAGGGAGCAGGGGTTACGTTTCAGAGAACAGTATAGTACCGAACATGATTCATTAGTATCGCGGTACTTTACTAGTACTGGTATATTGTACAACCCTAATAGGTGGTATGGCCCACTTATGATTAAAACAACAAAATAATGTTGGTTTTCATCAGTGTGTTCTAGTCTTGTATACGTGGATGGGGGCCCTGCTTTGGAAATAATGTGTACACCTTTCAGAGATCACGTTTAGTTCCATTTCAAACATTCACATGTTGCACATTGAGATGAGTGCTGTAGCACAAGCGTGGGATAACGTGAACAGTTGTGGAACTTTCTAACAAACACAGTATTGTGGCCAAACAGCTCAATTTTTGTGTCATCTGACATGCCATGGACAAAGATAAGACCTTCTGAAGGAAAGTTCTGTGGTCAGATGAAAACAAAATTGAGCTCCTTGGCCACAATACAGCGATATTTTTGGAGGAGGAAAGTTGAGGCCTTTAATCCTAGGAACATCATACCTACCATCAAGGATGGTGGTGGTCGTATTATGCTCTGGGCCTGTTTTGCAGCCAATGGAACTGGTACTTTAAATGGGACAATGAAAAAGGAGGAATACTTCCAAATTCTTCAGGACAAGCTAAAATCATCAGCCCGGAGGTTGGTTCTTGGGCGCAGTTGGGTGTTTTTAACAGCACGATGACCCCAAACACACGTCAAAAGTGGTCAAGGAATGTCTAAATCAGGCTAGAATTAACGTTTTAGAATGGCCTTCCCAAAGTCGTGTGGACAATGCCGAAGAAACAAGTGTACGTCAGAAAACCAAAAAATTTAGCTGAACTGCACCAATTTTGTCAAGAGGAGTGGTCAAAAAATCAACCAGAAGCTTGTGGATGGCTACCAAAAACACCGTATTGCAGTGAAACTTGCCAAGGGACATGTAAGCAAATATTAATATTGCTGTATGTATACTTTTGACCCAGCACATTTGGTCACATTTTCAGTAGACTCATAATAAATTCATAAAAGAAGCAAACTTCATGAATGTTTTTAGTGACCAACAAGTATGTACTCCAATCACTCTATCACAAAAAAATAAGAATTGTAGAAATGATTGGAAACTCAAGACAGCCATGACATTATGTTCTTTACAAGTGTATGTAAACTTTTGATCGCGACTATGCATGTGTATATGTTTATATATCCATCCATCCATCCATTTCCTACCGCTTATCCCTTTCGGAGTCGCGGGGGGTGCTGGAGCCTTTCTCAGCTACAATTGGGTGGAAGGCGGGCTACGATCGACTGACCATACCTCCTCTTTTCACCGGATATGTCCTCTTTTGCGGAGCTGTCCGGGTGGAGTTTCTTAAATGCCTCAAATGTCCGGCATTTTAAGTTATGGTTGCGTGTATTTTCAACGTATGTTCAGGGTTAAGAAGGGGTTTAAAAAAAAGACAATTTGTGCATGGAGCAGCACTGGTGAGGGAAGGGCATAGACAGAGAGAGGGTGTATAATATAGCCAAGAGTCATGGATGCATTGGAATTCTGGGTAATTCTTATGTTGCGTTTGTAATGTGTTACAGTGCCAATGTTCTCCAGAAATGTGTTTGGTGTGGGTTCACAGAGTGTGGCACATATTAGTAAGAGTGTTAAAGTTGTTTATATCACAACCATCAGTGTAAACGGTATGGCTGTTGACCAAGTATGCATTGCAATCTCCGATGAGAAGCAGCGATATGCATGCGTCCGACCGGCACGCAAATAGCATGGTGTAAAGGTGGGCGCGATGACATGTTGTAGAGCCCGCAGAATCGTTTTTTTTTTTTTTCATTTTTTTTTTACATCACACTCAATTTTTTACTGCATCCAATTGGTAGGCGCAGGGGTGAGAAGAGGTTTTAAAATTATTAGCACCTGCTTACTTTTACCGCATGCCTTGAATAAGCGCAGGAGTGAGAAGAGACTTTAAATTAATTAGCGCTCCGGCGGTTATTCAAGGAAATACGGTATATATATATATAGATAGATGTATATATGTATATATTTATCTATATATATATATCTAAATATATATATATATATATATATATATATAATATATATATATATATATCTATATATATATATATATATATATATATATATGTTTGTATTATATATATGTATATATATGTGTATATATATATATATATATATCTATTATACAAACATATATATATATATATATATATATATATATATATATATATATATATATATATATTTATATATATATATATATATATATATATATATATATATATATATATATACACACACATAAATCAATATATATATATTATTGATTTATGTGTGTATATATATGTATATATATATATATATATATATATATATATATATATATATTAGGGGTGTAACGGTACACAAAAATTTCAGTTCGGTACGTACCTCGGTTTAGAGGTCACGGTTCGGTTCATTTTCGGTACTGTAAGAAAACAACAAAATGTAAATTTTTTGGTTATTTACCAAATTTGTAAACAATGGCATAACACCCATAAACACACAGGGTCCATTGCCAGGGTTAATACATATATAACATATAAAATAAAAACTAAATTAGTTAAGCCTCAGAATGGTTTCTTAACAAAACTTTTCTACATATAAAGTGCTTTTTTTGATTGATTGATTGATACTTTTATTAGTAGATTGCACAGTACGGTACATATTCCGTACAATTGACCACTAAATGCTAACATCCCAATATGTTTTTCAACTTGTTTAAGTCGGGGTCCACGTTCATCAACACCGCCCGCTGTTTTTTGTAGACATGTTCCATAAATATTGATGTCAAAGATTTCTTTTTTTTGTGGAGAAATGTTTAGAATTAAGTTGATGAATCCAGATGGATCTCTATTACAATCTCCAAAGAGGGCACTTTAAGTTTATGATTACTTCTATTTGTAGAAATCTTTATTTATAATTGAATCACTTGTTTATTTTTCCACAAGTTTTTAGTTATTTGTATATCTTTCTTTCCAAATAGTTCAAGAAATACCACTACAAATGAGCAATTATTTTGCACTGTCATACAATTTAATAAATCAGAAACTGATGACATAGTGCTTTATTTTACTTCTTTATCTTTTTTTCAACCAAAAATGCTTTGCTGTGATTAAGGGGTACTTGAATTAAAAAAAATGTTCACAGGGGTTACATCACTGAAAAAAGGTTGAGAACCACTGTGTTATGAGTAGCGTGTGTGTGTGTGTGGCCCTTTATTATGTGACGCATGTGACGTCAGTCAGTGTGTGAGCGAGCGAGGTGAGGGACCTTAGCGCGAGTGCGGCTGGTGTTTTGTTGGATTGGCTGTGTGCAAGAGTTCAATAAAGCCACGATTTGCAACTAATAGCTTGACTCTTTATTTACCCTGGAGTCCGAAGCTGTGGAGACCCACTGCCGGGTAGAGTGAAGTGTTGTGCGCGCAAGGGAGACACTATGGGAGCCGGAAGCAGGAAAGATGCAACACATGTTTGACGTGTTGTCAGAAGCAGCTGCTGAGCAATCTCAGCAAACCTCCGTCCTTCATTGTTGTATCGCGCAGCCAAAGTGTACCCAAACGGGAGATCTTAACGAGGCAGGAGGGTCTTCCAGCTCTGGCTTTAACATGTTGTCCTAGCCTGCTAGCTGCTAGCATGTACTTGTTCGGTACACCTCCGAACCGAACCGAAACCCCCGTACCGAAACAGTTCAATACAAATACACGTACCTTTACACCCCTAATATATATATATATATATATATATATATATATATATATATATATATATATATATATATGTTCAGTTTAACAGTCCAGTTGTAATTGATTGAATGCCCTGAGAATCATACTGGACATTATTTTGTAATTGCCACAAAATAACGTGTAGTATTTTGTTAATTTCTTTCCAAAAATATTTTTATTTTATAGATATTTTCAAAGTAGAATATTGACCTTAGGGCCCTCTGGCACCTCATGGGGGACCCGTAAAATATGTGCCTCTTAAGACCTCTCTGTTGGCTTTGTACGCTCGTTACTTCTCAACTAGTCAAAGTTGATGCTAATCGACGTGATTCTTATTTTTTTTTACTGAATGTGAAAGCAAAAGTGAGTCCACAAATAACCGAATCGTAAAGCAGAATCGAAAATGAAATCTGAATTGGTAAAATCTTATCAATTGCCATCCCTAGCATGTGTTTGTCTTCTTGTGTCTTGCAGACGTCTATGAAAAATATCGTCCACCTGGGCAGCAGGACGGGTCAACTAGTATGGAGCAGAAAAGGTCACAGCACCTCCACGTGAAAGAAGAGGAGCCACAGCCCCCCCACTTTAAAGATGAAGAAAAACAGCGGCTGTCACCCCACTTCATAGAGGAAGACAAGAGACGCCTCATTAGTGTGAAGAGTGAAGATGATGAGGTCAAAGATGAGAGTGAACAGAAGTGGAGCTTCAGGATGCGGACAAAGGAGCCACAGCCCTCCCACATTAAGAAGGAAAAGGAATACCTACTGACACACCATTTTAAAGAGGAAGCGGTGGATCCACAGAGCCCTCACATTAAGGAGGAAGAGGGGGATCCACTGACCCCTCACATTAAAGAGGAAGAGGAGGAACACAGCATCAGTCTGGAGGTAGAGCATCTTGAAGAACTGGAGCAGGTTGATTTCACCAAGATGCCAGTGACTGGTGTCCCTGTGAAGAGTGAAGATGATGAGGTCAAAGGTGAAAGTGAGGAGAAGAGAGAGGCGGAGCCTCCAAGCAGCAGCTCAACACAACACATGACAACAGAAGCTGATGGAGACCACTGTGGAGGATCACAAGGGGACAAGCTCTTAGCACCATTATCAGATAGTGAGGACACAACGTCACACTCTCCTGACACTGATGATGAAGACTCTAAAGATGATAAGACATGTCACACTGACAACACTCACCTCAAATGTTCTCTCTGTGGCAAAACTTTTAAATCTCCTAGTAAATTGAAAAGACACATGAGAACACACACTGGAGAAAAACCTTTTTCATGTTCAATATGCGGTAAAGATTTTAGTCATAGGCACAATTTGAAAGAACACATGAGAATACACACTGGGGAAAAACCTTTTTCTTGTTCAATCTGCGGTAAAGATTTTACTCAAAGACAAAATTTGAAAGCACACATGAGAACACACAATGGAGAAAAACCTTTTTCATGTTCAATCTGTGGTAAAGATTTTACCCGAAGGGACCATTGCAAAACACACATGAGAATACACACTGGAGAAAAACCTTTTTCCTGCTCAGAATGTGGTAAACGTTTTGTAATAAATCGAAAGTTAAAAGTACACATGAGAATACACACTGGTGAAAAACCTTTTTCCTGCTCAAAATGCGGTAAAAGTTTTGCCATAAATCAAAGTTTAAAAAGACACATGAGAACACACACTGGTGAAAAACCTTTTTCATGTTCAATCTGCGGTAACGATTTTACTGTAAGGCCTCATTTTAAATCACACATGAGAACGCACTCCGGTGAAAAACTATACTCCTGCTCAAGCTGCAACAAAAGCTCTCATTACCTAAACAGTCTTAAAGTACACATGAGAAGACACACAGGAGAAAAAGTGTTGAGTTGCAGTGTGTGTGGTGAAAGATTCTCTTATAAGTACCAGTGCAAGAAACACAAGTGTGCTGGTGAGAACAGCAGGAGCAAATGAAACTGCAGGATTTGAAATAAACTGTCAATACTTTAATTTAGACTTTCTAACAACATCAGCAAATATAACATGTGTGACATCATTGTTGTGTGTGTTTGATTCTAACATTTATATATTAGACACTTCAGATTAGTGCTATTATTTCAGTCAAGTACATGAGTTAATATACACATTTGTGTACTTTAAAATGAACAGAACAATTTGACTAAAAGGGTGAGAATAAACAGTACATAAAATATGTTATATACAATGAACATTTAATGTGTAGATATTCATAATTCACTTTTATACTTATTCATAATATTGTTTTATATATGTTTTTGAAATAATGACGTGTTACATATTTAATTTTCTAAGTGTAGATAATTCAATTGATGACCTCCTTTATATGATATACATATTTGTTTCACATGAGTTCATACCTTTGATTTTGAGTACACATAAATCCTTCTTAGTTCATATGTACTGGTTCACATTTGAAACATCTTCTGGACCTCTTCTGGAAGCATATTATTTACTTTATACATCTTTTGAGCAGTTGCATGTATACAAGATCATTTTCTCACAAAATGTGTGACTTTATGAATCATTTGTTGGTTGTCTATAATCTATTCTATTAATCATCTTTATTACTTTCTTGTGTAATATAAATATTGTGGTGTGATTGTTTTATATGTATGTCCCCAGACCTTTATGCAATAAACAATGTATGCTTCAACTGAAGTTGGGTTCAATAATTATAGTTAATATTTGTAAGTATGTATTTTATTCTAGTTAGTATTGCACTCCCTTTTTTTATATTTTCTTTATATGGCTTACATTGTGGTGTTCAGCTTACTTCATCATCTGTAATGACTCCTAAACATGTGATTAGCTTTACTCCTTTCATTTCAATATTATCCATCATAATTTGTGTTTTACATTTTTACAATCTCCAAAAATGATACATTTAGTTTTATTGATGTTTAATGACAGTTTATTGATGTGCAGCCATCTTTTTATGGTCAAGTTCTATCTGGTTAAAATGAGATGTAAATTAAATCAAGCAGTAATGAAAATTATTATATACATAATTACACTCAGTAGTGACAATTAAATACACTTTCATCCTGTTCATTTCAGCAAAGAAACAGTGTAGGGTGTAATATTCTAAACATTAGAAGAATGTTAATGTCAGCAGTCAACATTCCAACATTGTGAAGCTGAGCTATGGTTAAAAAAACATATTCAGCTTAAAGGCTTTTTGGTGTAATTTGATGTAATTATCAGAATCAGAAATACTTTATTAATCCATGAAGGGAAATTAAAATCTTCAGCACTGTTATAAACATGTGACCATTAAATGTAATAATATATTATATTAATACCATAATAAAGTGGTACGTTTGGGGATGTATATTATTGTGTGTATGAAAATCCTGAATGTTTTGCCTGTTTCCTAATGACACAACCCCCATAAGCTGCTGTGTGATTCCCCCACAGTTACGACACTTGATCTGTTCATGACTTCCACATTGTCCATATTCATGCTGCCCTCCACACCTTCCACATCTCACCCTAGCATGACACACACTACTATGTGCCCAGAGTGTTGGCACTTGAAACATTGTACTGGGGGTGGGACGTAAACTTGAACATAGAAGCTTAAAAACCCTATCATGATTCTTTCTGGGAGAACTTCCACGACAAACTGCATCCGCTCTCCGTCTTTTCTCCGTTTCTAAATGCCATCATTCTCTTCATCATTGTGACAGTTCCCCCTTTTGTTTCTTTTTTCAAATCATCTAAATTTTCACCTCTTGGGATTCCTGTCGCAAACTCCTCTGGCCCCCTTTTTTTCTCCCACTTCCATGTTTTTCTTTATTATCTTGTTGCACAGCTTTTTGCAACCACATCGCTTTGTTCTTTTGCTCTCCATTTTTGCATTTTATCAAAAGCCGTCCGTCCCTGAGCACTTTGGCCATCTCCACCTCTTCAATGTCCTTCTTTAGTCCCTTAACTAGTGTCATCAAACTAATATCCTTCATGTCTTTATCTGATTTAAATGCATCTTGCAGTTTTCTACCATAATCATTTTCCTCTTTTCTATTCCTTCATCCTCTTCATGTACTCTTTTTTTATCCCCACTTTCCTTTATGCTCTCCTCTCCCCTTCTTTCATTTCTCCCCTCTAGTCCTATCCATGTCCATACCTTCCTCTTACACCCCCTCACTATCCCCTCCCATCTCCATCCAGTCACAAATCAGTTAAAAAGATTTAAACACTCTGACTGTCAGCCACTGCTCCTTGGTTCACTTCCGCTTCCGATTCTACTCTGTCCTTCCAGCTCTTGCTTTTTCCTCCTTCTTCTTCTTCTTTCTATTTCCAGCAGACTAGTAGAACCTCTTAGGGGTATTGCTGCCCTCCACAGGCTCTTAACAGAATGTCCACCGTCAGTACTATGGCCCACATTACAGACTTGGACGCAAACAGGACAGAAAGTAAAAAGCAGCAAAACAAAATGTATGCATTCTTTCCAACGGCCGCAGGGTGGGAGCAGAGGCTCCATGTATTACCTGAAGAAACATTTGACTTCTGACCTTTCCACGTTATTTATCTCATCTCTACTGCTGGAGTCCAGCTCCATTTTGGTATTTTAATTATCTTTAATTATTCGTAAACAGGCTTAAAACAAACCATTATTATCACTACTATCTCATGTTTTCCCACTATCTACTAATTTAAACAGTTCTAACATCAAAACATTCAGGATGCCCATACAAACAATAATACACATCCCCAAACGTACCACTTTATTATGGTATTAATATAATATTTTATTACATTTAATGGTTACATGTTTATAACAGTGCTGAAGATTTGAATTTCCCTTCAGGGATTAATAAAGTATTTCTGATTCTGATAATTACATCAAATTACACCAAAAAGCCTTTAAAGCTGAATATGTTTTTTTTTTTTTTACCATAGCTCAGCTTCACAACGTTGGAACATTGACTGCTGACATTAACATTATTCTATTGTTTAGAATATTACACTCTACACTTTTTCTTTGCTCAAATGAACAGGATGAAAGTGTCTTTAATTGTCACTACTGAGTGTAATTATGTATATAATAATCTTCATTACCCCTTGATTTAATTCTCATCTTATTTTATCCAGAGAAAACTTGACCATAAAAAGATGGCTGCACATCAATAAACTGTCACTTAAGTTCAATAAAACTAAATATATCATATTTGGAGAGAGTAAAAATGTAAAACACAAATTATGATGGATGATATTGAAATGAAAGAAATAAAGGTAATCCCAGTTTTAGGAGTTCATATAGATGATGGTCTTTTGATAACCTCATTAACAACTTCAACGACGCCCTGCGCGAAACCATCGATAACATAGCACCGCTAAAATTAAAAAAGGCTCCAAAAAAGCGTACCCCGTGGTTTACAGAAGAAACTAGAGCTCAGAAATTATTATGTAGAAAGCTGGAACGCAAATGGCGCACGACTAAACTTGAGGTGCACCATCAAGCATGGAGTGATGGTTTAATAACTTATAAACGCATGCTTAACTTAGCTAAAGCTAAATATTACTCAAATCTCATCCACCGTAATAAAAACAATCCTAAATTTTTGTTTAGTACAGTAGCATCCCTAACCCAACAAGGGACTCCTTCCAGTAGCTCCACCCACTCAGCAGATGACTTTATGCAATTCTTTAATAAGAAAATTTAAGTCATTAGAAAGGAGATTAAAGACAATGCATCCCAGCTACAACAGGGTTCTATTAACACAGATATGATTGTATATACGGCGGATACTGCCCTCCAAAATAGTTTCTCTCGTTTTGATGAAATAACATTAGAGGAATTGTTACAACGTGTAAATGGAATAAAACTAACAACATGTTTACTTGACCCACTTCCTGGGAAACATATCAAGGAGCTCTTTGTATTATTAGGTCCATCAGTGCTAAATATTATAAACTTATCACTTTCCTCGGGCACTGTTCCCCTAGTATTCAAAAAAGCGGTTATTCATCCTCTTCTTAAAAGACCTAACCTCGATCCTGACCTCATGGTAAACTACCGACCGGTGTCTCACCTTCCCTTTATTTCAAAAATCCTCGAAAAAATTGTTGCAGAGCAGCTAAATGAACAATTAGCGTCTAACAATCTATGTGAAACCTTTCAATCCGGTTTCAGGGCAAATCACTCTACGGAGACAGCCCTCGCTAAAATGACTAATGATCTATTGCTAACGATGGATTCTGATGCGTCATCTATGTTGCTGCTCCTCGATCTTAGCACTGCTTTCGATACCGTCAATAAGAGCGTATCAAAACACGAATTGTTATGTCAGACTTAGCCCTGTCTTGGTTTAACTCTTATCTTACTGACAGGGTGCAGTGCGTCTCCCATAACAATGTGACCTCGGACTATGTTAAGGTAACGTGTGGAGTTCCCCAGGGTTCGGTCCTTGGCCCTGCACTCTTCAGCATCTACATGCTGCCGCTGGGTGACATCATACGCAAATACGGTGTTAGCTTTCACTGTTATGCTGATGACAACCAACTCTACATGCCCCTAAAGCTGACCAACACGCCGGATTGTAGTCAGCTGGAGGCGTGTCTTAATGAAATTAAGACCTCTATTTAATAATACTACTTTAAACAATGCAACTCTGTAAAGAATCCGGGTATTATCTTCGACCCAACTCTCTCCTTTGAGTCACAAATTAAAAGCATTACTAAAATGGCCTTCTTTCATCTCCGTAATATCGCTAAAATTCGCTCCATTCTGTCCACTAAAGACGCTGAGATCATTATCCATGCGTTTGTTGCGTCTCGTCTCGACTACTGTAACGTATTATTTTCGGGTCTCCCCATGTCTAGCATTAAAAGATTACAGTTGGTACAAAATGCGGCTGCTAGACTTTTGACAAGAACAAGAAAGTTTGATCACATTACGCCTGTACTGGCTCACCTGCACTGGCTTCCTGTGCAATTAAGATGTGACTTTAAGGTTTTACTATTTACGTATAAAATACTACATGGTCTAGCTCCAGCCTATCTTACCAATTGTATTGTACCATATGTCCCTGCAAGAAATCTGCGTTAAAAGGACTCTGGCTTATTAGTGATTCCAAGAGCCCAAAAAAAGTCTGCGGGCTGTAGAGCGTTTTCCGTTCGGGCTCCAGTACTCTGGAATACCCTCCCGGTAACAGTTCGAGATGCCACCTCAGTAGAAGCATTTAAGTCTCACCTTAAAACTCATTTGTATACTCTAGCCTTCAAATGGACTCCCTTTTTGGACCAGTTGATCTGCCGTTTGTTTTCTTTTTCTCCTATGTCCCACTCTGCCTTGTGGAGGGGGTCCGATCCGATGTCCATGGATGAAGTTCTGGCTGTCCAGAGTCGGGACCCAGGATGGACCACTCGTCTGGAGTCGGGACCCACGATGGACCGCTCGCCTGTGTATCTGCTGGGGACATCTCTGCGCTGCTGATCCGCCTCCGCTTGGGATGGTTTCCTGCTGGCTCCGCTGTGGACGGGACTCTCGCTACTGTGTTGGATCCACTTTGGACTGGACTCTCGCGGCTGTGTTGGATCCACTATGGACTGAACTTTTCACAGTATCATGTTAGACACGCTCGACATCCATTGCTTTCGGTCCCCTAAAAGGGGGGGGGGGGGCTTGCCCAAAGGTTCTCATAGTCATCTTTGTCATCGACGTCCCACTGGGTGTGAGTTTTCCTTGCCCTTATGTGGACCTACCGAGGATGTCGTGGTGGTTTGTGTTGTGGTTTGTGCAGCCCTTTGAGACACTAGTGATTTAGGGCTATATAAACGAACATTGATTGATTGATGATGAAGTAAACTGGACACTGCATGTAAGTCTCATAAAGAAAATATTAAAAAAAAAAAAAATACAAATATTAACTACGATTATTGTACCCAACTTCAGTTGAAGCATACATTGTTTATTGCATAAAGGTATGGGGACATACATATAAAACAATCATCATATTACAAAAGAGACTAATAAAGATCCATCCATCCATCCATTTTCTACCGCTTATTCCATTTCGGGGTCGCGGGGGGCGCTGGCGCCTATCTCAGTTACAATCGGGCGGAAGGCGGTTTACACCCTGGACAAGTCGCCACCTCATCGCAGGGCCAACACAGATAGACAGACAACATTCACACTCACATTCACACACTAGGGCCAATTTAGTGTTGCCAATCAACCTATCCCCAGGTGCATGTCTTTGGAAGTGGGAGGAAGCCGGAGTACCCGGAGGGAACCCACGCATTCACGGGGAGAACATGCAAACTCCACACAGAAAGATCCCGAGCCTGGATTCGAACCCAGGACTGCAGGACCTTCATATTGTGAGGCAGATGCACTAACCCCTCTGCCACCGTGAAGCCCACTAATAAAGATAATTAATAGAATGGATTATAGACAACCAGCAAATGATTCATAAAGTCACACATTTTAAAAGTAAATGATCTTGTATAAAAGACAACTGCTCAAATGATGTATAAAGTAAAAAATAATATGCTTCCTGAAGTGGTCCAGAAGATGTTTCAGATGTGAACCAGTACATATGAACTAAGAGGGATTTATGTGTACTCAAAAGGAAAGGTATGACCACATGTAAAACAAATATGTACATCATATAAAGGAGTTCATCAATGGAATCATCTACAACTAGAAAATAAAATATGTAACACTTCATTGTTTCAAAAACATATATAAAACACTATTATGAATAAGTATAAAAGTGAATTATGAATATCTACACATACAATGTTTACTGTATGTGACATATTTTATGTACTGTTTATTCTTACCCTTTCAGTCAAATTGTTCAGTTCATTTTAAAGTACACAAATGTGTATATTAACTCATGTACTTGACTGAAATAAAAGCACTAATCTGAAGTGTCTAATCTATAAATGTTAGAATCATAATAACAAGATTGTGTTACACACACAACATCAGCACATGTTATATGTGCTGATGTTGTTAGAAAGTCAAAGTTAAAGTTGTGACAGTTTATTTCAAATCCCGCATCTTCATTTGCTGCTGCTGTTCTCACCAGCACACTTGTGTTTCTTACACTGGTACTTAGAAGAGAATCTTTCACCACACACACTGCAACTCAAAACTTTCTCTCCTGTGTGTGTTCTCATGTGTGCTGTACAAGATTGTTGGCGACGAAAGCTTTTGTTGCAGCTTGAACAGGAGTATGTTTTTTCACCGGGGTGCATTCTCATGTGTAACTTTAATTGCCGTCTTTTTATATAACTTTTACCACATACTGAACATTGTAAAGGTTTTCCTCCGGGGCGTGTTCTCATGTGTACTTTTAAATTTTGATTTGTTACAAAACTTTTTCCAGATTCTGAGCAGAAAAAATGTGTTTCTCCAGTATGTATTCACATGTGTGTTTTGAAACGGTATCTTCAAGTAAAGTCTTTACCGCAGATTCAACATAAAAAAATGTTTTCTCCAGTGTGTGTTCTCATGTTTGTTTTGAAATTGTGCTTTTGAGTAAAATCTTTACCGCAGATTGAACATGAAAAAGGGTTTTCGCCAGTCTGTGTTCTCATGTGTACCTTTAAAGTTTGATTTATTACAAAACTTTTACCACATTCTGAGCAGGAAAAAAGGTTTTTCGCCAGTGTGTTTTCTCATGTGTGTTTTGAAATGGTCCCTTCGAGTAAAATCTTTACCGCAGATTGAACATGAAAATATTTTTTCTCCAGTGTGTGTTCTCATGTGTGCTTTGAAATTGGGCTTTGGAGTAAAATATTTACCACAGATTGAACATGAAATTTGCTGTAACTTCATTGTGGATAATATCTATAAGCAACCTCAATTGTTTTTCATCTTTAATTTAAGGACTATTTACTTATCTGACCAATTCAAAGGAAACTGCATTTTTTTCAAAAATGTTGCCTATCATTCACAATCCTTATACAAGACATATGTTTTAAATTGTTATGAATTCTAATTAGTAAATACACGTGAACAAAAATCAGCTAACATTGGAGTCAATGGGAGCTCCTCTATTAGACCCACAAAGTCCTTCAAATAACCATCCAAAAACTGCCAACAATACTCTATTTACATTTTGTGACCTGAATATTAACCAAGTATTGGCAAAATTGTTATTTTAAGCGCTAACGTTAAGGACCTACTTTTAGCGGTGCATTGATCACAGAAGTAACTAGCTTATGCTGCTATATTGACATACTGAGCTGCTTTCTCGCCTCTAAGATGTTGAAAGCTAATTCTTGATTATAAATCATGCTTCTCACTTATATAGGAGAAGGTCATGGACAAAAACCGAGAACTTGGTAAACTTTGACATCCAACTTAGACCTGGAGATGGCAAGAAAGACACAAAAATACGCTCTTTTGCACAAACCCTTTTTGAGGATTAATTTTTCATCTAAACGGGAAGATATGAACATCCCATCAGTCAGCATCCCAGTGAGAGCAGACATTGTATGCTTAAAATGAGCAAGATATGTAAATATGATATGTTATTAATAATGTTTCTACATTACATATATATTTACAGTGTGTATTTAAAACGTGTATTAAAAAAAACACTTACATTGGATCTCTGCTTTTTTGTGTCGATCACTTCCGCCTCTGTTTGTTAGCAGCTAACAAGCTAAACAGGCAGGCTAGGCTAGCACGTCAAAGTGCACACAGACTAATGTATCCACATACAAACAATTAATAAAGACGTTTACTCTGTTAAACGACACACATGTGCACATGTACGTTGTAATTAAGACCTAGAAACCATAAGAACCAAAACAACGTATTCTCCGCCAGACGCCATCTTGTTTTGTTATTCCTCCTGTGTGACGTCATCGAGGTGTTCTCAACTGCAGAAGAAATGTTGGCCAAACACGTGTTTCACTGGGACAATAGTGAGTGGTGCACACTTCCCCTCGCCCGGCCACAGACCAACAAAAGTCCCATTTAAGAGTTGCTGGTGTAACAATAGGAAGAATATATTCCACTCCTCTCTTCTACACGCGGCTTATGAGGTAATATAAATTATATATTTTTATATTATTTATCTTATCTACCTGATATGTTGTTCGAAGCTAACGTGCTAGCGTTGGTTAACCCGCTAGCAGGCCTTTGTAGCAAATGTTAGCGTTTTTTAAGGAGTGTATTTTATATGTTCTCTATGTGAATTATATTGACTTTTTTGTCGTATATTACACTCACGCTTAACATCATTAAATATTTGTTACTAAAAAGGAACGAACGTCTCGTAATTTAAGTCTGGAATAAATCACATGTTATTATAACAATAATAATAAAAAATAATACATTTTATTTGCTATAGCGCTTTTTAGTGCACTCAAAGAGAGTTTACAGGATAAATGATTATTAACCCAAAAGGAATAAGCGGTAGAAATGGATGGATGGATTATTATGACAGTGTAATATAATGTATTACACACACATTGCAGTAGTCTACTTTGTGCTGGTGCTAACTTTATTAGCAATCAATACAAATTATGTTGTTCGCACGCACTTCTATTACCCTGATGACATCTACCTATCAATCAATCAATCAATGTTTACTTATATAGCCCTAAATCACTAGTGTCTCAAAGGGCTGCACAAACCACTTCCGTTGTTTTTCCGCTTGTCCCTTTTTGGGGTTGCGGGGTGGTGCTGGAGTCTATCTCAGCTGCATTCGGGCAGACATATCATGGAAATTAAATCAACTGATGCTTGTTATTACGAATACGCTATTTGCAGAATTGTAAGCAATTAATGATCATTCAGTTAGACATAAAATAAATATTTATTGAAATAAATGTTAAATAATAAAAATGGCTTTAGTATACTGCACACAAATTGAACATGCATCAATATTTAATTTGTAATCAAAGCATGAGGTACCCAAATACTCTAATATATATATATATTGCCAAAAGTATTTGGCCACCTACCTTTACTCACATATGAACTTGAAGTGCCATCCCAAGGAATTGTCCAACATGTTTTGGTATCCTGGCGCATTCAAATTTCAAAGGAACTTCAAACACTCCGGAAAAACCAACCCCACAGCACAATTCCTCCCCCACCAAATTTCACACTCTGCACATTGCCGTCGGAAATGTAGCGTTCTCCTGGCAACCTCCAACCCAGACTGGTCAATCAGATTGCCAGATGGAAAAAGCGTGACTCATCAGTCCAGAGAAGGCATGTCGACACAGGACTCTAGAGCAGTGGAGACATGCTTTACACCACTGCATCCCACGCTTTGCATTGGACTTGGTGATGTATGGCTTAGATTGAGCTGCCCGGCCATGGAAAGCCGTTCCATGAAGCTCTCTGCCTACTGTACGTGGGCTAACTGGAAGGTCACATGAAGTTTGGAGCCCTGTAGCAACTGACTGTGCAGAAAGTCTTTGCACAGCATTCGTTTCAGCATCCGCTGACCCCTCTCTGTCCGTTTATATGGCCTACCACTTGGTGGCTGAGTTGCTGTTGTTCCCAAACTCTTCACTTTTCTTATAATAAAGCCGACAGTTGACTTTGGAATATTTAGGAGCATGGGAATTTTACGACTGGATTTGTTGCACAGGCGGCATCCTATGACTGTTCCACGCTGGAAATCACTGAGAGCGGGCCATTCTTTCACAAAATGTTTGTAGAAACAGTCTCCATGCCTAAGTGCTTGATTTTATAAGTGATTAGAACACCTGATTCTCATCATTTGGATAGTTGGCCAAATACTTTTTGGCAATATAGTGTATATATATTCTGACGCCACCTAATTTCCTAAGGTGTGAGTGAGGTTCAACCAACATACTCTCGCACGGCCACACCCGCTGGCACTTGTTACACGTGCTTCGCTGCACTTCTGTTTGTTTTCTGTCGGGTTAAAAATTTTGCTTTCGTAGAAGGAAGAACAAGGAGAGGATATCGGGCATAAAAGTAAAGCCAACTTGTCACAGCTCTGCAGTCCTGGTCACCGTTGACGTGAGGTGGGACTATTTAGGAGGTGCACGTCAAGGTTGGCTGGTAGGTTGGTAGTGGGAGGAGCGAGTTGGCGTCACTTGATGCTGCAGCACAATGAAACTTTTATTTGTGCGGACTGACTTCATGCAGTCATGACTGTATTAAAATCCCAGCAGGAGGTTTTCTATAAGTTGTTCCTTTTTATCAAAAATTAATGTAAATGCAGAAAACAAGATCAATTACACAATTTATAATAATCAATAACTGATGATTATTCCATGTGTAGAAGAACATCACCCCGAAGTGGTGTCAGTCCACTTGGAAAATATTATATTTGATAGACTAAAAAATATTTGACACGTCCGAGCTGAAGTTTGTTTGTGTTGTCTTGCGGACGTCCAACAGATGAAAGCTCGTCAAGAAGAACGTCCCCTTCAGCATCAGGAGGATCCACAGCCCCCCCACTTTAAAAAAGAAAAGGAGGATCTCTGGGTTACTCAGGAGGAAGAGTTTCTTCCAAGGCAGGAGGAGGCGGATCTCAGCAAGTTTCCACTGACTGTTGTCTCTGTGAAGATTGAAGAGCATGAAGACAAACCACCTGAGTCCTCACAGCTTCATCACAGTCCAAGTAAGCACAACATCCACATATCATCTAATACAATGTTTGTGACACATGTTCATCCGGGGGCCACACTTATGACTAAATATGGAGGTATACTTGCTTTTTAACACCACCATTTAAAAATGGATGCTCATCAATTGTGTGAATCAGCGAAAATAATTATATTTATATAGCGCTTTTCTCAAGTGACTCAAAGCGCTTTTACATAGTGAAACCCAATATCTAAGTGACATTTAAACAAGTGTGGGTGTCACTGGGAGCAGGTGGGTAAAGTGTCTTGCCCAAGGACACAACGGCAGTGACTAGGATGGTGGAAGCGGGGATCGAACTTGGAACCCTCAAGTCGCTGGCACGGCTACTCTACCAACCGACAGGGCGCTTGCTCCCGCTGACGTGCCGTTCCTCAAGTGACGGCGTGATAAGAATGCACCGTCACAATAAACAAAACAAAAAACCGGCGGAAAGCGATAATCAATTAAAAAAACAGGCAAACTGGAGTTTTGACCCAAAGAAGGCAGGTCGGTTAAAAAAAACTCTGCATCCCAGGGACGCGTGGACTTACGGAAATGCACGTCCTTTTTGATTTCAATGCGTAAAAATACATAAAAAGTGAGTTAACGCCAACACTGGTTATTAATGTGATTATCAGACAGCAGTCATTTCCATTAGACTATAGTCAAATATAGGTGGTAGTGTTGAAACCATACCAATATTTTGGTACCGGTACTAGAATTATTTTGGTACTTTTCAAAATAAAGGGGACCAAAAAATTGCATTATTGGCTTTATTTTAACAAAAAAACTTAGGGTACATTAAACATATGTTTCTTAATGCAGTTAAGTCCTTAAATAAAATAGTGAACATACTAGACATCTTGTCTTTTAGTAGTAAGTAAACAAACAAAGACTCCTAATTAGTCTGCTGACATATGCAGTAACATATTGTCTCATTTATACACCTATTATTTTGTCAACATTATTAAGGACAAGTGGTAGAAAATGAATTATTTATCTACTTGTTCATTTACTGTTAATATTCGCTTACTTTTTCTTTTAACATGTTCTGTCTACACTTCTGTTAAAATGTAATAATTACTTATTCTTCTGTTGTTTGATACTTTACTTTAGTTTTTGGATGATACCACAAGTTTGGGTATCAATACGATACCAAGTAGTTACAGGTTCATACATTTGTCATCTTCAAAGTCCTCATGTGTTCAGGGACATATTTCCTGGGTTTTCAAACATAATATACTTTTTAAAAAAAATGAAAGAAGATGTTGTGATACCAAAAAATATCGACGTAATCATAGTAGTATCGGCTAAATACGTGGCGTTTGTTTACATTTTGATGCCGGTGAGCTATGGGGTGTAGTGAAGCATGTTTAGCTGTTCCTGGTCCTCCAGTGATAATGTTAAATGTAAGAAACGTACTTTATTTGTTGCCATGGAGGCGAGGATTAGTGATTTAGAAGTCGCTAAAACACTGCCGACGGCGGATGGACATTATCCGCTAGCTAGCTAGCCATGTCTTAAAGCACCTCTTCCTGAGGGTGTTTCAGTGTTATAACTTCACCTTTATTGTCAGTTTTCAAACCAAAATGCGTCCGTTGTACCTTTTCTGTCTACACAATGTGTTTGCTTGTAAGTACTCTGTGATTGTGTGCTGCCGAACATGCTCGTCTGCTCGTAAACCAGCAATGTCACGACGTGACTTTGACACGGGAGCAGGGGTTACGTTTCAGAGAACAGTATAGTACCGAACATGATTCATTAGTATCGCGGTACTATACTAGTACCGGTATACCGTACAACCCTAATAGGTGCTATGGCCCACTTATAACTAAAATAACAAAATAATGTTGGTTTTCATTAGATATGTTCTAGTATTGTATATGTGGATGGGGGCCCTGCTTTGGAAATAACGTGTACCCCTTTCAGAGATCACGTTTAGTTCCACTTCAAACATTGACATGTTGCACAATGAGATGAGTGCTGTAGCACAAGCGTGGGATAACGTGAAAAGTTGTGTAACTTTATAACGAACACAGTGGAAAGTTTTTTGAAAAAAATTAAATGGTGCAGATAATGCATTCTCCTTTTCCTGTTAAAAAACGGGATCTCGTTGGAAGCGCTATGAATGTATCTCAGCTGCATTCGGGCGGACAAGACACCACCTCTTCACAGAAGTTTGCTTCTTTTATGAATGTATTATGGGTCTACTGAAAATGTGAGCAAATGTGCTGGGTCAAAAGTATACATACAGCAATGTTAATATTTGCTTACATGTCCCTTGGCAAGTTTCACTGCAATTAGGCACTTTTGGTAGCCATCCACAAGCTTCTGGTTTTCTGACATGGACTTGTTTCTTTAGCATTATCCATACGTTTATGACAGGACTTCGTGAAGGCCATTCTAAAACCGTAATTCAGGGGGTGTATATTGTAGCGTTTCGGAAGAGTTAGTGCTGCAAGGGCTTCTGGGTATTTGTTCTGTTGTGTTTATGTTGTGTTACGGTGCGGATGTTCTCCCGAAATATTTGTCATTCTTGTTTGTTGTGGGTTCACAGTGTGGCGCATATTTCTGACAGTGTTAAAGTTGTTTATACGGCCACCCTCAGTGTGACCTGTATGGCTGTTGACCAAGTATGATTGCATTCACTTGTGTGTGTGAAAAGCCGTAGATATCATGTGATTGGGCCGGCACGCAAAGGCAGTGCCTTTCAGGTTTATTGGCGCTCTGCACTTCTCCCTACGTCCGTGTACACAGTGGTGTTTTAAAAAGTCATACATTTTGCTTTTTGAAACCGATACCGATCATTTTTTAAACCGATACCGATAATTTCCGATATTACATTTTAAAGCATTTATCGGCCGATAATATCGGCAGTCCGATATTATTGAACATCTCTAGTTTGGGGTCATTGTCCTTTTGGAACACCCAACTGCGCCCAAGACCCAACCGGGCTGATTATTTAATCTTGTCCTGAAGAATTTGGAGGTAATCCTCCTTTTTCATTGTCCCATTTAAAGCACCAGTTCCATTGGCAGAAAAACAGGCCCAGAGCATAATACGAAGACCACCATGCTTGACGGTGGGAATGGTGTTCCTGGGATTAAAGGCCTCACCTTTTCTCCTCCAAACATGTTGCTGGGTATTGTGGCCAAACAGCTCAATTTGAGTTTCATCTGACATCACATGGACAAAGAAAATACCTTCTGTAGGAAAGTTCTGTGAAATACCAAAAAATAACGTGTAGTGTGTTGTTAATTTATAGCCAAAAATATTTTTATTTTACAGATATTTTCAGAGCAGAATATTGTCCTTAGGGCCCTCTGGCACCCCATGGGGTAACCGTAAGGTCTGGGCCTCTTAAGACCTCACTGTTGGTGCTAATCGACCTGTTTCTTCTCCTTTTTACCGAATTTGAAAGCAAAAGTGAGTCCACAAATAACTGAATTGTAAGGCAGAATTTCAAAGGAAATCTGAATTGGTAAAATCTTATCAATCTAACACGTGACTGAAAAAAGATGGACTCCTCTTGAGCATGTGTTTCTTCTTGTGTCTTGCAGACGTCTGTGCAGAACATCTTCTCTCTGAGCAACAGAAGTGGAGCGTCAAGATGGACAAGGAGGAGCCACAGCCCTTCCACATTAAGGAGGAAGAAGAGGCGCCACATACATTGCAAATGCAAAGGGAAGAAAATAACCCACTGACCTCCCATTTTAAAGAGGAAGAGGAGGAACACAGCATCAGTCAAGAATGGTTGGAGAAGTTCCCTGTGATTGTGAAGAGTGAAGATGATGAGGTCAAAGGTGAAAGTGAGGAGATGAGAGAGGCGGAGCCTCCAAGCAGCAGCTCAACCCAACACATGACAACGGAAGCTGATGGAGACCACTGTGGAGGATCACAAGCAGACAAGCTCTTAGCTCCACTATCAGATAGTGAGGACACAACGTCACACTCTCCTGACACTGATGATGAAGACTCTAAAGATGATAAGACATGTCACACTGACAACACTCACTTCACATGTTCCCACTGTGACAAAACATTTAAATACCATTGTCATCTGGTAAGACACATGAGAACACACACTGGAGAAAAAACATTTTCATGTTCAATCTGCGGTAACGATTTTACTCAAAGGGGCCATTTCAAGGCACACATGAGAATACACACTGGAGAAAAACCTTATTCATGTTCAATCTGCGGTAAAGATTTTACTCAAAGATCACATTTCAATACACACATGAGAATACACACTGGAGAAAAACCTTTTTCCTGCTCAGAATGTGGTAAAAGTTTTGTATTGATTGGCAATTTAAAAGTACACATGAGAACACACACTGGAGAAAAGCCTTTTTCATGTTCAATCTGCGGTAAAAATTTTACTCAAAGGCAAAATTTGAAAAGACACATGAGAACACACACTGGAGAAAAGCATTTTTCATGTTCAATCTGCGGTAAAGATTTTACTCAAAGATCACATTTCAATACACACATGAGAATACACACTGGAGAAAAACCTTTTTCCTGCTCAGAATGTGGTAAAAGTTTTGTAACAAATCAAAGTTTAAAAGTACACAAGAAAACACACACTGGAGAATAACTGTTTATATGTTCAATATGTGGCAAAAGTTATATAGAAAGACGACAATTAAAATTACACATGATAGAGCACTCTGGCAAAACAAACATACTCCTGTTCAAGCTGCAACAAAAGCTTTTGTCCCCGACAATCTTGTACAGTGCACATGAGAACACACACATGTGAGAAAGTGTTGAGTTGCAGTGTGTGTGGTGAAAGATTCTCTTGTAAGTACCAGTGTAAGAAACACAAGTGTGCTGGTGAGAACAGCAGCAGCAAATGAAGATGCAGGATTTGAAATAAACTGTCAAGACTTTAACTTTGACTTTCTAACAACATCTCAAAAGCAAAGGTATGAACACATACCTTTACTTTTGAGTACACATAAATCCCTCTTAGTTCATATTTACTGGTTCACATCTGAAACATCTTCTGGACCACTTCTGGAAGCATATTATTATTTACTTTATACATCATCTCAGCAGTTCTCTTTTATACAAGATCATTTACTTTTGAAATGTGTGACTTTATTATTCATTTGTTGGGTCTGTATAATCCATTATTTTAATTGTCTTTATTACTTTCTTTTGTAATATGAATATTGTTTTGTGATTGTTTTATATGTATGTCCCCAGACCTTTATACAATAAAGAATGTATGCTTCAACTAAAGTTGGGTAAAATAATTGTAGTTTATATTTGTAAGTATGTATTTTATTCAATTTTATATTGCACTCCATTTTTAATGTTTTCTTTATATGATTTATTTAGTGTCCAGCTTTTTTACCTTTATTTCTTTCATTTCAATATTATCAATCATAATTTGTGTCTTACATGTTTAAAACCTCCAAATATGATATATTTAGTTCCATTAATGTTTAATGCCAGTTTATTGATGTGCAGCCAACTTTTTTATGGTCAAGTTCTCTCTGGATAAAATAAGATGAGAGTTAAATCAAGCGGTAATGAAGGTGAAGAATGGAAGATTACTATATACATAATTATACATAGTTACACTCAGTAGTGACAATTAAAGACACTTTCATCCTGTTCATTTGAGCAAAGAAAAAGAGTAAAGTGTAATACTCTAAACAATAGAAGAATATTAAAAACAGCAGTCAATATTCCAACATTGTGAAGCTGAGTTATGGTAAAAAAAACAAACATATTCAGCCTTAAAGGCCTTATGAGAGTGATGAAATTATCAGAATCAGAACTACTTTATTAATCCCCGAGGGGAAATTAACATTTTCAGCACTGTTATAAACCTGTGAATATTCAATGTAATAATGTATGATATTAAAACCACAATAAAGTGGTACAACTGGGGATGTGTAATATTGTTTGTATGAACATCCTGAATGTTTTTGTGTTAGAATTGATTTAATTAGTAGAGAGTAAAAAAACGAGGAAGTAATGATAATAATGGTTTGTTTTTAGCCTGTTTATGAACAATTAAAGATAATTAAAACACCAAAACAGAGCTTACATCCTCAGTGAGCTGAACTCCAGCAGTAGAGATGAGATAAATAATGTGGAAAGGTCAGAAGTCAAATGTTTCTTCAGGTAATACATGGAGCCTCTGCTGCCACCCAGTGGCCGTTGGAAAGAATGCATAAATATTTTTTTTGTGCTGCTTTTTACTTTCTGTCCTGTTTGCGTCCAAGTCTGTAGTGTGGGCCATAGTACTGATGGTGGACATTCTGTTAAGAGCCTGTGGAGGGCAGCAATACCCCTAAGATGTTCTACTAGTCTGCTGGAAATAGAAAGAAGAAGAAGAAGAAGGAGGAAAAACCAAAACCTGGAAGAACAGAGTAGGATCGGAAGCGGAAGTGAACCAAGGAGCAGTGGCTGACAGTGAGAGTGTTTAAATCTTTTTGGCGGTTGAACATTAACTGATTTCTGACTGTATGGAGATGGAAGGGGATAGTGAGGGGATGTATGAGGAAGGTACCTCAGATGCCACGCACTCTCACTAAGGTCACGATAACGCATCTCACGGCCACAGATCTAGAGTTTAATAGACTCTGGGGAAGACGAGAGTCTGATGGACTGGGGTTTAGCTAAGAGACTTGGACTCAAGTCAGAACCGCTAGCTAAACCCATTAGGGTGAGGTCTTTCAACGGTAAGGAACTTTTCACTATCTCACACATCAGTTAACCTGTCCAAATGAACATTGACTGCCATCAGGAAAAGATTTGTCCGTACTTAACTACTTCACCCTCCCATTCTCTGATCTTGGGGCATCCATGGCTGTACGAGCATAATCATTGGGTTAACTGGAAAACAGGGAAGATCAGAGAATGGGGAAGGGAATGCACCAAGAACTGTGTTTTTTCTACCGTCCAGGGAAAACGTGTCAAGGAAATTAATCTTTTTTCTGCCAATCCTGCCACAGGCTTTAAATTTCCGGACCTGAAGTCTGTTCCTTCTTGTTATCACCACCTGTGACAAGTCTTCAGCAGGACAAAAGCCTTGTCACTTCCGCCCCACCAATCCCACGACTGTGCCATCGACCTGCTTCCCAGTGCCACTATTCCCAAGGGGCGTCTGTACTCCGTCTCTGGTCCAGAATGGGCTGCCTTGAACGATTACATATCGGCATCCCAAGAAGCTGGCTTGATTCGCCCGTCATCATCGCCAGCAGAAGCACAGTACTTCTTGTGAATAAGAAAGACGGGTCGTTAAAACCCTGCATTAATTACAGCCCACTGAATGACATTACCGTCAAGAAACGTTACCCTCTTCCCCTCATGTCTTCTGTCTTCAACCATCTCCAACAGGTCAAAATATTCACCAAACTGGGTTTACGCAACGCTTACCATCTGGTTTGAATTAGAGAGGGAGACGAGTGGAAGACCGGATTCAACACACACAGCGGACACTATGAATACAGGGTCATGCCCTTTGGACTCACCAATGCTCCCGCGGTGTTCCAAGCCATTATCACTGAAGTTCTAAGAGACTTCCTGGACCATTTTGTGAATTTCTACCTTGATGATATATTGATTTATTCACCTGACAGTGACACTCACCAAGTCCATGTAACTCAGGTTTTAAAGAGACTCTTGGACAATGACTTGTATGTTAACACCACCACAACAGCTGTATGAATATATGGAATGAAGGGAGAGGTCTACAAAAACATGTAGGCCACTTTAATGACTGACAAGCCATGCCAACATGAAGCCTGCTTGTATAAGGAGCGAAACGTCATCTAGGACAAACTGAACAATCCATTTCATGGCCTGAGAATACAATGACCTGGATGAAGGAGGACGTCCATTGACTTTATTTGTTGGATGAGACAGAAATGTTCCCATAACATTAGGTATTAGCACACTGAATGAGATTCAGTTCCATGATGTTGTTCAAACAGAATGTCGCTTTACTAGATTGTTTAACATTAGACATCAGGGGATCAAACACATTATCAATCAGGGAGGGTAAGTACAGCCATGATCGTATAGTGGTTAGTACTCTGTGTTGTGGCCGCAGCAACCCCGGTTCAAATCCGGTTCATGGCACTTTACCGTTTAAACTTTTTTTAAGCATAGTTCTTTTACACCTGAAGACTTAATTATTAGCCCCCTAAGAACTTTTGAAAATTTCTGAAAAATCTGCCGAACGTTTGCAATAATCATGACATTCTCAGTAGTAAAACATTCTTCAGAAGCATTTTGGTACATTTTTTAGAGACCCTGAAATACTCAGTCATGGAGTTTAAGACATTCTTTAGACTAGGCTTTGAGACCCCCTTGGAAAGGCCTCCTTCCACCCCTGAAAAGTCACCAATAGGGCAGACCTTGGTTACATTTGGTAATGTGAACCCATAAAGCATCCATTAAGCTGAAATAGCTCAATTGGGAGAGCGTTAGACTGAAGCTCTTAAGGTACCTGGCTCGACCCCGGGTTTCAGCACAACTCTGTGAACTTCTCAATCAATTCTTATTTCTAATAAGCCTTCTGTGGCTCTTACAATATTGAAATGGTCTCCCTGACCTGCCAGCCTTGCTGGTGGAATCCTAGCATCAGTTGTAACAAACCTTTCCTCCATTTTCAATTTGGACAACCGTTACGTGGTTTAACGGTGTATCGTTCCTAAAGCCAATGTTTGGTCTTTAACTGACCCTTACATTGGGCTGTTTCAAACACAAATTTCTTTGCCTTAGGGGTATTTTTTTGAATGTATAACTTAAAACTTAGAGTAATAAAGCTGGGTTCAGTGTGATGTGAGGGTGCATCCAACACACCTACAGCAAAAGATTAACCACAACTTTCTTACAGATACACTGTCTAACAATTTATGTTTAAGGTATAGCTGTTGAACCTTCGGATAATCACATTTTAATGCTCTCCCACCAGAGCTAAAGTGGATGTGAGGGTTGTTTTGGCATTTCAGATTTTTAAATGAAATAGAGAAAAAACAATCGCTGTTGAAAACTATAAATACAGTTGAAATAAAGGTTACAATGACTGCTGCAGTGGGGCAAAAGGATGTCTTTGGAGAAATGTGAGGAGGTAAGTATCAGTTGCCTGAACAGGGACTTGAACCCTGGACCCTCAGATTAAAAGTCTGATGCTCTGCCGACTGAGCTACCCAGGCCCTTTCAGAGCTGTTTTTCCCAACATCTGAGAGAACAACAATATTGTCAATCTCAGGTGAAGGTGAATTAGTCAGCATGTTCAGTGACAAGCTGGGAACTGTCAAAGCTCAAGGTCGCTAATTGCTTGAATCCAAAGCTCATTTTTGACAGTTAGGCCAGTTTTACATCATCATCAACAAAGAAGGTTTTGACCGAAAAAGAAGCTCTTCTCCCGAAGTTGCCAACTCTGAGCTGGATTCAACTTGGATGCTCCCCAGAATTTTGCCAGACATATTTTGCTTAAATTTTTAGTGGAGGCTAGCTGCAACAGATAGAGCTGGTAAAGGCCCAGGCTGCAACAAATAGAAGGTCACTAGATCATAAAGTCCAACAGAAGCAGTCAGTAAAGCCCTGTTTTGGTAGTAAGCCTAATGTAAACTGTGTGTTCTTTTGGCGTAAGATGTGTACAATATACAAGCTGTACTACAGTAAAACTGCTCTTTACATAGGGCTTGTGGCGCAATAGATAACGCGTTTTGGGGGGGTTGCCCACATATGCGGTCCTCGCCAAGGTTTCTCATAGTCATCAATGTCACTGTCACCGAAGTCCCACTGGGTGAGAGTTTTTCCCTGCCCTTATATGGGCTCCACCGAGGATGTCGCTGTGGTTTGTGCAGCCCTTTGAGACACTTGTGATTTAGGGCTATATAAATAAACATTGATTGATTGATTGAGGTATCCATAGAGGCCAAGGTCCTACTGTAGCTGTAATGGTTTTGAACGGACGTCCTCAGGATGTCAGACCTTATTTTATTGTGTTTTGAATGACATTACATACAAATACAATTGGCATTACTTCAAGGTGGATTTGAACCAGCTCCCTAAGTATTTTCGTACGTACAACTACAGTCCCCACTCTACCAACTGAGCTATCAAAGAGTCTCATGAGACCCACACTTTAAAATTCATGTAATTCATCTGCACACATGTAATTGTTTGTAATAATGGAAGCATCAGCTCAAATAAGTTTTTCAAATGAAATACAGGATACAGGATTGCTACAGGGGGGCAAAAGGGACGCCTTTGCAGAAATGTAAATACGTTAAAAACAGCCACCTAAACATGGACTTGAACCCTGGACCCTCAGACTAGAAGTCTAAAGCTCTGCTGACTGAGCTACCCAGGCTCTGTTCAATATTGTTTTGCCCAACATCTGATAGAATAACCATATTGGCAAACTCAGATGAAAGTGAAATAATTAGGATGTTCAAGCTGGGAACTGTCAAACTCAAGCTTGCCAATTGCTTAAACACAAACTTCAGTATTGACAGTTAAGCCAGTTTTACATCGTCATCAGCAAAGAAGGTTTTGACCAAAAAATAAGTTTCTCTCCCAAAGTTGCCAACTCTTAGCTGGATTTACTTTGGAATCTTCCCAGAATTTTGCAAGAAGCATTTTGCTGAATTTTTTTAGAGACCCTGAAATGCTCAGACATGGAGCGTAAGACATTCTTTTTGAGCTCCCGGAATTCAAGTACCTGTTCTGCTGACCAATACTAGGCTCTGAGATCCCCACGGAAAGGCGTCCTTCCAGCCCTGAAAAGTCACCACCAGGTTAGACCTTGGTTCCATTTGAAAAAGTGATCCCAAATGGGATTTTTAATGCTGAAATAGCTCAGTTGGGAGAACATAACTCTGAAGGTCCCTGGTTAGACTTAGGGTTTCAGCACAGCTCTGTGTTCTTTTTAACCAGTGTTTTTTACTAATAAGCCTCATGTGGCCCTTACACTAGGCAGCACGGTGACAGAGGGGTTATTGTGTCTGCCTCACAATACGAAGGTCCTGAATAGTCCTGGGTTCGATCCCGGGCTCAGAATCTTTCTGTGTGGAGTTTGCATGTTTTCCCCGTGACTGCATGGGTTCCTTACGGGTACTCCGGCTTCCTCCCACCTCCAAAGACATGCACCTGGGGATAAGTCAATTGGCAACACTAAATTGGCCCTAGTGTGTGAATGTTGTCTGTCTATCTGTGTTGGCCCCTCGATGAGGTGGCGACTTGTCCAGGGTGTACGCCTTCGGCCCGATTGTAGCTGAGATGGGCACCAGCACCCCCTACAACCCCAAAGGTAATAAGCGGTAGAAAATGCATGGATGGATGGGCTCTTACACTACTGAAATGGTGTCCCTGACCTGCCAACCTTGCTATTGGAATCCTAACATCAGTTGTCACACACCTTTCCATCCATCCATCTTCAACCGCTTATCTGGAATCGGGTCGCGTTTTTTTAATTTAGACAACCCTTACATTGTTTAATGGTGTATTGTCCCTTAAGCCAATGTTTGGTCTTGAACTGACCCTTAAATAACTTGAAACTGAGAGTAATGAAGCTGGGCTCAGTGTGACTTGAAGGTGCATCCAACACACCTACAGCAAAAGATTCAACATTACTTTTTCATTCAGTTACACTGTCTAATAATTGGAGTTTCAGGTAATGCTTTTAAACCTTCACAGTGTGAATACAAACTCTTTTGTTCCGCCGCCAGCCAAACTTCTCCTAAACCTCTCACCGGGCTGAGTTCATCTTTCTGTGGCCAATCACGTAACTGGATCCGTCTTTTCAAACACCTATCAAATCCAATTCCAGCTTTTGTCTGCCCAATTACAGCACAAAGTTAGTTTTTTAGCATCTCTTGTGTACTGTAGAAGCTGGTTCTTCAATTATTGCATGTTATTACAAATGTCTGCAACTCTGTCCAATAGTTAATTAGATTTTAACCAATTTAAATAATTTAACATTAGACATCAGGAGAGCAAAGCCATTATCAATCAAGAGATGTTACTACAGCCGTGATCGTATAGTGGTTAGTACTCTGTGTTGTGGCCGCAGCAACCCCGGTTCAAATCCGGGTCACGGCACTTTACCCTTTCTTCAAACTGCTATGATTTTTGAAAAATAGGTATTTTGTTCCCTATGGTAAGTAGTTGAACAAGATGTGAAACCAACCAAGTACTCAAAATATCTATTATGTGTCATTACAGTATTAGTTTTGATGCATGATTTAATATGACTGATGTGTGCTTTGTGCTGTTAGTTTATCCCTTGGTAAAATTGCATTATAAGCTCAGTCAATCAATCAACAGTTTATTGTCTTTGTTTTAAACAACATTAATCTGCTAAATATTTGTAATAATCATAACATTCTTGGTAGTAAAACATTCTTCAGAAGTATTTCGCTTCATATTTTAGGGACCCTAATATGCTCAGTCATGGAGCATAGACAGTCTTTTTGAGCTTCCGGGATTCAAGTACCTGTTCTGCTAACCAATACTAGGCTCTGAGATCCCCATGGAAAGGTTTCCTTCCAGCCCTTAAAGGGGAACATTATCACAATTTCAAAAGGGTTAAAAACAATAAAAATCAGTTCCCAGTGGCTTGTTGTATTTTTTGAAGTTTTTTTCAAAATTTTACCGGTCTCGGAATATCCCTAAATAAAGCTTTAAAGTGCCTTATTTTCGCTCTCTGCGAAGACACTGGCCATTTCCCTGTGACGTCATACAGTGCTGCCAATGTAAACAAACAATGGGAATACCACAGCAAGATATAGTGACATTAGCTCGAATTCAAAGTCGGATTTCAGCGATTTAAGCGATTCAACAGATTACGCATGTATTTTAACAGATGGTTGGAGTATGAAGGTATTGAAGAAGAAACTGAAGCTATTGAGCGAATAGCTATTTACGCTATTCATAGCCATAGCATGGCCGAATAGCTGCGCTAGCATCGCCGGGAAAATGTGCGGACCAAACGACCAGGATTTTCGCATCTTTTGACATTGGAGCAACTTAAATCCGTCGATTGGTAAGTGTTTTTTTCGCATTAAATGTGGGTGGAAGGAAACGTAATATAGTTGCAAATGCATCTACAGGTTATCCATACATCTCTGTGCCATGTCTGCTTTAGCACCGCCGGTAAATAGCATGTTGGCATCGATTATCGTAGCATGTTAGCACCGATTAGCTGGCAGTCAACATCAACAAAACTCACCTTTGTGATTTCGTTGACTATCGTTGCAAATGTATTTGCAGGTTATCCATACATCTCTGTGCCATGTCTGCTTTAGCATCGCCGGTAAAATGTGGAGACACTCCAGCACATTCAATGGGGGTCTGGCGGCAGACACTTTCGCATCTTCGGGCCAGTGGTGCAACTTGAATCCCTCCCTGTTAGTTTTGTTACACCCTCCGACAACACACCGTCGAGGCATGATGTCTCCAAGGCACCAAAAAATAGTCAAAAAAACGGAAAATAACAGAGCTGAGACCCGGTGTTCGTAATGTGTTGAAAATGAAAATGGCGGGTGTATTACCTCGGCGACGTCACATTCTGACGTCATCGCCTCCAGCGCGATAAACAGAAAGGCGTTTAATTCGCCAAAATTCACCCATTTAGAGTTCGGAAATCGGTTAAAAAAATAGATGGTCTTTTTTCTGCACCATCAAGGTATATATTGACGCTTACATAGGTCTGGTGATAATGTTCCCCTTTAAAAGGTACCAACAGGGCAGACTTAGGTTACATTTAAAAAAGTTAACCCGAAAAGAATTGGACTGGCTGGAATATCTCAGTTGGGAGAGTGTCAGACTGAAGATCTGAAGGTCCCTGGTACGACCCAGGGTTTCAGCACAACCCTGTGTTCTTCTTAACCAGTTGTTTTCACTAAGAAGCCTTCTGTGGCTCTTACAATACAAAAATGGTCTCCCTGCAGCCTGGGTCTCTAGATTTAGAATCATCCCTCAGAACTGCTGGTATGGCTTGTCAGCCATGTGATTGCCCTTAACTTTCTTCTGGACCTTTCCCTTTACTTCCAGATTCATACAGCTGTTAAGGTTCCTATTATGTGTCAACCTCAAGACATAAGACATTATTTTGATTCTTTATTGTTTGTCTGAACATACTTCCAAATAACCCACATCACACATCACAAACAAAAATAACAAAAAGACATCATACATGACCAACAGATTTACAGGCTTGTCAGACAGGTCGGCCAGGCCTGCGTGTTTAGGGAGGCTATGCCTGCAAGGATAAGGCTTTTCCCGAGGCGGGCCCTTCGGAATTTGATAGTTCTGTACCTGCACCTTGATTGTAGTGGGATGAAGTATTAGTGTAGTGGATGAGTGATATCCTGGACTATTGTGTTTGCCAGTCGAATGATGGACCTGTGGTTTAGATCTGAGATGTTGGGTGTGGGTAGGCCGATGATATTAGCTGCTATGTTTGTGGGTTTGGTCCGGTTGGTTACAGAAAGCATAGTGAAAAAAATGTGGAACAGTACAGAAGGATGTGAACAATGCTTTGGTGCAGTAATAACAGGAGGTGAGATGCAACGTATAGTACGGGATGGGAGTTCAGCTGCTGGAGGAGGAGATGCAGCAGGCAGGCCACAGCATCCTCTGTGCCCCTACTGGCCCTGTAAGCAAATTGGAGGGGGTCCAGGTGTGGGGTGACAACTGGAAGGATGATGTACAGCAGCAGTTTCTCCAGGCACTTCATAATCATAGATATACTGTAAGGGCTATGGGGCGGTAATGGTTGAGTGCTGTGGGTCTGGATTTATTCGGTACTGGGATGATGGTTGCAGTTTGCCACAGTGTAGGTATTGTTGCAGTCTGGTAGCATTGACAGAAGAGAGAGTGTAGGATGGGGGAGAGCTCCATGGCACAGTCCCTGATCACACTGGCTTGAATGTCAAAAGGCCCTGGTGCCTTGCCTGGCTTGCAGCGGCTCAGCTGGCGCCATA
The DNA here is from genome assembly GCF_033978795.1 of Nerophis ophidion. NCBI lineage: Eukaryota > Metazoa > Chordata > Actinopteri > Syngnathiformes > Syngnathidae > Nerophis > Nerophis ophidion. Next base: position 15,481,508 of record NC_084638.1, read on the forward strand.
CTTTCTCCTCTTTGAAGGGGGCCTGTTCCTTGGGTTCTGGTGGTAGGAGGGCTCTCAGCAGGTCCTGGCACTCTGGTGAGAAGTCCAAATTATCAAAATGGGTAAACAACGTGTTCAGGTCTTTAGAGAGGGTTTCTGGGTCACTGACGGTGCATGATGTTTTTGGTCCGCATCCTGTAGGGTTTTCACCTTCTGAAAGGCCTGCTTGCTGAATTCGGTTTCCAGTTTGATTTTGTCCATCAGTTTTGCTCTAAGTACCTGATTTTTTAAATTCCTATTTGTTGCCTTGAGGCTGGCCCAGTCCTGTTGTCTGAAGGATTTATGTTTTTCCCTCAGGCTCTGTTTTATTTGTGGAGTAATCCATGGTTTGGAGTTGGGATCGATATTTAATGTTTTGGTTGGTTTTGTAAAGCTGATGCAGAATTTGATGTAGTTTGTAAAGACAGAGATTCTGCCATTCAGACTAACATCGAAAATGGCCCAGTCAGTAAAAGCTAGGGAGCATTGGAGTTGAGTGGTGGCGTCCTCCGTCCACTGGGGGGCACTGCTGCAGTGTGGTTTGTGGCGCTTTAGTTCCTGTTACGGAAGTAAACAGAAGACGATGCGGTCAGCGGCTCCGAGTGGAAAGTGTGAACGGGCACGGAAATATATGAGTCGAGTGACCATCTTCCGTTCTGTACAGTTTATTACATATGCTCCTCTTATTTGCTGTACTTCTGTTTCCTAATGACACAGCTGATAATATGCTGTGTGATTCCCCCACAGTTACAACACTTGATCTGTTCATGACTTCCACATTGTCCATATTCATGCTGCGCTCCACACCTTCCACATCTCATCTTAGCATGACACACACTACTATGTGCCCAGAACGTTGGCATTTGAAACAAGGTACTGGGGGTGGGACGTAAGTTCTAACGTAGAAACTTAAAAACCCTATCATGATTCTTTCCAGTATTACTTCCTTGACAAACTGCACTAGCATAAATTCGTTCTCCATCTTTTCTCCGTTTTTAAATGCCATCATTCTCTTCATCGTTGTGACAGTTCCATCTTTTATTTCTCTTTTCAAATCTTATAAATTGTCACCTCTTGGGATTCCTGTCACGACTCCTATAGTCCTCTTTTGTTCTCCCACTTTGATTATTTCCTTTAGTATCTTATTGCACAGCTTTTGCAATCACATTGCTTTGTTCTTTTTCTCTCGGTTTTTACCTTTAAGCCAAAGACTTCCGTCCTTTAGCACGTTGGCCATCTTCACCTTTCCAAAGTCCTTCTTTCATCCCTTAACCAGTGTCATCAAACTAATATCCTTCATGTCTTGATGTGACTTAAATTTATATATAATCTTTCAATTATCTACCATAATAATTTCCTCTTTTCTACTCTTTTAGCGCTCGACTTTCCTTCATGACCTCCTCTCTCCTTCTTTCCTCTCTCCCTCCTCTAGTCCTATCCATGTCCATACCTTCCTCATACATCCCCTCCCTATCCCCTTCCATCTCTTTTTTTTACCAGCAACCAGAAATCCATAGCTGGATAATGGAGAAGTTTTGTGAAATAAAAAAATAGAAACAATCGCCTAAAACCAAAAATAAAAAATCTCCTCTGTTCTGTACATCATTGTCCAAGTGACATTAGGGGTCCGGTCCGGTCCAATCCGGTGGCCATGTACTGCTTGCCTGTCTATCGGCTGGGGACATCTCTGCGCTGCTGATCCGCCTCCGCATGGGATGGTTTCCTGCTGGCTCCGCTGTGAACGGGACTCTCGCTGCTGTGATGGATCTGCTTTGGACTGGACTCTCGCGACTGTGTTGGATCCATTATGGATTGAACTCTCACAGTATCATGTTAGACCCGCTCGACACCCATTGCTTTCCTCCTCTCCAAGGTTCTCATAGTCATCATTGTCACCGACGTCCCACTGGGTGGGAGTTTTCCTTGCCCTTATGTGGGCCTACCGAGGATGTCGTAGTGGTTTGTGCAGCCCTTTGAGACACTAGTGATTGAGGGCTATATAAGTAAACATTGATTGATTATATTGTCATCTTCCTCTTTATGCCATTTCCTCAAGGTGACAGAAAAAAACATGATACAACCTGCCTATCATGTGATTCTACCATGTTGGCAAAATACAAACACAATATATTTACATATATAACACATAAAACATGGAATTTAAAAGTGAACAGTACCCATCCCTACCAGCAATTGTTGATGTACTGGAAACTAATTTACAAACAAAACTTCATTACGCACAATACTCCACTGTGGAATTGTTGTTATATTAAAAGGAGAAACAAATCCATCTTTGAACAGCAATGGTTTGAAAAAGGCATTTGGTCATTGATGCACTTATTGAGTGATAACATTATTTTATTATTTGAAGATTTCATTAAGTGCGACCTGCAAATAAAAATAATTACAAAAATTAAAAAGGCTTTTATTCCAAATATTTGAATTACAGTATATCATTCTTTTTAATTAATTACTATTTCTTGTAATGTAAGTTTGTAAAAACAAAACCATCCTTCCATAAAAAAAATCTGCCATTTTCTCTCACTTTTATACTGCATAGAGGTCTGAGGACATACATATAAAAAAATCACAACACAATCATCATAATACAAAGTAATAACGATAATTAATAAAATATATTATAGCGACCCAACTAAAGAGTCATAAAGTCACACATTTGAGAAGTGAATAAAAGACAACTGTTCAAATGATGTCTGAAGTAAATAATAATATACTCCCTGAAGTGGTCCAGAAGATGTTTCAGATGTGAACCAGTAAATATGTATATCATATAAAGGTGCTAATCTATGGGATTATTAACAATTAGAATTACAAATATGTAATACTTTCATATTTCAAATTATGTAATCTATAAATGTACGGACATATTAAAAAGATTGTTGCACAAACAACAATGTCACACATGTTATATGTGCTAATGTTGTTAGAAAGTCAAAATTAATGTCTTGACATCTTATTTCAAATCCTGCAGTTTCATTTGCTGCTGCTGTTCTCACCAGCACACTTGTGTTTCTTACACTGCTTTTTATAAGAGAATCTTTCACCGCACACACTGCAACTCAACACTTTTTCTTCTGGGTGTTTTCTCATGTGTACTACAAGGTTTGATCGGTCACAAAAGCTTCTGTTGCAGATTGAACAGGAAAAGGGTTTTTCACCAGTGTGTGTTCTCTTGTGTCTTTTCAGAGTCTGGCTTTGTGTAAAACCATTACCACAGGTTGAACAGGAAAAAGGTTTTTCACCAGTGTGTGTTCTCATGTGTACGTTCAAATCATGACTTTGTTTAAAACCTTTACCACAGGTCAAACAGGAAAAAGGTTTTTCTCCAGTGTGTGTTCTCATGTGTCTTTTTAAACACTGACTGTGTGTAAAACCTTTACCACAGGTTGAACAGGAAAAAGGTTTTTCACTATTGTGTGTTCTCATGTGTACTTTCAAACCTTGACTTAGTGTAAAACCTTTACCACAGGTTGAACAGAAAAACGTTTTTTCACCAGTGTGTGTTGTCATGTGCACTTTCAAATTGTGACTTATTACAAAACGTTTACCACAGATTGAACAGATAAAAGGTTTTTCACCAGTGTGTATTCTCATGTGTACTTTCAAATTGTGACTTTCTACAAAACCTTTACCACATATTGAACATATACAAGTTTTTACGCCAGTGTGTATTCTCATGTGTCTTTTCAGATAAGGTAATTTAAAGGTTTTGTCACAGTGAGAACATGTGAAGTGAGTGTTGTCAGTGTGACATGTCTTATCATCTTTAGAGTCTTCATCATCAGTGTCAGGAGAGTGTGACGTTGTGTCCTCACTATCTGATAGTGGAGCTAAGAGCTTGTCTGCTTGTGATCCTCCACAGTGGTCTCCATCAGCTTCTGTTGTCATGTGTTGTGTTGAGCTGCTGCTTGGAGGCTCCACCTCTCTCTTCTTCTGACTTTCACCTTTGACCTCATCATCTTCCCTCTTCACAGGGACACCAATGACTGGGAACTCATCCAACCAATCAATATGCTCACCCTCCTGACTGATGCTGTGTTCCTCCTCTTCCTCTTTAAAGTGAGGGGTCAGTGGGTCCTCCTCTTCATCCTTAAGGTGAGGGCTCAGTGGATCCACAGTTTCCTCTTTAAAATGGCATGTCAGTGGGTCCTCCTTTTCCTTTTTAAAGTGGGGGATCAGTGGGTATTCCCCTTCCTTCTTAATGTGGGAGGGCTGTGGCGCCTCTATCCGCATCCCGAAGCTCCACTTCTTTTGCTCAGGGTGAAGATGTTCTTCACAGACATCTGCAAAACAAACACACCATCTCTGCTCGGTCACACAATGCATTCGGTACTTTTACATGCACTTAGGAAAAACAAGTTATCATATAAGCGGTCTGGAAAACTCAGTCACGCACAAGCACGCTGCTCTTTACAACTTTATTCACAGGAAAAGAAAAACAAACCAGGACGACAGGACTTTTTACCATGGATGGACGATACGGTTTAAAATTGATTTTGCGAGATATTATTTCATATAGAATTACCAATAGAACCATTTTAAAACAGGCTACACAGGCTCCTAATGTAGTTGCTGAAAGATGCAGTAAAATATTACATCATTTCCAGAAGTATATTCTCAAATAAAGTAACCAGATATTAACAGTAAATAAACAATTACATTAAAGGCCTACTGAAATGAGATTTTCTTATTTGAACGGGGATAGCAGGTCCATTCTATTCGTCATACTTGATCATTTCGCGATATTGCCATATTTTTGCTGAAGGGATTTAGTAGAGAACATCCATGACAAAGTTCGCAACTTTCGGTGCTAAGAGAAAAGCCCTGCCTCTACCGGAAGTTACAGACGATGACGTCACATGTTGATGGCTCCTCACATATTCACATTGTTTTTAATGGGAGCCTCCAACAAAAACAGCTATTCTGACCGAGAAAACGACAATTTCCCCATTAATTTGAGCGAAGATGAAAGATTTGTGTTTGAGGATATTGATAGCGACGGACTAGAAAAAAAAAAAGAAAAAAAACAAGTTAAAAAAAAACGTGATTGCATTGGGACGGATTCAGATGTTTTTAGACACATTTACTAGGATAATTCTGGGAAATCCCTTATCTTTCTATTGTGTTGCTAGTGTTTTAGTGAGTTTAAGAGTACCTGATAGTCGGAGGGGTGTGTCCACGGGTGAGTTGACGCCAGTGTCTCAGGGAAGTCGACGGCAGCTTTATGGGCGGCACAAGCTCAGCTGATCTCCGGTAAGAAGCGACTTTTACCACAATTTTCTCACCGAAACCTGCTGGTTGACATTCAGTTGGGATCCATAGTAAAGTTTCACCTCCGTGAATTTTAAACAAGAAATCCCCGTGTGTTTGTGTGGCTAAAAGCTAAAGCTCCCGAACTCCATCTTTCTACTGTGACTTCTCTAATATTAATTGAACAAATTGCAAAGGATTCAGCAACACAGATCTCCAAAATACTGTGTAGTTATGCCGTTAAAGCAGACGACTTTTAGCTGTGTGTGTGCGCAGCGCTAATATTGTCTAACAGCCGACGACATCAAGCATACACGTCATCATTCCGCGACGTTTTCACGAAAAAACTCCAGGGAAATTTAAAATTGCAATTTAGTAAACTAAAAAGGCCGTATTGGCATGTGTTGCATTGTTAATATTTCATCATTGATATATAAACTATCAGATTGCGTGGTGAGTAGTAGTGGCTTTCAGTAGGCCTTTAATAAAAATTGTTTCGACAAAATAATACAATTAGAAATGACACAATATGTTACTGCATATGTTAGCTGCGAAATTAGGAGCTTTCCTAAACCCGCGTTGAGATTTTTCTGTTGTCAATAATATACCGAATGATATATCGTGACATATATTGTTATTAGGATCTAGATTTTAGGTCATTTCGCCCATACCAAACATTGGTTCGCGAGTCATTTTTTTTGGCCCACCAAATATATTTATTTCTATATTCTTCAGATGTGTGTAAACGTTTAAAATGTTAGAATATAATATCTTTATCGTCATAGTACATTGTACAACCAAATTGCAAGCAAAAAAATTTAGTGCAAATTCATAATAACACATAAAAACATAAGAATATGGTACTCTGATAAATAGATAAAAATACATAATATACATAAAAATACCAAGCACACAGCTCACATGCACAGTTGTTCTTTTTCATGCCTTGTGTTTAGCGAAACTATTGCACTAAAAAGTGTTCTTAAATCAGTTTGTCCGGCATTTTATTGTCCTGTATCTCCTGCCCGAGGGCAGCAGTTCAAAAAGTTTATGTCCGGGGTGAGATGGGTCCCTCATGATGGGCCTTTTAGAGGCACCTGACACTGTACAGTTTATCTAGGGAGGGAAGAGAGCAACCAGTGATCTTCATGGCAGTTTTTATGACCCTCTGAAGTGCATTTCTCTCTGCCGCCGTGCAGCTAGCATACCACACACACATGCAGTATGTCAGCACACTCTCTATTGAGCAGCGATAGAAGGACACAAGCAGTTTTTGTGACAGGTGGTTCTTTTTGAGGAGTCTCAGAAAGTAAAGTCTCTGCTATGCCTTTTTGATGGTCCCTGAAGTGTTCGCACTCCTCGACAGGTCTTCCTCGATCTGGATGCCCAGGAATCTGAAATTAGAGACCCTTTCCACATAGTCCCCATTGATGTACAGTGGTTGGATGTTTATCGTATTTTTACTTCCGAAAGACCATGATGAGCTCCGTCGTCTTGGTAGTGTTAAGGACCAGGTTGTTTTCCCTGCGCCACCCAGTCAGCCGCTCCACTTCATTGCTGTAGGCAGAATCATCCCTCCAGGAAATGAGTCCCACTACTGTGGTGTGGTCTGCAAATTTAATAGTGGTAATGCTGGCATGAGTGTGGAGGGTGTAGAATAGGGGGCTTAGCATGCAGCCCTGGGGGGAGCCGTTGCTGATGCTGATGGATGCTTAGAGCGATTTGTCAGGAAGTCCAGGATCCAGTGGCAGATGGAGGAAGACAGTCCCAGCCCCGTCAGTTTGGGCACCAGTCTTTGGGGGAGGATGGTATTGAACGCATAGCTAAAATCAAAAAAGGGTAGCCTTTTTTGTCCCCAGCAATGATGTGCACGCGCTCAGGGTACGCACTTTGCTGACTGCTAATGGAGTCAAGTAACACCCTGAGTGCCGTACTAGTATGTAAACAGCCGTTAGCATGACAAAATTAAACTCCTGTGGAAGGTAGATGGGTCTGCATTTCACAGTAACGTACTCCAGTGACTGGTAACAGTCTTGGTGTTGGTGCACCAGCTGTTGTTGACGTAGACGCATAGCCCCCCTCCTCTGCTCTTACCGGAGTTTTTGGTTCTGTCATGCCGATGTGTTGTGAGGCCCGCTAGCTCGATAGCCGTGTCCGGGATAAGCGGGTGAAGCCACGTCTCCGTGATGAGCAGAATGCAGCTGTCCCCGACCATCTTATTTGTCGCAACCTGCAGCTTCAGCTCGTCCAGCTTGTTGCTAAATGAGCATCTTGCCGTGTCTTCCTAGCAACATCTTTGGGTTTAAAACTAATTTGACCAACTTCTCGGTGTATGGCCACGGCCTTCGCCGATACAAGTGTGAGGCATGATTTATAATCTAGAAAAAACTTTTACCAACTCATAGGCGATGCAGCAGCAGCTCAGTAGCTAGTCTACTTCTCTGCGAGCAAAGATCCGTTTGACTAAAAGTAGTTCCTCGAAGTTAGCTCTTACAATTACAATGCTGCTAATACTTGGTTAATATACAGGTCACTACAAGTAAATGGAGTAATGTTGGTGATTTAAAGGGGCTTTAAAGGCACAATAGAGGACTACCATTACCTACAATGTTAGCCGCTTTATACTAGCAGTTTTTTTTACTATTTAGCATACATATTGAATGACATCTAAATGTTGTGCTTACTTGGACTGTGATGAAGCTGTGAGGACTCAGGTGGTTTGTCTTCATGCTCTTCAGTCTTCACAGAAACAACTGTCAGTGGAAACTTGGTGAGATCCGCCTCCTCCTGCTCTGGAACAAACTCTTTCTCCTGAGTAACCCAGAGAGCTTCCTTTTCTTCTTTAATGTGGGGGGGCTGTGGATCCTCCTGCTGTTGAAGAGGACGTTCTTCTTGATGAGCGTTCATCTGTTGGACGTTCACAAGACAACACAAACAAACTTCAGCTCAGATGTGTCAAATATTTTTTAGTCTATCAAATATAATATTTTACAAGTGGACTGACACCACTTTTTGGTGATGGAATAATGGAATAATCATCAGTTATTGAATATTATGAATTGTGTAATTGATCTTTTTTTCTGCATTTACATTAATTATTGATAAAAAAAGGAACAACTTATAGAAAACCTCCTGCTGGGATTTTAATACCGTCATGACTGCATGAAGTCAGTCTGCACGTATAAAAGTTTCATTGTGCTGCAGCATCAAGTGACGCCAACTTGCTCCTCCCACTACCAACCTACCAGCCAACCATGACGTACACCTCCAAAATAGTCCCACCTCACATCAACGGTGACCAGGACTACAGAGCTGTGGTCGGTTGGCTTTACTTTTACGTGCAATATCCTCTCCTTGTTCTTCCTTCTGCGAAAGCAACATTTTTAACCCGAAAGAAAACAAACAGAAGTGCAGCGAAGCACGTGTAACAAGTGCCAGCGAGTGTGGCCGTGCGATAGTATGTTGGTTGAACCTCACTCACACCTTAGGAAATGTGCTGGCGTGAGAATATATATACCCACTATATTGCTAAAAGTATTTGGCCACCCATCCAAATGATGAGAATCAGGTGTTCTAATCAATTATAAAATCAAACACTTAGGCATGGAGACTGTTTCTACAAACATTTTGTGAAAGAATGGGTCGCACTCAGTGATTTCCAGCGTGGAACTGTCATAGGAAGCCACCTGTGCAACAAATCCAGTCGTGAAATGTCCTCGCTCCTAAATATCCCAAAGTCAACTTTATTGCAAGAAAAGTGAAGAGTTTGGGAACAACAGCAACTCGGCCATCAAGTGGTAGGCCACGTAAACGGACAGAGAGGGGTCAGCAGATGCTGAAGCACATAGTGCAAAGACTTTCTGCACAGTCAGTTGCTACAGAGCTCCAAACTTCCTGTGACCTTCCAATTAACCCACGTACAGTAGGCAGAGAGCTTCATGGAATGGCTTTCCATGGCCGAGTAGCTGAATCTAAGCCATACATCACCTAGTCCTATGCAAAGTGTGGGATGCAGTGGTGTAAAGCACGTCGCCACTAAACTCTAGAGCAGTGGAGACACCTTTGCTGGACTGATGAGTCACGCTTTTTCCATCTGGCAATCTGATGGACCAGTCTGGGTTTGGAGGTTGCCAGGAGAACGCTACATTTCCGACAGCATCGTGCCAAGTGTGAAATTTGGTGGGGGAGGAATTATGGTGTGGGGTTAGTTTTTCAGGAGTTGGGCTTTGCCCCTTAGTTCCAGTGAAAGGAACTTTGAATGCTCCAGGATACCAAAACACTTTGGACATTTCCTTGGGATGGCACTTTTTATATGTATATATACACACATATATATATATATAAAAATATTAAAAAAAAAAATAAATAAATAAAAAAAAAAAAAATATATATATATATATATATATATATATATATATATATATATATATATATATATATATATATATATATATATACACATACACACATTGCAGTGGTCTGCTTTGTGTTGGTGCTAACTTTATTAGCAATAAATAAAAATGATTTTGTTTGCACGCACTTCTATTACCTTGATGACATCCATCCATGTTTCTACCGCTTGTCCCTTTTGAGGTTGCGAGTCTATGTCAGCTGCATTCGGGCAGACATATCATGGAAATTAAATCAACTGATGCTTGTTATTACGAATACACTATTTGGAAAATTGTAAGCAATTAATGCTCATTCAGTGAGACAAAAATGAATATTAAATATGTTAAATATTAAAAATGGCTTTAATATACTGTACACAAATTGAACACAAATAGAACACGCATCAATATTTTTTGTAATCAAAGCATGAGGTACCCAAATATTCTAATATATATATATATATACACAATATATATATACACAATATATATATATATATATATATATATATATATATATATAAATATATTGTATTTATTGTTAATAAAGTTAGCACCAACACAAAGCAGACCACTGCAATGTATTTGTAATATATTATACATTATAACATTATAGGGACATTATATAATACATTATAACATTATAGGGACGGCGTGGCGCAGTGGGGAGAGTGGCCGTGCGCAACCCGAGCGTCCCTGATTCAATTCCCACCTAGTACCAACCTCGTCACGTCCGTTGGCGTCCGTTGTGTTCTGAGCAAGACACTTCACCCTTGCTCCTGATGGGTGCTGGTTAGCGCCTTGCATGGCAGCTCCCTCCATCAGTGTGTGAATGTGTGTGTGAATGGGTAAATGTGGAAGTATATAATAAATAATAATATAGTAAATAATAATACAAATAAATGTAATCATTTAATTTTTATCCTGTAAAGCATATTTGACTACACTGAAAAGCGCTATAGCAAATAAAATATGTTATTATTATTATTATTCGTTCCTTTCTAGTAACAAATATTTAATGACGTTAAGGGTGACTGTAATATAAAGCAAAAAAACAGTTAAAGTATTAAATAAGTCAATATAATTCTTATAGAGAACATATAAAATACACTCCTCAAAAAAAACACGCTAGCATTTGGTACAAAGGCCTGCTAGCGGGCTAACGCTAACACGTTAGCTTCGAACAACATATCAGGTAAATAACAGAAATCATATCAAAATATATAATTTATATTACCTCATAAGCCGCGTGTAGAAGAGAGGAGTGGAATATATTCTTCCTATTGTTACACCAGCAACTCTTAAATGGGACTTTATTGTTGGTCTGTGGCTTGGCGAAGGAAGTGTCCACTACTCACTATTGTCCCAGTGAAACACGAGTTTGGCCAACATTTGTTCCGCGGTTGAGAACAACTCGACGACGTCACACAGGAGGAAGAACAAAACAAGATGGCGTCTGGCGGAGAATACGTTGTTTTGGTTATTATGGTTTCTTGGTCTTAATTACAACGTACATGTGCACATGTGTGTCGTTTAACAGAGTAAACGTCGTTTTTAATTGTTTGTATGCGGATACATTAGTCTGAGTGCACTTTGACGTGCTAGCCTAGCCTGCTGGTTAGCTTAGCTTGTTAGCTGCTAACAAAGAGAGGCGGAAGTGATCGACACATCAAAGCAGAGATCCAATGTAAGTGTAAAGTGTTTTTATTGAGTTTGAGTTTGAGTTTATTTATTTATTTATTTCGGCAATCTTCACATATAACAAAGAACAACAACAAAAAAAGAAGAAAAAAAAAAACACTCATTTGAACAATGATTGAGCCGAAAGGGTGTAGGTTGAAGCAACGCTTATATAAACCTACCCCATCACAACAAGAACAAGGTTCAAAATATTTAAAATCCAAAACATGCTTCACTTATATTACTTTTTTTTCTAAACAATATATAAGCAACATATATGTAGCACACATCTCATATACACAGTTTAACATTTAAATCAAACATATACATTTGTACACTTTATATATATATATAAATATATATATATATGTATATTATATATACACAATTCATTTAAATTCCATATAAAGTGGTAATATATACATTTTAATATAACCTATATGTATAATTATGAAATCATAAATTGTATTTATATACATATTATATATTATTGTCTTTCTAAAACAATGTTTGCTCTTCTTTCTTATATTTACTAATGATAAATGATTTAAAAAGCTTTTTAAACTGGTTTATGTTGGTGCTGTGTTTTATTTCATCCTTTAAACAGTTCCATATTTTAACCCCTGCTATTGTTATACTCATTCGTTTCTGCGTTGTTCTACAATATTGGATCTTAAAAAGTACTTCTCCTCTTAAATTATAATTCCCTTCTCTCTGTAAAAATCTTCTCTGTAACCCTGTTGGAAGTGAATCTTTACTTGCTTTATAAATCATTTGGGCAGTCTTGAGTTGGATGAGATCTGGTAGTTTTAAATCAAATGTTTTTATAAATAATCCATTAGTGTGTTCTCGGGGTCCTGTGTTATGTATCAGTCTGATGGCCCTTTTTTGCATTATGAATAGTGGTTGGATGTTCGTCCTATATGTATTTCCCCAAACTTCTAGACAGTAACTCAAATATGGTAAAACAAGTGTACAATAAAGAGTGTGTAATGTTTTTTGATTAAGAATGTGCCTTGTTTTACCCAGGACAGCAATACTTCTCGCCAACTTCCCTTTGAAGTATGTAATGTGTGACTTCCAGCAGATCCTGTGGTCCAAGATCACACCCAAAAATTAGATTTTGTTTACTCTTTCTATACTAACTTTGTCTATATATAATTTTACATCTACATCATTTCTCTTATTTCCAAATAACATAAAGTTAGTTTTATTTAGGTTTAATGATAATTTATTAGCATCAAACCATTTTTTTAGTTTACACATGTCCATGGTGACGGTCCTCAGGAGCTGCTGCAAGTCCACATCAGAACATTGGTGTCATCCGCAAATAACACATATTTAAGGTTTTCAGTTACTTTACAAATATCATTTATATACATGATGAACATCTTGGGCCCTAAGACTGACCCCTGTGGCACCCCACATTTAATATTTAACCAACATGATTTTTTTTGTGATATCTGTACAAACTGCTTTCTATCAGATAAATAACTTTTTATCCATTCCAAAACAATACCCCTAAAACCATATTTTTCCATTTTTGTAATCAGAATACTCTGGTCTACTGTATCATAAGCCTTCTTAAGATCTAAGAATACACCTATCGTATATTTATTTTTTATCAATACTATCAGTTATTTCTTCAATTAAATCTGTTAATGCTTGTGCTGTTGATCGATTATTCCTGAAACCATACTGCCTATCTGTTAATAATTCATTTTTTTCTACAAAGCCATGAAATCTATTTATAAATATTATTTCTAATATTTTGGAGAACTGTGGTAATATTGAGATTGGTCTGTAGTTTGTGAATAAGTGTCCGTCTCCCGCTTTGTGAATAGGAACAACTTTTGCAATTTTCATTAGTTGAGGAAATACTCCCATTTCAAATGAAAGGTTAAATAGATATGCTAATGGAGCACTAATTCCATCTATCACATACTTTAAAGTTTGCATGTCTATATCATCCACATCTTTGCTTGTTTTGTTCTTAAAACTTTTGACTATGTCCCTGATTTCTCTTTCTACTATTGGTTTTAAAAACATTGTTTTAGGGTTTGGGTTGATATAATCTGCTGCATGTATTTTTGTCCCTTCTACCTTTATCTCTTCTGCTAGTTTCGGTCCAATATTTATAAAATAATCATTAAATGTATTTACTATCACCTCCTTATCCTTAATCATGTTGTTATTTTCCATAAAGTATGGTGGGTATTGATTATCATCATTTTTATTTCTAATAATACCATTTAATATTTTCCATGCACCTCTTATATTATTCTTGTTATATTCCAGTTTATTTATATAATAATATTTTTTACACATTCTGATTATATTGATTAGTTTATTTTTATATTTTTTATATTTATTTTCATTTACTAAAGTTCTATTTTTTATAAATTCCTTCTATAAAATATTCTTTTTTTTACAGGCATTTTGGAGTCCTTTAGTCATCCACGGTTTAAACTCGCCGTACTTTGACTTCCTTTTATAATTTACTACTGGACAATTTCCATCATATAGTATTTTAAATGTGTTTAAGAATTCTTCATAAGCTGTATTAACTTCTTTTCTATCATAAATAGTATTCCAATTTTGCTTTTGTAGTTCATTCTTGAATTTGTTGAGCGTTTTCTCTGTTATGATTCTTTTATAGACAGTTTCACATTCATTCTTGATTTTAATTTTACTGGCACAGTTGTAGACCACAAAGACTGGGAGATAATCACTTATATCATTTATCAAGATTCCACATATTAGGTTGTCATCCATTATATTGGTAAATATATTGTCAATTAGGGTGGCACTATGTGATGTGATTCTTGTTGGTTTATTTATCAAAGATATCAAACTCATACTGTGCATTGTGTCTATAAATTCAGCTGTTTCTCTATTGCTACTTGTATGTATTAAGTCAATGTTAAAGTCTCCACTAATAAATATTTCTTTGTTATTCAATTTATAAAATAATCCTTCCATAGCTTTGGTGAAGGTTTCTATTTTGGATCCCGGAGTTCTATATATACAACTAACTAGGATATTTTTTCTTCCTTCTCTTATAATCTCTACCGTTATACATTCCATTACTTGTTCAATGATAGATGTCATATTTTCAACTTTAATAAAGTTTAGGTTTTTATCAATATAGAGTGCTACTCCTCCTCCCTTTTTATCTATTCTATCCAAATGCACAAATTCATATCCATTCAGACCAAAACCTACACTTTTTTCTTGAGTTATCCAAGTTTCTGATATTGCTATAATGCTAAAAGGTTTTACAAATTGACTTAAATATTCCTTTATATGGTGAAAGTTTGCAGACAGACTTCTACTATTAATATATATAATTGTTAATTGGTTACTTAATTTTATACTGTCATTATATTGTTCATCTGTATAATATTTGCAATTCATTGCTATGCCATTGAAGACATTTTTTTAAGGGTCTATATCGTTTTCAAACATAGTGCAAAGTTCATATTTCACTCATTCATTTGCTGTTATATTAACATTCAATTACCAAGTTGGCAACATGATTTCTGGTTTCATCATGTGTACTTTTCAAGCTCCCCCATTTCTCTGATTACTAGAACCTTTGCTTCTTCAGGCGTGCCCTGTAGTTTTATCCAGACTTTGCAATTCCGTGTTCTCGTGGACTGAATTTTCCCTTGTTTCTTTAGGGTCCTAGCCTGTCTTGCTATGTCCGAGTTTTTTTTTTTGTTAAGTGCTCATTAATGTACACTGCCGTACCTCTTAACTTTTTAGACTGTCTCAAAAGATCAGTTTTTACTTTCCTGTTCGTAAACCTTATAATAATTGCTTGTTTTGCCAAGTTATCCCTTCGAGGGAGGGTATGACAGGCAGAGATAGCATTACTGTCTATTTCAATGTTCTTAGACTGAAAAAACTGCAGGACCTGTTGCTCCAGGTTTTTTATCTCCGTTGTGGCCTAATCCCCACCATTCTGTTCATGTGCGGTGTTTGGTGTTCAAACCACTGACAATCACATCATCCATTCTTGTGTATTGTTCAAGTTCATCAACACGTCTTTCCAATATTTTAATTGATTTGTCTTTTTCTACAATTATTTTTTTTAGCTCACTAACTTCCTCCACTAGTTGACTAAGTGCAGTTTGTTGGTTTGCCACTCTGGACAACTCTTCAGACATAAAGTTAAGCGAGAGTTTTATTTATTCCAGCTCGTCAACCTGTGCCTTCCTAGGAGGCATTGTTACTGTTGGTAGTTTAACCTTGGAGTACCTTGATCAGCAGGCTTTATGGCAGTCTGCTTGATCTGTTGGTGGTAGGTGCTGCTGTACTGGAGTTGGAGATATTGATGTTAATGAATGCTTGCTAATTCCTCAGGGCAGCAGCAGCAGCAGAGTGTTAGCCTCCTCAGGGCAGCAGCAGCAGCAGCAGAGTGTTAGCCTCCTCAGGGCAGCAGCAGCAGCAGCAGCAGAGTGTTAGCCTCCTCAGGGCAGCAGCAGCAGAGTTTTAGCCTCCTCAGGGCAGCAGGAGCAGCAGAGTGTTGGCCTCCTCAGGGCAGCAGCAGAGTGTTAGCCTCCTCAGGGCAGCAGCAGCAGAGTGTTAGCCTCCTCAGGGCAGCAGCAGCGGAGTGTTAGCCTCCTCAGGGCAGCAGCAGCAGCAGAGTGTTAGCCTCCTCAGGGCAGCAGCAGAGTGTTAGCCTCCTCAGGGCAGCAGCAGCAGCAGATGAGTGTTAGCCTCCTCAGGGCAGCAGCAGCAGCAGAGTGTTGGCCTCCTCAGGGCAGCAGCAGAGTGTTGGCCTCCTCAGGGCAGCAGCAGCAGCAGAGTGTTAGCCTCCTCAGGGCAGCAGCAGCAGAGTGTTAGCCTCCTCAGGGCAGCAGCAGCAGCAGAGTGTTAGCCTCCTCAGGGCAGCAGCAGCAGAGTGTTAGCCTCCTCAGGGCAGCAGCAGAGTGTTGGCCTCCTCAGGGCAGCAGCAGCAGCAGAGTGTTGGCCTCCTCAGGGCAGCAGCAGCAGAGTGTTAGCCTCCTCAAGGCAGCAGCAGCAGCAGGAGAGTGTTAGCCTCCTCAGGGCAGCAGCAGCAATATATGGATCAAAACAGGGGCATTGATAGCGAGGTGTTCAAGGGCATGAAGGTAGCGCAGCATGGGTAGGGTGCGTGCGTGTGTGAACATTGTGTGAACATGTCTACATTACAAATGATGTGAGTGTTGAAGACTCAGCGACTAACTGTTGCTGTTGGAGACATATTTGTGATGATAGAAAAAAAAACAATATAGAGTACAAGGAGGAATTTTGTCCAACAAAAGAGAAGGAGCGACAATATCAACTACTGGACGCTGTTTTCAAGAAACATCAAGTTGTGTTACACATCCATCCATCTATCTTCTGCTTATCGGCGGTCGTGTCGCGGGGGCAGCAGCCTAAGCAGTGAAGCCCAGACTTTCCTTGACTGGTGCTTTTTTTCTCCCTGGACTCCGACTTCATATCTGGTGTTGTCCTTCAGACCTCGGCCACGAAGCAGTGTAAACAGTGTCAAGAATGTGGGTGATAAGAGTGTATGTGCGTGGGCATGAACTTGCACCCAGTTTCAACTGGAACTCAGGACACATGATTAGTTGCACGGCCTATTCTAATCTATATTAAACATTTCTTAATGACTTCATCCTTCATTATCTTAATTACATCCCAATTAAACGCCTTTCTGTTTATCGGTCTTGTAGCAATGACGTCAGAACGTGACGTCGCCGAGGTAACACACCCGCCATTTTCATTTTCAAAACATTACAAACACCGGGTCTCAGCTCTGTTATTTTCCGTTTTTTCGACTATTTTTTGGAAACTTGGAGACATCATGCCTCGTCGGTGTGTTGTCGGAGGATGTAACAACACTAACAGGAAGGGATTCAAGTTGCACCACTGGCAAGAAATCTGCCGCCAGACCCCCATTGAATGTGCCAGAGTGTCTGCACATTTTACCGGCGATGCTAAGGCAGACATGGCACAGAGATGTATGGATAACCTGCAGATGCATTTGCAACGATTAAGTCAACAAAATCACAAAGGTGAGTTTTGTTGATGTTGTTGACTTATGTGCTAATCAGACATATTTGGTCGCAGCATGACTGCCAGCTAATCGATGCTAACATGCTATGCTAATCGATGCTAATATGCTATTTAGGCTAGCTATATGTACATTATACATATACATATATACATATATTTTTATACATATATTTTAATCCAGCCTTTCCCTCCACCCACATTTAATGCCAAACAAACACTTACCAATTGACGGATTTAATTTGCTCAGGTGGTCAAAAGATGCGATCGTTGGTTGGAAGGCGATCGCCGAATAGCTTCAACAGCTATTCGCTCAATAGCTTCAGTTTCTTCTTCAATTTTGTTTTCGCAATCTGCCTCCATACTCCGACCATCTGTTTCAATACATGCGTAATCTGTTGAATCGCTTAAGTCGCTGAAATTCGAGTCTGAATCCGAGCTAATGTCGCTATATCCTATATCTTGCTGTGGTAACCGCCATGTTGTTTGTATTGGCAGAACTGTATGACGTCACAGGGAAATGGACAGTCGCATCGCAAATAGCGAAAATCAAGAACTTTAAAGCTTTTTTTAGGGATATTCTGGGAGGTGTAAAATTTTGAAAACAACTTTTAAAAATAAAAAAGCCACTGGGAACTGATTTTTATTGTTTTTAACCATTTTGAAATTGTGATAATGTTCCCCTTTAATGAAATTAAACAATGGCTGTCTGCTAACTTTTTGCAACTCAACGCCAAAAAAAACGGAAATGCTGATTATCGGTCCTGCTAGACACCGACCTCTATTTAATTATACAACTGTAACATTTGACGACCAAATAATTAAACAAGGCGACTCTGTAAAGAATCTGGGTATTATCTTCGACCCAACTCTCTCCTTTGAGTCACACATTAAAAGCGTTACTAAAACGGCCTTCTTTCATCTCCGTAATATCACTAAAATTCGCTCCATTTTGTCCACTAACGATGCGGAGATCATTATTCATGCGTTTGTTACGTCTCGTCTCGATTACTATGACGTATTATTTTCGGGTCTCCCCATGTCTAGCATTAAAAGATTACAGTTGGTACAAAATGCGGCTGCTAGACTTTTGACAAGAACAAGAAAGTCTGATCATATTACGCCTGTACTGGCTCACCTGCACTGGCTTCCTGTGCACTTAAGATGTGACTTTAAGGTTTTACTACTTACATATAAAATACTACACGGTTTGGCTCCATCCTATCTTGCCGATTGTATTGTACCATATGTCCCGGCAAAAAAATCTGCGTTCAAAGGACTCCGGCTTATTAGTGATTCCTAAAGCCCCAAAAAAGTCTGCGGGCTATAGAGCTTTTTCATTTCGGGCTCCAGTACTCTGGAATGCCCTCCCGGTAACAGTTCGAGATGCTACCTCAGTAGAAGCATTTAAGTCTCACCTTAAAACTCATTTGTATACTCTAGCCTTCAAATAGACTCCCTTTTTAGACCAGTTGATCCGCTGTTTCTTTTCTTTTTCTTCTATGTCCCACTCTCCCTTGTAGAGGGGGTCCGGTCCGATGACCATGGATGAAGTACTGGCTGTCCAGAGTCGAGACCCAGGATGGACCGCTCGTCGGGACCCAGGATGGACCGCTCGCCTGTGTATCGGTTGGGGACATCTCTACGCTGCTGATCCGACTCCGCTTGAGATGGTTTCCTGTGTACGGGACTCTCGCTGCTGTCTTGGATCCGCTTTGAACTGAACTCTCGCAGCTGTGTTGGAGGCACTGTGGATTGAACTTTCACAGTATCATGTTGGACCCGCTCGACATCCATTGCTTTCGGTCCCCTAGGGGGGCAGGGGGGATTGCCCACATATGAGGTCCTCTCCAAGGTTCTCATAATCCTCATTGTCACTGGCGTCCCACTGGGTGTGAGTTCTCCTTGCCCACTGGGTGTGAGTTTTCCTTGCCCTTATGTGGGTTCTTCCGAGGATGTCGTAATCGTAGTGGTTTGTACAGTCCTTTGAGACATTTGTGATTTAGGGCTATATAAATAAACATTGATTGATTGATTGATTGATTGTGTGACTGAGCAGAGATGGTGTGTTTGTCTTGCAGACATCTGTGAAGAACATCGTCACACTGAGCAACAGAAGTGGAGCTTCAGGATGTGGACAGAGGAGCCACAGCCCTCCCACATTAAGAAGGAAAAGGAATACCCACTGATCCCCCATTTTAAAAAGGAAGCGGACGAACCACTGACACCCCATTTTAAAGAGGAAGCGATGGATTCACTGAGCCCTCACCTTAAGGACGAAGAGGTGGATCCACTGACCTCTCACATCAAGGACAAAGAAGAGGAGCCACTTACCCCTCACATTAAAGAGGAAGAGGAGGAAAACCGCATCAGTCAGCAGGGAGAGCATCTTGAAGGACTGGAGGAGTTCCCAGTGACTGGTGTCCCTGTGAAGAGTGAAGATGATGAGGTCAAAGGTGAAAGTGAGGAGAGGGGAGAGGCGAAGCCTCCAAGCAGCAGCTTAACACAACACATGACAACAGAAGCTGATGGAGACCACTGTGGAGGATCACAAGCAGACAAGCTCTTAGCTCCACTATCAGATAGTGAGGACACAACGTCACACTCTCCTGACACTGATGATGAAGACTCTAAAGATGATAAGACATGTCACACTGACAACACTCACCTCAAATGTTCTCTCTGTGACAAAACTTTTAAATACCCTAGTGATCTGAAAACACACATGAGAAGACACACTGGAGAAAAACCTTTTATATGTTCAATTTGTAGTAAAGGTTTTGTAGAACGTCGCTATTTAAAAGTACACATGAGAACACACACTGGAGAAAAACCTTTTATCTGTTCAATCTGTGGTAAAAGTTTTGCACAAAGTTCAGGTATGGAAAAACACAGAAGAACACACACCGGAGAAAAACCTTTTATATGTTCAATCTGTAGTAAAGGTTTTGTACAAAGTCACCATTTGACAATACACATGAGAACACACACTGGTGAAAAACCTTTTGTCTGTTCAACCTGTGGTAAAGGTTTTATAGAAAATCAATGTTTGAAAAGACACACAAAAACACACACTGCTGAAAAACCTTTTTGTTGTTCAACCTGTGGTAAAGGTTTTACACAAAGTCGATGGTTGAAAGTACACACAATAACACACACTGGTGAAAAACCTTTTTCCTGTTCAATCTGTGGTAAAGGTTTTATAGAAAGTCGACATTTGAAAAGACACACTAGAACACACAGTGGTGAAAAATCACATTCCTGTTCAATCTGCAACAGAAGCTTTTGTGAACGATCAAACCTTGTAGCACACATGAGAACACACACTGGAGAGAAATCACATTCCTGTTCAATCTGCAACAGAAGCTTTTGTGAACGATCAAAGCTTGTAAGACACATGAGAACACACACTGGAGAGAAATCACATTCCTGTTCAATCTGCAACAGAAGCTTTTGTGAACGATCAAACCTTGTAGCACACATGAGAAGACACACAGGAGAGAAAGTGTTGAGTTGCAGTGTGTGTGGTGAAAGATTCTCTAATAAGAAGCAGTGTGAGAAACACAAGTGTGCTGGTGAGAACAGCAGCAGCAAATGAAACTGCAAGATTTGAAATAAACTGTCAAGACTTTAATTTTGAGTGTGACATTGTTGTTTGTGTAACAATCTGTGTAATATGCTTCTACATTCATAGATTAGATATTTTGTATTAGCGCTTTTTTCAGTCAAGCACATGCATCAATATGCAACATTGTGTACTTTTATTAAAAAATGGACAGAACAATTTAAGTAAACAGGTGAGAGTAAACAGTACGAGCCTTCTTTTACATGCAAAAAATATCTTTGTGTGTATGTAAACACACACACACACACACATATATATATATATATATATATATATATATATATTTGTCATACAATTTTAGACTTATTCATATGAAATATTGAAGTATTACATATTTTATTTCCAATTGTTAATAATCCCATAGATTAGCACCTTTATATGATATACATATTTACTGGTTCACATCTGAAACATCTTCTGTACCACTTTTGGAAGCATATTATTATTTACTACATCATTTCAACAGTTGTCTTTTATACAATTTTAAAATGTGTGTCTTCTTGAATCATTTGTTGGGTCTCTATAATCTATTTTATTCATTATCGTTATTACTCTGTACTATGATGATTGTGTTGTGATTGTTTTATTTGTATGTCCCCAGACCTTTATGCAGTATAAAAGTGAAAGAAAATGGCCGATTTTTTTTGTGAAAGGATGGTTTTGTTTTTACAAACTTACATTTGTGGATATATCAAATAAATGTTTTAAACTTTTTTTTTTTTCTTTTTTAACATTCCCAAAACAACATCAATATCAGTCAAAGTTTGGAGTGTCAGGCAAAAGTCAATATTGTACATCATCCCACAGAGATTTACTTTGCATATATTCTTAAAATAAACTGTTTATTTTGTTTCCCTATCACAGAACAAACAAGTGTTGTATCCAATTGCCAAACAACATCCTGAAAATTACTTTTAAGTGGTTAATTCCGTCTTTTATTCTTCTTAAATTAACTATTTTGCCTCAGAAAGAATGGAAAAGTTTAAGTTATGAGTATTTTTCTTGTTCCAGGTTGTATTTAATGAAATCTTCAAATAATAAACTATTTTTATCAGTCAATAAGTGCATCAGATACCAAAGGCCTTTTTCAAACCATTGCTGTACAAAGATGGATTTGTTTCTCATTTTAATATAACAACAATTCCATAGTGGAGTATTGTGTGTGATGAAGTTGTGTTTGTAAATTAGTTTCCAGTACAACAACACTTGCTGGTAGGGATGGGTACTGTTCACTTTTCAACCGATTCGGAACAAATTCTACTACCTCGAAATCAATACCAATCCTCAACAGTACGACTTTTTGGTACATCTGTTTGTTAATAATATTGATCGTTTGTGATAAATTTGTATTGCAACATTTAAAAACAAGATTATTACTGATAACTGCGGTCCTTTTGCTACCTTTTGTTTTTTTAGTATTCATATCATCATTTACATGTAGGTTTTTTTACATTTGCAAGTCCAGTATGCTAGATGGCTGTAGTGTAAATTCATAGTGTTTTTTGTTGCGCCCAAAAAGTGTTAATACTGTAAATATTGGATTTATTATGCACCAGCTGTTTGATACTAACATTCATCTTAGTTATAGTTTTAATTAACTCATTTGGTGGGTGTTAACGTCATGAAAAATTGCTAATGCTAATCTATAGCAGGTCAATAGCAAAGCCAATATATATTAGCATCAAGCTACCATCACTTGTATAGCGTTTTTTGAGTCCATTTTTTGTTGGCATTGACAATTGCAACATTTACCTGAAGGTAGTTTGACTCAGTCTGCTCTCAGTGCTGCTGGAGTGATCGCCAAATGCGTTCCAAGTTGGATATTTAACAGACATTCAACATCCAGCCAGGCTGACTGTTTGTCCCCGGCATTGAAAACTCATGCCACGTCTGTCAGTCCCTGCTGACAAGTGCTTTAGTTTAAGGGACCGTCAATAAAGTACTTGTCATTGGCTCATAAAGAACGTTTCAATTGTTAATAGCTGTAGTCATGTGACCTAGAAACTCAAACCTACTTTCATATTGTTTGTTCATCACTGCTGTAGTCGGCTCATGTGTTGAATTGTCCAGTTTTAAGCGATAAGCAGTAGAAAATGGATGGATGGATGTTTAATGACAGAGTGGAAACTGTCGATCCTCAAGCCCGCCAAGTGCTTGAACCCAAAGCAGTTTTGGGAGAAAAGTTTACTGGTCAGATGAGACTTTGCCTCACCTCCAATCAAGAGTGAAAAGGCTGATATTTGTACACAAGCAGATTTTCCAACCATAAAACAATATTAAACACTGCTTTCAAAGGGATTCAGGCAGGTTTCTGGAATGTCCGTTCCAGAGATTCGACCTTAAAGGGGAACATTATCACAATTTCAAAAGGGTTAAAACCAATAAGACAACAATATTA
Organism: Nerophis ophidion; assembly: GCF_033978795.1. NCBI lineage: Eukaryota > Metazoa > Chordata > Actinopteri > Syngnathiformes > Syngnathidae > Nerophis > Nerophis ophidion. Next base: position 15,504,939 of record NC_084638.1, read on the forward strand.
AAAAAGTGGCTCATATTATTTTTCAAAGTTTTTAAAAATGCTTTACCTATCACGGAATGTCCCGAAAAAAGGCTTTAAAGTGCCTGATTTTCGCTATCTGTAAATCCACCCGTCCATTTTCCTGTGACGTCACTGTGTGACGCCAATACAAACAAACATGGCGGATAGAACAGAAAGATGCAGCGATATTAGCTCGGATTCAGACTCGGATTTCAGCGGCTTAAGCGATTCAACAGATTACGCATGTATTGAAACGGATGGTTGGAGTGTGGAGGCAGATAGCGAAAACGAAATTGAAGAATAAACTGAAGCTATTGAGCGAATAGCTATTTAAGCTATTCGGCAATCGCCTTCTAACCAACGATTGCATCTTTTGACAACTGGAGCAAATTAAATCCGTCGATTGGTAAGTGTTTGTTTGGCATTAAATGTGGGTAGAAGGAAAGGCTGGATGCAAATATAGCTACAAATGTACATACAGCTAGCCCAAATAGCATGTTAGCATCGATTAGCTGGCAGTCATGCCGTGACCAAATATGTCTGATTAGCACATAAGTCAATAACATCAACAAAACTCACCTTTGTGATTTCGTTGACTTTATCGTTGGAAATGCATCTGCTTTGAGTGTCGCAGGATATCCACACATCTCTGTCGTAGCATCGCTATCATCGGTAAAATGTGCAGAACAAACGAGGGACTTTCGCATCTTTTGACACAGGTGCAACTTGCATCCGTCGACTGGTATGTGTTTGTTTGGCATTAAATGTGGGTGGAGGGAAAGGCTGGATGCAAATATAGCTACAAATGAGGTATAACGATGCAATATGTACATACAGCTAGCCATGTAAGTCAACTTGAATCCGTCCCTGATCGTGTTGTTACACCCTCCGACAACACATCGATGAGGCATGATGTCTCCAAGGTACGGAAAACAGTCGAAAAAACAAAAAATAACAGAGCTGATTTGACTTCAATCAATCAATCAATGTTTACTTATATAGCCCTAAATCACTAGTGTCTCAAAGGGCTGCACAAACCACTACGACATCCTCGGTAGGCCCACATAAGGGCAAGGAAAACTCACACCCAGTGGGACGTCGGTGACAATGATGACTATGAGAACCTGGGAGAGGAGGAAAGCAATGGATGTCGAGCGGGTCTAACATGATACTGTGAAAGTTCAATCCATAATGGCAACTTGAACTTTTACTTGGTGTGTGTAATGTGTTTGAGGAAATGGCGGATTGCTTCCCGTTGTAACGTCACGGGTGAAAGGTCATCGCTCCGACAGCGAACAATTGAAAGGCGTTTTAATCGCCAAATTCACCCTTATAGAGGTTGGAAATCGGTTAAAAAAACATATGGTCTTTTTTCCGCAACATCAAGGTATATATTGACGCTTGCATAGGTCTGCTGATAATGTTCCCCTTTAACCCTGCTAAACATTTGAGAACAATAATTTGAACTGGCTCTGTGCCAAGAAAACAACACATTTCAATCAAATCTACCAGTATTTCCAAGAACGGGGTCAAATATGCAAGCAAAATTTAGCCAGAAGCATCTTGCTTCATTTTTATTTATTTTTACGTGTTGTGAAGAAACCCTGAATTGCTCTGTTGTAAAAATATAAGACTTTCATTCTGACTTCCAGGATTCAAGTCCATAACTTTTATGAAAATAATTTTGAGGTGCAGTCAGGGCGTTGAGGGGATCCGGTTTGGTGGCTGCAGGATTAGGTCTCTGCTTTTTGCAGATGATGTGGTCCTGATGGCTTCATCTGGCCAGGATCTTCAGCTCTCACTGGATCGGTTCGCAGCCGAATGTGAAGCGACTGGGATGAGAATCAGCACCTCCAAGTCAGAGTCCATGGTTCTCGCCCGGAAAAGGGTGGAGGGCCATCTCCGGGTTGGGGGGGAGATCATGCCCCAAGTGGAAGAGTTCAAGTACCTCGGAGTTTTGTTCACGAGTGAGGGAAGAGTGGATCGTGAGATTGACAGGCGGATCGTATTGCGGACGTTGTATCGATCTGTTGTGATGAAGAAGGAGCTGAGCCGGAAGGCAAAGCTCTCAATTTACACGTCGATCTACGTTCCCATCCTCACCTATGGTCATGGGCTTTGGGTCGTGACCGAAAGGACAAGATCACGGCTACAAGCGGCCCAAATAAGTTTCCTCCGCTGGGTGGCTGGGCTCTCCCTTAGAGATAGGGTGACAAGCTCTGTCATCCGGGGGGAGCGCAAAGTATAGCCGCTGCTCCTCCACATGGAGAGGAGCCAGATGAGGTGGTTCGGGCATCTGCTTGGGATTTAGGGCACGTCCAACAGGTAGGAGGCTACGGGGAAGACCCAGGACACGCTGGGAAGGCTATGTATCCCGGCTGGCCTGGGAACGCCTTGGGTTCCCCCGGGAAGAGCTGTACTAAGTGACTGGGGAGAGGGAAGTCTGACCTCGGATAAGCGGAAGAAGATGGATGGATTGATGGATGGATTAAGTAATGAAGTTAAAAATTGTACTGATGTGATCCAGTTTAAGAGGTTGTTCAAATTAATAATGCTTACGAAGTACAAAGAAGAGGAATTATGAGAAAAACTTCAACCTTATTGTAAATAAGATATTCTTCATCTCATTATGCTAATAATGACTGAATTAATTAATTACATGTTACAAAACTGTTGTATTACTCATTCACAGATGTAATTTTACTATCTTACTACAAAAAAGGTCAGTAAATGAATGTATATATTTGTAAACGCTCTGAAGTGGGAAAGGGGCAGAAATAAATAAGCTTCCTTCTTCCTACTCCTTTTTGGACATGATGTAATGTGAAATGATATGAAATTGTCTGATGTATTATGTTGTAAGTATGTTCATGTTCGAAAGAAACTAAAGAAAGAAATAAAAGAATAATTGAGCTCATAATGCAATTTTACCAAGGGATAAAGTAACAGCACAAAGCACACATCAGTCATATTAAATTATGCATCAAGGCCAATACTGTAACGACATAAAATAGATATTTTTAATTTTGCCAGAGTACCTGGTTGGTTTCACATCTTGTTCAACCACTTACCAGAGGGAACAAGATATCTCTTTTTTCAAAAATCATCATCAAACAGCTTGAAGAAAGGGTAAAGTGCCATGACCGGCCACAACACAGAGTACTAACCACTATACAATTACAGCTGTTAACTATTCACAAAAAATTTAAAATTAAAAAATGCATGTTCCAGTCAGTAAATATTTATTATAAATGCAAAAAAAAAAGACACTGAATTTTGTTTCAGTTCAACTAACGAAAACGAACGACCTAGCCAGGAGTTGAACCTAGAATCTTCTGATCCGTAGTCAGACGCGTTATCCATTGCGCCACTAGACCTATGTGTGAAGCAGTTTTACTGTAGTACAGGTTGTATATCATAAACATTTTACGCCAAAGGAACACACAGTTTACATTAGGCTTACTACCAAAACAGGTCTGTACTGACTGCTTATGTTGGACTTTAAAATCCAAAATCCATGTAAAACTGGCATAGCTGTCAAAAATGAGCTTTGGATTCAAGCAATTGGCGAGCTTGAGCTTTGACAGTTCCCAGCTTGTCACTGAACATGCTGACTAATTCACCTTCACCTAAGATTGACAATATTGCCGTTCTCTCAGATGTTGGGCAAATCAGCAATGATAAAGGCCTGGGTAGCTCAGTCGGCAGAGCATCAGACTTTTAATCTGAGGGTCCAGGGTTCAAGTCCCTGTTCAGGTAACTGATGCTAACCTCCTTACACTTCTCTGAAGACATCCCTTTGCAGCAGTCATTGTAACCTGTATTTCAACTGTATTTATAGTTTTCAACAGCGATTGTTTTTTCTCTATTTCATTTGAAAAACTGAAATCCAAAAACATCCCCCACATCCACTTTAGCTCTGGTGGGAGAGCGTTAAAATGTGATCATCTGAAGGTTTAACATCAATACCTTAAACATAAATTGTTAGACAGTGTATCTGTATGAAAGTTGTGGTTAATCTTTTGCTGTAGGTGTGTTGGATGCACCCTCACATCACACTGAGCTCAGCTTTATTACTCTCAGTTTCAAGTTATACAGTCCAAGAAATACCCTTAAAGCAACAAATTTGTGTTTGAAACAGCCCAATGTAAGGGTCAGTTAAAGACCAAACATTGGCTTAAGGAACGATACACTGTTAAACCACGTAACGGTTGTCCAAATTGAAAATGGAGGAAAGGTTTGTAACAACTATTGCTAGGATTCCACCAGCAAGGCAGGCAGGTCAGGGAGACCATTTCAATATTGTAAGAGCCACAGAAGGCTTATTAGTAATAAGAATTAATTGAGAAGTTCACAGAGTTGTGCTGAAACCTGGGGTCGAACCAGGGACCTTCAGATTTTCAGTCTGACGCTCTCCCAACTGAACTATTTCAGCTATATGAATGATTTTTGGGTTCACATATCCAAATGTAACCAAGGTCTGCCCTATTGGTGACTTTTGAGGGGTGGAAGGAGGCCTTTCCAAGGGGTCTCAAAGCCTAGTCTAAAGAATGACAGCGCATTTCAGGGTCTCTAAAACATGTACCAAATTGCTTCTGAAGAATGTTTTACTACTGACAATTAAATGATTATTGCAAACAATCGGGAGATTTTTCAGAAATTTTCAAAAGTTCTTAGGGGGCTAATAGTTAAGTCTTCAGGTGGAAAAGAACTATGCTTAAAAAAAGGCAGTTTAAAGGGTGAAGTGCCATGACCCGGATTTGAACCGGGGTTGCTGCGGCCACAACACAGAGTACTAACCACTATACGATCATGCCTGTACCTACCCTCCCTGATTGATAATGTGTTTGCTTCCCTGATGTCTAATGTTAAACGATCTATTAAAGCGACATTCTGTTTGAACGACATCATGGAACTAAATCTCATTCAGTGTGTTAATACCTAATGTTCTGGGAACATTTCTGTCTCATCCAACAAATAAAGTCGATGGATGTCGTCCTTCATCCAGGTCATTGTATTCTCAGGTCATGAAATGGATTTACAACTGGATTGTTCAGTTTGTCCTAGATGACGTTTCGGTCCTTATACAAGCAGGCTTCATGCTGGCATGGCTTGTCAGTCATTAAAGTGGCCTATATGTTTTTTTTAGACCTCTCCCTTCATTCCATATATTCATACAGCTGTTGTGGTGGTGTTAACATAGTCATTGTCCAAGAGTCTCTTTAAAACCTGAGTTACATGGACTTGGTGAGTGTCACTGTCAGGTGAATAAATCAATATATCGCCAAGGTAGACATTCACAAAATGGTCCAGGAAGTCTCTTAGAACTTCATTGCTAATGGCTTGGAACACGGCGGGAGCATTGGTGAGTCCAAAGGGCATGACCCTGTATTCATAGTGGCTTCTGTGTGTGTTGAATCCGGTCTTCAACTTATCTCCCTCTCTAATTCAAACCAGATGGTAAGCCTTGCGTAGATCCAGTTTGGTGAATATTTTGACCTGTTGGAGTTGGTCGAAGACAGAAGACATGAGGGGAAGAGGGTAACGGTTCTCGATGGTAATGTCATTCAGTGGGCTGTAATTAATGCAGGGTTTTAACGACCCATCTTTCTTCTTCACAAAGAAGTACCTTGCTCCTGCTGGCGATGATGACGGGCGAATCAAGCCAGCTTCTTGTGATGCCGATATGTAATCGTTCATGGCAGCCCTTTCTGCACCAGAGACGAAGTACAGACGCCCCTTGGGAATAGTGGCACTGGGAAGCAGGTCGATGGCACAGTCGTGGGATTGGCGGGGCGGAAGTGACAGGGCTTTTGTCTTGCTGAAGACTTGTCGCAGGTGGTGATAACAAGAAGGAACAGACTTCAGGTCCGGAAATTTAGAGGCTTTGGCAGGATTGGCAGAAAAAGGATTAATTTCCTTGACACGTTTTCCCTGGACAGTAGAAAAAACACAGTTCTTGGTGCATTCCCTTCCCCATTCACTGATCTTCCCTGTTTTCCAGTTAACCCAAGGATTATGATGGTACAGCCATGGATGCCCCAAGATCAGAGAATGGGAGGGTGAAGTAATTAAGTACGGAACAATCTTTTCCTGATGGCAGTCAATGTTCATTTGGACTGGTTAACTGATGTGTGAGATAGTGAAAAGCTCCTTACCGTTGAAAGACCTCGCCCTAATGGTTTTAGCTAGCGGTTCTGACTTGAGTGCTAGTTTCTTAGCTAAACCCCAGTCCATCAGACTCTCGTCTTCCCCAGAGTCTATTAAACTCTAGATCTGTGGTCGTGAGATGAGTTATCGTGACCTTAGTGAGAGTGCGTGGCTTCTGGGGTACCGCCGGAATGTAACTCGCCACCTGGGATCCCTTGGTTGGACACGAAATGACAAGCTGGCCGCTCTCTCCACAGTAAAAACATCTCCCCTCCATCAGCCGCTTGCGTCGCTCCTTTGGGGTCAGTTGTGCTCTTCCTAGCTGCATAGGCTCCTCCTCCAGGTCAGTGCGGAGGTGAGTACATAGCTCCGGGGGTGAACGCTGAGTGGTCACCCTGCTAGGTGCGAAAGGATGGGTGGTTCTTCCTGCCGCAGCCGGTCCTACTCCTCGCTGTCGTTTGAGCTGGGCTTGTCGGTTGTCCATCCGGATGGCGAGTGCGATGAGGGCATCTAGGTTGTCTGGTAAGTTGGGGACGGCGTGGCAAAGTTGTTATAGTAGCCGTGCCAGCAATCTGAGGGTTACTGGTTCAATCCCAACCTTCTATCATCCTAGTCATGTCCATTGTGTCCTTGGGCAAGACACTTCACCCTTGCTCCTGATGGGTCCTGGTGAGCGCCTTGCATAGCAGCTCCCACCGTCAGTGTGTGAATGTGTGAGTGAATGGGCGAATGTGGAAATACTATCAAAGCACTTTGAACTCCTTAAAAAGGGGTAGAAAAGTGCTATACAAGTACAACCCATTTACCATTTTGGTCCAAGGGAGCAAGGAGGTCCTGATTGGAAGCTCCGAGAACCTTCAGAAAGACTTCATAGAGGGCTCCGTCTTCCCACCCGCTTTCTGCGGCTAGCATGCGGATGCGGGTGGTGTAGTCGCTTTAAATTGCTTAGCACTTGTGCCTTCTCTGCTGGAGGACACCTGGTCAAAAGTTTTAGTTAAAGCAGCTTCAAAGTCTGTGAATGAGTGGCAGAGTGAAGAGTTCCGCCCCCACTCGGCAGAAGCCCAAAATCTATACTTGATACACTAGACCAGGGGTGCCCATTACGTCGATCGCGATCGACTGGTCGATCTCGGAGGGTGTGTCAGTCGATCTCAAGCCAGGCATTAAAAAATATATATAAAAATTAGCAATCATCAATCCTACCAAGACTTCACTTTCGTCAGTTGTTTGACATTCTCGGCACCCGAGGATCTTGTGAGATGACGCTGGCTGCTGTGAGCTCATATTTAAGAAAAAAATCACTTACAGGGCGGACGCAGAGAAACACATTTTATTTCTAGAGACTCCGTACCTACTGTCAAAACTCTAAAGACCGACTGCACCGTTCCTGTCTTCACCATAAAAGACCTGTTTCATCCTGCCTGTGCTAACAAAATAAGAGTCTCCGAAAGCTAGCGTGCACAAGCTAGCAAGCTACGGAGTTTGATGCCAATGTATTTCTCCCCCGCCCTCAGCGACCGCTTTCTCACTTGCTTGCCCACCCGCACACTCACTGACGTCACTCACCTGCTGCCAGACATTAAAGGGCCCCACACATATGCTACTCTCATAACAAAGTGTTTAAAAAGGAGTATGCAAGTTGGACAAATGAGATGCCAAATCCAACCACTTTCATGTGGTATTAGACAGAAAGGAGGACTTTTTTTTTTCCTCCATTTGAAAATGCGGACGTTATCAGCACCACTGTCTAATTCCAATCAATGCAAGTCATCAGAATCAAATACACCAACTTATATTCTTGTCTTCATGAAAGAAAGGAATCTATGTGTGTTAAACATGCTTGTATTATCATTAAACACCATCAACTTGTTAACAAAAATGTCTCTTTCATAAATAAATAAATATAAATTATAAATAGGAATGAGGTAGATCTCCTCGACTTGGTCAATTGAAAAGTAGCTCGCCTGCAGAAAAAGTGTGAGCGCCCCTGAAGTAGAGTAACAAAAGATACAGTGGTTGGTTAATTGATTGATTGATTGTTCCACCTTGAGCAGTGACCACAGTATCCCTTCTGAAAATTGGGATGCGTGGACCCGGATATACTGCACAGTCCTACAGATATTATAGTACTTAACTACCGTTTGTTACATTCCTTGAAATTAGGATGCTAACAAGTTTTCAAACAGGAAAAATGGTTTATTAGAGTCAATGACTCAAATTCTGTATTGCGGGTTAATTTGAAACCAAGAATATATCTAAAAGATTAGATGGGATTTGAACCTTTTCTTACTGACACATTTGTCAACATTTAATCTTGTTAAGTCCACAGTGCAGAAATGTTAATGTTAATGCTTTGCATCCAATGAGCATAAACATGAGATGGGAAATAAATTATAAATTGAATGCACCCAGACAGGGTAGACAGTGATTCCCTGACCGGGAATTGAACCCGGGCCACAGCGGTGAGAGCACCAAATCCCATCCACTGGACCACCACGGAGACGACAACAATCCCAGGGATATGACAATTAACCCAGAGACTTGCTTTCTGCCTGCCTTTTTGACGGATGCACGAAGCCCCCACACCATGTCAGTTGTACAAAGTCAGAAATGTGTTTTGCAAAAGTCTTTGAGCGGGAACTTTTGTGTCTTAGGAAACTCCTGCAGGAATATGGACTTGGACTTGAAAAAAGTATACAACTCTAACAAGAGCGAACAGACGTTCCTTTCTCATGTCCTCTTTTGACTCCTTGGTGTAGTCTGTGTTGAGGTTGAGGTTGTTGTTTCCACACAATGTCACCAGACAGGCCATCTCCCTCCTGCAAGTGGCTCCGTGCCGACCAGCGATACGTCACTGCGGTGTGATCCGAATACAGGAACAAATACATGTGGCCTGAGTGTCTAAAGTAAGGGCTCAGATCTTCAAATGACAGGTTGACAAAAACATACATATCCACCTTTTAGCCATACCAAATCAATTACAACAAAACTGTCCATTGCTGTATTGAATAATTGATGTTGAAGATGAATACATTTTAGCATTTTTGTTTCTGGCACAGATGCCATGGACCTTTCTGAATTCACTTCTCTTTTGGAAAGTCTACCTTTTTCACTATCCTGGGGCTTCATCCTTATAACTGTGTGGGAAAGTCAGACCAAAAGCCTTTGTGATCTGCATACTTACAAAATGATTCAGGTTGATAAAACATGGTGTATTTACACTTTCGCTCATTTTATGTTGTATTTGGACTGCTGCGACATCCTCACCCCGGGTTGTGTTCTTTTTGATCACATTCCTAGCCTAAAGAACTCTCAAGCTTATGTTTTGGCCTGATTTCCACACGTTTTCCAGAGCATTCCAAATGAGGACCAAGCTAGATCTAATTGCTTAGGTCAGGAAAAAAAACAAGTGGGTTACCAGAACAGAAATGGCTGTGGTGGGATTTGAACCCACGCCTCCTGAGAGACTGGAGCCTAAATCCAGCGCCTTAGACCACTCGGCCACACAACCGGCGTAAATGTGTTTTATGATCAATTTATCGGCATTATGAGACGGCAAACATGACATGGCACCACTTTGGTTGTGGTGTGGCAGGGATAGGCTTGGATCGTTTGCTTGTCGTTTAGAAAACACTGGAAAATGCAGTCCTCGTGAGTATAGTGGACAGTATCTCCGCCTGTCACGCGGAAGACCAGGGTTCGATTACCTAACGGGGAGATGATTTTGGTTCCTCTTATTTTCATCAGTAAAAAATCTTCTTCAACCTTGAGCAGTGACCACAGTATCCCTCTCTGAAAATTGTATCAATCAATCAATGTTTTTTTTATGTAGCCCTAAATCACAAGTGTCTCAAAGGGCTGCACAAGCCACAACAACATCCGTGGTACAGAGCCCACATACTGGCAAGGAAAAACTCACCCCCGTGGGACATTGGTGACAGTGACTATAAGAAACCTTGGAGAGGACCACCTATGTGGGGAGACCGAAAGCAATAGATGTCGAGCGGGTCTAACATGATATTATGAAATTCCAGTCCATAGTGGATCCAACATAATAGTGAGAGTCCAGTCCATAGTGGATCCAATATAGTAGCGAGAGTCCCGTAATGTTGTATTGCTTGGACCCAAAGATACTGCACAGTCCTACAGATATTAAAGTACTTTACTACTGTTTTTTGCATTCCTCGAAATTAGGATGCATAACAAAATATCAAAAAGGGAAAATTGTTTATTAGAGTTAGTGACTCAAATTCAGTTTTGCGGATAAATGGTCCCTAGTGTGTGAATGTGAATGTGAATGTTGTCTGTCTATCTGTGTTGGCCCTGCGATGAGGTGGCGACTTGTCCAGGGTGTACCGTGCCTTACGCCCGATTGTAGCTGAGATAGGCTCCAGCGCCCCCCGCGACCTTATAAGGAATAAGCATTAGAAAATGGATGGATGGATGGGATTAATTTGAAACCAGATATATATAAAACATTAGAAGGGATTTGAACCTTTTCTTACTCACAAGTTTGTCAGCATTTAATCTTTTTTAAGTCCACAGTGTCGGTACCTCAACTGTTGGAAGTCCAGTTCTGTGGAAGAAACAAACGCCTCTACTCTGGGGTGCATTAGTACTATTTGACAACAACAAATTATTTTTGTCTCAGAAAACAGACAGATTTCTCACCAGGAAAACATACATCCATCCATTTTCTACTGCTTGTCCCAAGCGATGGTATGTTAATCTATGCCTCCATAAAACTAGGAAGCGTATACAGTTAGTAGAGTGGCGCAGCAGAAGCATGCTGGCCCCATAACCCAGAGGTTGATAGATAGAAGCTATTCTCTGCTATCTTGAGTGTTTTATGTGAAAGGTATTTGCTAGGTTCCACTTACACTCTTTGTTTTTAATGTGACCTCATTTTCAACCTCATCATCATTGTCATCTTCATTTTGAGAATACATACAACTGTCAACATTTTCAATTAAACCACCAAAATTCAACATGTTTACTTTGTACCATGTCTCATGTTTAGTACTCTCATCATCTGGTAACAGAGACAACAACGTTTTTTGCACTTTTGTGGTTGCATGATATAAATCCATAAACTTGCTAAATTCCTCCTTTAGGGCTGCAGAGCTGGCACTGAGCGCCAGGACGGACAGACTTTGCGGTGTCTTGGCTGGATGAGCAGGTATCGGACACCTCTGTCTTCTTGGACGTGTCCTCACTCATCCATGCGGACTGGACACTGGACGAGAGTTGGTTGGCGATCGAGAGTGGAGTCCACTCTCTTTGTTGCTTTGTTGGGTCTGCTCCTGTCTCTGGCCATGCTCTCTCCTCCCCAGCGGACGACGGCGTGGAACACCGCAGAGGCCACCACAGCGTATATTTTTATTTTACTTTTTATTCATTGCTGTATGTAGAAGTGGCTGGTTGCATCAGCTCCGCTACTTTAATGTCTTTCATGTCCTTTGTGTTTTTTGATGTTTCCCTCTTACATGAGTGTAAGAGGGATGTGTACTATGGCTATGAGTTATTTTTTTTTCCCTTGGCCTCAGTCTGGACCCCCTCTCCAGGGGCCCAGGCTTAGACCAATTTTTTTCATTTTAATCTTTTATTTTTTTCTCCCATCTACCCCACTTGTTTACCTGTATCTCACCTTTTTTGTAAGGGGCGCCGGAAGTTGGCAGAACCGTCAGCAATCCTGTTCTGTCTCCCTGTAATGTTTGTCTGATCTTAAATAAATAAATGATAAATGGGTTGTACTTGTATAGCGCTTTTCTACCTTCAAGGTACTCAAAGCGCTTTGACACTACTTCCACATTTACCCATTCACACACACATTCACACACACTGATGGAGGGAGCTGCCATGCAAGGCGCCAACCAGCACCCATCAGGAGCAAGGGTGAAGTGTCTTGCTCAGGACACAACGGACGTGACGAGGTTGGTTCTAGGTGGGATTTGAACCAGTGACCCTCGGGTTGCGCACGGCCACCCTCCCACTGCGCCACGCCGTCCCTATCTTGAATGGGATTGTGCTGAAAACTTTAATTTCCCCCACAGGGATTAATAAAGTATGTCTGATTCTGATTCTGATAGCTCATGTGAACGTGTTTCGTCATGTAACGCGACAATGACCCCCTCTTTTAGCGTTGAGTCTTTGCAACTTTGATTATCTTTCTCCCAGCAAACTTTCAATTTTGTGACCTAGGGCCTTGGGTGTCATTTTTACCACACGTTTTTTCCCCCTCAACCCCTTGCCCATCATTGTCACGTTGAGCCACACTGTCCTCCTGTGGCTGTTTATGTTGGTCAGCGCAGGTGTGTGCTCCCTCCTTCTCCATTTGGAAAAGTCAACCCACGCGCAAGTCAAGTCAAATAGTCACCAATGCATTGGATTTGTCAATATTTGTGTGCACACATTTTAACAATGACAATTTTTGTATTATTGCTGCTTCCATAAACAACTCGCGTTCCAGTGAGGCAGTTTTTGACTTAGTGTAGCGGTAAAGTCCTGAACTATTACTGGTACTGGTTGCCGAATATAAATGAAGCAAGTTTAGACGTTTGCAGCAAGCTAATAATTGATGTCCAGAATTGTGTCCACGTTTAACAAAACTATTTATTATCATAAAGTCTCGTTATAAAACTCACTTTGTAACAAAAACGGAAAATACAAATACTACCTGGCAGAGTCAAAAACTGTTGAGCCTCCACTCAGCAACACCTGAACAGGATCTCAGCTCCTCCCTAAGTAGCCTGGCACTTGGCCTTGAGCCAACCCCTTCAGTGACGTCATGAATTTGACGGACAAAAAGAGTATATGGCTCTAACAACTGTCATCTAGTGTATTGGGCTTGCAACTGTAAATAAACGTTCTTGTAAATGATAATATGATAATAATAAACAAGATGTAATTAAAGGACAACAGTTATCATTACAGTATCATTTTAAATGTTGCAATAAAAATTGAGATTTATTATCACAAACAATATTATTACCACACACAAAAGCACCAAAAAGTCGCAACATTGACAACAGGTATCGATTTCAGGGTACCGTAATCTTTGCCGTATCAGTTGAAAAGTGAACGGTACATATCCCTACCAGCAAGTGTTGTTGTACTGGAAACTAAATTACAATTAGTTACAATTAATTTTCATCACACACAATACTCCACTATGGAATTGTTGTTATATTAAAATGAGAAACAAATCCATCTTTGTACAGTAATGGTTTGAAAAAAGCATTTAGTCGCTGATGCACTTATCGAGTGATAAAAGTATTTTATTATTTGAAGACATCATTAAGTACGACCTGCAAATAGAAAAATATACAAAACAATATATATAAAGGCTTTCGTTCAAAATATTCTGATTACAGCATTTTATGTTTTTCAATTATTTACTATTTCTTCTTTACTGTATGTTCTGTGGAACTAAAAAAAAAAATAGCCATTACTTGAAAGCTTCCATTCTTCCAAACACAAAGGAGTTCATTTAATAAAAAAAGACAGAATTGACTACTAAAATGTATTTTTAGGATATTTTGCAATTGAAGACAACATTTGTTCGTTCTGTGACAGGGAAACAAAATAAACAGTTTATTTTCTGAATGTATGTACAATAGATCTCTGTGGGATGATGTACAATATTGGCTTTTGCCTGACACTCCGAACTGTGATTGCATACTAATGCACGTACTTGACTGAAAAAAGCAATCATCTATTTAGAAACATATTAAAAAGATTGTTACACGAACAACAATTTCACACATGTTATACGTGCTGATGTTGTTACAAAGTTAAAATTAAAGTCTTGACAGTTTATTTCAAATCCTGCAGTTTCATTTGCTGCTGCTGTTCTCACCAGCACACTTGTGTTTCTTACACTGGTACTTAGAAGAGAATCTTTCACCACACACACTGCAACTCAACACTTTCTCTCTTGGGTGTGTTCTCATGTGTACTACAAGGTTTGATTGGTCACAAAAGCTTCTCCAGCAGATTGAACAGGAAAACGGTTTTTCACCAGTGTGTATTCTCTTGTGTTTTTTCAAACTCTGACTTTCTGTAAAACTTTTACCACAGATTGAACAAGAAAAAGGTTTTTCACCAGTGTGTGTTCTCATGTGTACTTTCAAATCATGACTTTGTGTAAAACCTTTACCACAGGTTGAACAGGAAAAAGGTTTTTCTCCAGTGTGTGTTCTCATGTGTACTTTCAAATTATAACTTTGTGTAAATCCTTTACCACAGGTTGAACAGGTACAATGTTTTTCTCCAGTGTGTGTTCTCATGTGTGTTTTCAAATATTGAGTTTGTGTAAAACCTTTACCACATGTTGAACAGGAAAAACATTTTTCACTAGTATGTGTTGTCATGTGCACTTTCAAATTGTGACTGAGAACAAAACATTTACCACAGATTGAACAGGAAAAAGTTTTTTCACCAGTGTGTGTTCTCATGTGCACTTTCAAATACCGATTTTCTACAAAACCTGCACCACATATTAAACATATAAAAGGTTTTTCTCCAGTGTGTCTTCTCATGTGTGTTTTCAGATGACAAGGGTATTTAAAGGTTTTGTCACAGTGAGAACATGTGAAGTGTGTGTTGTCAATGTGACATGTCTTATCATCTTTAGAGTCTTCATCATCAGTGTCAGGAGAGTGTGACGTTGTGTCCTCACTATCTGATAGTGGAGCTAAGAGCTTGTCTGCTTGTGATCCTCCACAGTGGTCTCCATCAGCTTCTGTTGTCATGTGTTGTGTTGAGCTGCTGCTTGGAAGCTCCGCCTCCCTCTTCTCCTCACTTTCACCCTTGACCTCATCATCTTCACTCTTCACAGGGACACCAGTCACTGGGAACTCTACCAGTCCTTCAAATATATGGTCTTTTTTCTGCAACATCAAGGTATATACGTACTGACGCTTACATAGGTCTGGTGATAATGTTCCCCTTTAAGGCAGATGGTATTCTACACTTTGAAAAGTCCTAATGGACATGCAGTCAACTTGTCAAAAGGTTTTCAGACCTAATTTCACCTCCTTGACATAAATGGACGAAGACATGCTTACTTTAAAAGGCACACAATTTAACAATCCTAAAACAGGCATATCATGGGCAGTTATATGGGGGCCTGTATTACGGCGTTGTATTAAAATGACTATTTCCATCTCCAACATTAAAGTGAGTGTCACTAACACTACTGCACACAGGAAACCGTGTGGAGGAGAATTGCAAGTAGCCGAAACAAAGATTGTGAATGAGTGACAAGAGGCTCACTTTGTTCATGTAAGTCTACTGTGGAATAAACATGCTCAGGTGCTGAGAGCGATGCACAGAGTGAGACCTCTTAGTCCAGTTTAAAATCCACAGACCAAGAAGGAAACAGACGGACATAGCAATGTTTTGATGATGGCAAGAATTAAGTTATTAGGTTTATTTTCATTGATATCGGTCCCGGCCTACGATTGCATGAATATTTTAATGCCTCCAAACATCGTATTTAATGCTTTTTAATACCATTTAAGGCCTTAATTTAGGCAAAGTCCATTCAATGACTTTTAATGCGTTTTAATGATCCACAGAAAAACTGCCAAAGCTCCTAAATTTAAAGTATCAAACAACAAAACAAGTGCTTATTACATTTTAACAAAACAGAAGAATAAATGATTATTTCTTTTTAACAGAAGTGTAGATAGAAACACGTTACATTAGAAAGTTCCTAAATACAAATATTGTTAATGGAATTATTGAGACATTTCTAGAATGTATTTATGATTTTTATGAGATTTTGATAGAATTAAATGATTTAATAATGGCAAGGATCTTCAGCTCTCACTGGATTGGTTCGCAGCCGAGTGTAAAGCGACCGGGATGAGAATCAGCACCTCGAAGTCCGAGTCCATGGTTCTCGCCCGGAAAAGGATGGAGTGCCATCTCCGGGTTGGGGAGGAGACCCTGCCCCAAGTGGAGGAGTTCAAGTACCTAGGAATCTTGTTCACGAGTGAGGGAAGAGTGGATCGTGGGATCGACAGGCGGAACGGTGCGGCGTCTTCAGTAATGCAGACGCTGTATCGATCCGTTGTGGTGAAGAATGAGCTGAGCCGGAAGGCAAAGCTCTCAATTTACCAGTCGATCTACGTTCCCATCCTCAACTATGGTAATGAGCTTTGGGTCATGACCGAAAGGACAAGATCACAGGTACAAGCGGCCGAAATGAGTTTCCTCTTAGAGATAGGGTGAGAAGCTCTGTCATACGGGAGGAACTCAAAGTAAAGCCGCTGCTCCTCCACATGGAGAGGAGCTGGATGAGGTGGTTCGGGCATCTGGTCAGGATGCCACCCGAACGCCTCCCTAGGGAGGTGTTTAGGGTATGTCCAACTGGTAGGAGGCCACGGGGAAGACCCAGGACACGTTGGGAAGACTTTGTTTACCGGCTGGCTTGGGAACGCCTCGGGTTCCCCCGGGAAGAGCTGGACGAAGTGGCTGCGGAGAAGGAAGTCTGGGCTTCCTTGCTTAGGCGGCTGCCCCCGCGACATGACCTCGGATAAGCGGAAGAAGATGGATGGATGGATTAATACGTTCTAAGGCCAGCGTGGCTCAGTTGGTAGAGCGGCTGTGCCATCAACTCGACGGTTCCAGGTTTGAGCCTAGTCACAGCTGTTGTGTCCTTGAGCAAGGTACTTTACCCACCTGCTCCCAGTGCCACCCACACTGATTTAAATGTAACTTAGATCATGGGTTTCACTATGTAAAGCGCTTTGAGTCACAAGAGAAAAGAGCTAAATAAATATACTTCACTTCACTTAAAAGGGAGTCACACTTTATTTGTATTTCGCCTATCAAGAACAAATGTTTTTTTCATTTTTTATGCATTCTAAATAGTAAATAAATGCGATCAAAAGTCTGCTTACAATAGAGGCTATTAGAGTCACACAATTCTGACGACAAATAACTTAAAACACATCCAAACACCTCCATTAAGGTTTTATGTACATGCAGTAGGTATATATTGGTAGGTTGGTAATGCATGGCATCCTGCCAGCTGCTATGCTGACAGTTATTTTAGTACCTGTCATTAAAGACAAGGCTGGTAAGGTAGGGACTATGGACAGTTATCAACCTATTGCCCGAGCCAGCATGCTATCTAAAGTACTGGAAGGTGTGATAATATACAGAGTTGGGGATTTTATTTGCACCGCAGACAACCAATTTGGCTTTAAGAGCAAGTACAGCACTGACTTGTGTATTTATGCTTTAAAAGAAGCAGTAGAAAAATACAGAATGCAGTGCCCTACAATGTTGGTAGGGTTTATTGATGCATCTAAGGCATTTGACGGCGTCAACCATCTCAAACTCTTCACCAATCTGAAGCATAGGGGTGTTCTGGGTATATTCTGGCATATTGGTACGACAGGCAGATGAAGCAGGTAAAATGGGGGAGTTGTTTATCCTCTCCCTTTAGAGTTGGCAATGGGGGTACGGCAGGGTGGGCTTCTATCACCAGGCCTATTTAGCCTGTCTATGGATGACCTGTCAAGGCAGTGGGAGAATGCAGAACAGGATGCATCATGGGGAACACCTCAATCAACCACTTTATGTACGCTGATGATTTGGCCATTATATCTCCCAGTAGTGCAGGGTTCCACCAGCTTCTTAACATATGCTCAGACTATGGAGTCAAGTTTGACATCAAGTATAATGCCACAAAGAGTATGGTAATGATATGTAGGACCAAGGAGCATCAATATCCTAATTTCCCAGGTTTCTATTTGTCTGGTCAAACCCTGTCTGTGTGCAACAATGTCAAAAACTTAGGCCACATCATCAAAGACAAGTTGGAGGATGATGCTGACATGCTTGGACAGAGAAGAATGCTGTATGTCCAAGCCAATATGCTGGTGAGAAAATGTCATTACTGCTCTGATGAAGCGAAGGTGTACTTGGTTAGAGCTTACTGCACCCCTAAGTACACAGCACCCCTCTGGGTGAGGTTCAAGAAAGAGAGCTTGCACATATAATGACTGTCTCAGAATCCTGCTCAGAAAGGCCAGGGGTAGTAGTACCAGCAAGCTTTTTTGTGATTTATGGGTTAACACCTTCCACGCCACCCTGAGAAAACTGATGTTTAAGTTTATATGTAGACTGCAGGGGCCCCAAAATGGTTTGATTACACAGATAACAAATCCTAGGTGTAGTTCTGTTAGGTACCAATCCAAATATGGAAACACTGGTATCTGTGCCTCACAATACTTAAGTCTTGGGTTCGGTCCTGGGCTCGGGATATTTCTGTGTGGAGTTTGCATGTTCTCCCCATGACTGCGTGGGTTCCCTCTGGGCACTCCGGCGTCTCTCCACTTCCAAAGACATGCACTTGGGGATAGGTTGCTTAGCAACACTAAATGGGCTCTAGCGCGTGAATGTGAGTGTGAATGTTGTCTTTCTATATGTGTTGGTCCTGTGATGAGGTGGCAACTTGTCCAGGGTGTACACCGCCTTCTGCCCGAATGGAGCAGAGATAGGCTCCTGCACCCTTCGCAAAAAATGGATGGATGGATGTTGTCTGAGCCTTTAATAGAATGTGTAGAAGCATTTTAAAGTATATTTTATTGAAGCTTATAATTATTTACTATATGTTTTTTTTTTTACTGAATATGCACATGCATCCATTTAAGTTTATTCTACAAATGGACTGGGATAGATAACTAAATTTTACGGGTAGTTAAATTCGACAGAACAAGGACAACCACGCGGTTGCAAGTACCAGACGTATATACAGTATGTACATCATCCTCACAAGACAACCAAACTTCTTATACGAAATATATTTCAGAATAGTGGTCATAGTTCCACATAAAGTTAGTAAAGATGTGAGAGTAAGAAGTAAACAAACCTGTTCTGTGTAACACAACTTGATGTTTTTGATGTTGTCGCTCCTTCTCCTCTTTTGTTGGACAAAGTTCCTGTTCTTTCGCACATTTTCACCGAATCACAACACTTTACACTCACATTAGTTCCCTACTTAGCGATGTTTAAATAACTTCCGCGTCTATTTGTTAGCAGCTAACAAGCTAAACTAACTAGCCAGCTAAACTAGCTGCAAGCTATCTTAAGTGAAGCTATCAAACAGGAGAATTGTAAAAGTGCGCTCAGACTAATGTATCCGGCTACAAACAATTATTAACCGTGTGTACTCTATTAAACAACATATATGTAAGAATACAGAAATATAATGCCCGCGTTTGGGACTTCTCCGTCAGACGCCATCTTGCTTTATCACCACATCGGTCCACGCATGCGCGTATCAGACGTCACTACTGTTATGTCCTCAGTTTCACCTATATGCTTATTTAGGTGTCTTAATTTAATAATAATCAGGCAACACGTTTTAACTCAATGCCTCGGATCACTCCCGTTTATTAACAACCCTCCAGAGTTCAACTCTCCCCCCTTTTCGTCACGTCACACACTGAACACAGGCTACGGTGGCTCGAACATGACAAAACAGTACATGACAACTACCGCCAACTTGTTTTGCCACACTTACTTTCCATGGTTCTTTTGTGTCATCTGTATTTCAATAACAATGCCATCATAAACCATTACGTACAAAACCAACTTTATTAAAAAATACGGTATTTATCATGAATTCGCACAGATCTGTACACAGACATGAAACATAAACCATAATTTATGTTTACATATATTTATACATTAAGTGTGTAAATGTGTATGTATATATACTTTTATTTTAATATACTATGTATTAACATATTTATTATTAAAATATTTTGGAGTTTAAAAATATTGGTTATTATATATCTGTCTGTCTTGCTATGCAAACAAACGCCAACGTTCCTTTGACTCTCCTGCGCATGACACATCTCGCGAGAGCAGAGTGGTTCCGTCTTGTAACGTCAAGTGTGCGAACTGTCGTGAAAGCGCATTGACCCAGAAAGAAATAAGCAGCGTCTTTATTTGCTCTCCAGTTTGTAAATATTAATGTCATATAAGATACGTATGTAATTATTTGTTCAAGTTTAAAATCGTCCCAGTGCGCGAGAAGCACTTTGCTGCTTCTTGTGCTCGTTTATTGCTAGCTATCTTAGCTCGTTTGTTAGCTTAGCTTGTTAACTGCTAACAGAAGTTATCAACACATCGCTAAGTAGAGATCAAGTGTGAGAGTAAAGTGTTGTGATTGTGTGAAAATGTCTACGTTACAAATGTTGAGAGCGTTGGTGGATCAGCGACTAACTGCTGCCGTTGAAGAAATATTTGTAGTGTTAGAAAGAACGATAGCAGAATACGAGGTGGAACTTTCTAGAACAAAGGAGGAAAACAATCAACTCCTGGACGCTCTTTTCACGAAACATCAAGTTGTGTTACACAAAACAGGTTTGTTTACTTATTACTTTCAAATGTTTACTTATTTGATATATGACTAATAACAAGAAAATGACATTTGGAATATATAATATAATCACAATGACCAGTGGTGAAACAAGTCAGAGCTGGGTTTGGGGCCCCCTAAACCCAAATAATAAAGCTAATTCTAACATCATTTTACAACACACACATGCCTCTCTGGGTTTACTGCCAACAGTCCTTGACCAGGTTTTAAAACGTTTGCCAGGCATTTTTGCTGACATTTGTATTTATTTTCTCACTTTCACCACAGCATCAACCCGTTCACAGGATGTAGAAAAAATTTCAAAGGGGAATCTGATTTTATTATTTTATTTTGCCTATCACAATGCTTATGTAAGACAATATGTTTTTATTTGTATGCATTCTAATTCCTAAACAAACATTAGCAAAATTTGAACTATCCTAATTCCAACAATGGAGTTGATGCCTCAATTCTGCTCACAAAGCCCCCTAAATAAGAATTAGTTGATCAACATAATATACACAGAAGTTATTTTTTAAATGCTATCTATTTAAAACATGCTGTATAAATGCATATCCTCTGGAAATATGCCTTAACATAGCCATAAACTGGACGATACATTGTTAATTCAGATACAATTTAAAAATATATAGTTAAAAGTTCTATGGAATTTTTCAGTGCGCTTTTTTACTCTTTCCGACCAAACCTTAGAAGACCTTTTGTATGCAGTTTGAAAGGCTCAGCCGGAGAAAATAAAAACACAGAAGGTTTATTCATGACTGCAAAGTTATTGCCTTCATTTTCATTGACCATTTGTTTGATTAACTAATGTGTTGGACATTGACTTAAAATTTTCATGTCAATCACACAAACATGCGTGTGAGGGAGTTTTCTGTGTCTACGTACCTTCAACACATCCATACACCGGAGTGACATTTTTCCAAACAGCACAAGCCCCACATTTTCCTACCTATTCAAACCATTCCAACATCAAACTAACACTTTCTCAAAATCCAAACTAAATTCCGGTTTTCGTGGAAATTCAAACTCTTCAATATTCAAACCATTCCAAAATTCAAACTATTCTTACATTCATACTACATTCTGTCAACCTTTCAGTTCAACTTCAGCATTGGAGCATTCACACGTAATTACTTAAGAATTGCTTCTTCTAGTTATTATTATTATTATTATTATTATTATAACTAAATGTAGCTTACCACATTGAATGTGTGGACTGCATGAAAGATGTCTTCTCAGTTCTCACTCTAACACAATTTGAGTGTCTAGAAACACATAAATTAATCTAATCCATTATTATTATTAAGGTAAATAAGTTATATTTTGAAGGAATAGTCAGTTATCGGATTACTTCTTCCCAGTTTAACTGTGGTGACACTATCTAAATGAAAGCAAAACAGATGTCATCTTTCTTGGCCAACATATTGACTGTGCTCGTCCTTTTTTAGAGTAGACATGGCTCTCAAGATAAATGTGAAAATCACTGTAATTATTGTCCACCAGCAGGGGGAGCTCATCACTAGTACTACTGCGTGGAGGCTGGCATGTGGTACATTATTTCCTGTGTGTGTATGACTTATTCAGAGGGAGAACAGCAAACTAGTATGGATTGCAGGAATGACTTTTAAGATGTTGTTGTATGAATGAGGTGGATTGGACATTGGCCTGGGAAGGAATTCCCCTGAAGGTGTTCTTCATGTGTCAGCTGGAAGTACCCTGACTGCTGTGAGGGGAAACTGATGAGATTGTGAGATCATATGTTGGTGCAGGACAATCAATCAATCAATCAATGTTTATTTATATAGCCCCAAATCACAAATGTCTCAAAGGACTGCACAAATCATTACGACTACAACATCCTCGGAAGAACCCACAAAAGGGCAAGGAAAACTCACACCCAGTGGGCAGGGAGAATTCACATCCAGTGGGACGCCAGTGACAATGCTGACTATGAGAAACCTTGGAGAGGACCTCAGATGTGGGCAACCCCCCCCCCCTCTAGGGGACCGAAAGCAATGGATGTCGAGCGGGTCTAACATGATACTGTGAAAGTTCAATCCATAGTGGCTCCAAGACAGCAGCGAGAGTCCCGTCCACAGGAAACCATCTCAAGCGGATCAGCAGCGTAGAGATGTCCCCAACCGATACAGGCGAGCGGTCCATCCTGGGTCCCGACGAGCGGTCCATCCTGGGTCTCGACTCTGGACAGCCAGTACTTCATCCATGGTCATCAGACCGGACCCCCTCCACAAGGGAGGGGGGGACATAGGAGAAAGAAAAGAAGCGGCAGATCAACTGGTCTAAAAAGGAGGTCTATTTAAAGGCTAGAGTATACAGATGAGTTTTAAGGTGAGACTTAAATGCTTCTACTGAGGTAGCATCTCGAACTGTTACCGGGAGGGCATTCCAGAGTACTGGAGCCCGAACGGAAAACGCTCTATAGCCCGCAGACTTTTTTTGGGCTCTAGGAATCACTAATAAGCCGGAGTCTTTTGAACGCAGATTTCTTGCCGGGACATATGGTACAATACAATCGGCAAGATAGGCTGGAGCTAGACCGTGTAGTATTTTATACGTAAGTAGTAAAACCTTAAAGTCACATCTTAAGTGCACAGGAAGCCAGTGCAGGTGAGCCAGTACAGGCGTAATATGATCAAACTTTCTTGTTCTTGTCAAAAGTCTAGCAGCCGCAATTTGTACCAACTGTAATCTTTTAATGCTAGACATGGGGAGACCCGAAAATAATACGTTACAGTAATCGAGACGAGACGTAACAAACGCATGGATAATGATCTCGGCGTCTTTAGTGGACAAAATGGAGCGAATTTTAGCGATATTACGGAGATGAAAGAAGGCCGTTTTAGTAACGCTTTTAATGTGTGACTCAAAGGAGAGAGTTGGGTCGAAGATAATACCCAGATTTTTTACAGAGTCAACTTGTTTTATTATTTGGTCGTCAAATGTTAAAGTTGTATTATTAAATAGAGGTCGGTGTCTAGCAGGACCGATAATCAGCATTTCCGTTTTTTTGGCATTAAGTTGCAAAAAGTTAGCAGACATCCATTGTTTAATTTCATTAAGACACGCTTCCAACTGACTACAGTCCGGCGTGTTGGTCAGCTTTAGGGGCATGTAGAGTTGGGTGTCATCAGCATAACAGTGAAAGTTAATACCATATTTGCGTATGACGTCACCCAGCGGCAGCATGTAGATGCTGAAGAGTACAGGGCCAAGGACCGAACCCTGGGGAACTCCACACGTTACCTTAACATAGTCCGAGGTCACACTGTTATAGGAGACGCACTGCATCCTATCAGTAAGATAAGAGTTAAACCATGACAGGGCTGAGTCTGACATACCAATTCGTATTTTGATACGCTCTAATAAAATATTATGATCGACGGTATCGAAAGCAGCGCTAAGATCGAGGAGCAGCAACATAGATGACGCATCAGAGTCCATCGTTAGCAATAGATCATTAGTCAATTTTGCAAGGGCTGTCTCAGTCGAGTGATTTGCCCTGAAACCGGATTGAAAGGTTTCACATAGATTGTTAAACGCTAAGTGCTCATTTAGCTGCTCTGCAACAATTTTTTCGAGGATTTTCGAAATAAAGGGAAGGTGAGACACCGGTCGGTAGTTTACCATGAGGTCAGGATCGAGGTTAGGTCTTTTAAGGAGAGGATGAATAACCGCTTTTTTGAATGCAACGGGAACAGTGCCCGAGGAAAGTGATAAGTTTATAATATTTAGCACTGATGGACCTAATAATA
The DNA here is from genome assembly GCF_033978795.1 of Nerophis ophidion. Lineage (NCBI taxonomy): Eukaryota > Metazoa > Chordata > Actinopteri > Syngnathiformes > Syngnathidae > Nerophis > Nerophis ophidion. The sequence continues at coordinate 15,529,269 of NC_084638.1, forward strand.
CAAAAAGCTCCTTGATAAGTTTCCCAGGAAGTGGGTCAAGTAAACATGTTGTTTGTTTTATTCCATTTACACGTTGTAACAATCCTTCTAATGTTATTTCATCAAAACGAGAGAAACTATTTTGGATATTTGCAGTATCCGCCGTATATACAATCGTATCTGTGTTACTATAACCCAGTTGTAGCTGGGATGCATTGTCTTTAATCTCCTTTCTAATAAGTTCAATTTTCTTATTAAAGAACTTCATAAAGTCATCTGCCGAATGGGTGGAGCTACTGGAAGGAGTCCCTTGTTGGGTTAGCGATGCTACTGTACTAAACAATAATTTTGGATCGTTTTTATTAATGCGGATGAGATTTGAGTAATAATTAGTTTTAGCTAAGGTAAGCATGCGTTTATAAGTTATTAAACTATCACTCCATGCTTGATGGTGCACCTCAAGTTTAGTCGTGCGCCATTTGCGTTCCAGCTTTCTACATAATAATTTCTGAGCTCTAGTTTCTTCAGTAAACCATGGCGTACGCCTTTTTGGAGGCTTTTTTAACTTCAGCGGTGCTATACTATCAATGGTTTCGCGCAGGGCGTTGTTAAAGTTGTTAGTGAGGTTATCAATAGAGCTAACATACTTTGGGAACGGTGCCATTACCGAGGGCAGTAGGTCCGCAAGAGTCGTCGTTGTGGCAGCATTAATGTTGCGGCTGCTATAGCAGTTATTATTATTATTAGCTTGCCGAACATGAGTCTGAACTTCGAATTTTATAAGGTAATTATCGGACATTACTTTAGTACACGGGAGTATCATAACTTTGGAAACGGTGATACCTCTGACAAGCACTAGGTCTATCGTATTACCGCTGCGATGCGTCGGTTCATTTATTATTTGTGTAAGACCACAGCTATCAATTATAGTCTGGAGCGCCACGCACGGTGGGTCCAATGGGGTATTCATATGGATATTAAAGTCCCCCATTATAATTATATTATCGGCGTGCGTCACTAGATCAGCAACAAACTCTGAGAATTCACTAATAAAGTCCGAATAGGGCCCTGGGGGGCGGTAGATAACGGCCAGGCACAGAGGCAGAGGTGTGGCAGACTTCATAGAAAGCACCTCAAACGATTTATATTTATTATTTAAGTTAGGACTAAAGTTAAAGTTTTCGTTGTATATTAGTGCGACACCCCCTACCCTTTTGAGGTGACGGGCAATATGCGCATTCGTATAGTTAGGAGGGGATGCCTCATTTATCGCAAAAAAGTCGTCTGGTTTAAGCCAGGTTTCGCTAAGACCGATGACGTTAAGGTTGTTGTCTCTAGTGACCTCATTGACTAATAACGTTTTGGGAGACAAATATCTGATGTTTAGAAAGCCCATATTATAGGTAGTGGGCTGTTTAAGGAGTTGTTGATAAAATTATCCGTAGTAGCAATATTAATAATGTTGCGTTTATTATGCGCAGTGTACTTAAAATAATTACGACCATATCTAGGAATTGATATGACGGGAATTTTCAGATTGTCTACTTGGCGCTGCGATAAACTGAACGCATCATAATTTGCCACCTCAGTAGAACGCATGTCTAACTCTGACGTAGTCATAGACACAGTAGAAAAAACATTTTGTGAGTTGTGTATTATTCTACGAAAATTGCTATGTGTACAGGGATCATCCAGCCTGGCGCTGGCTAGTTCTAACTTAACTGACTCCATACCCAGGCTAGCAGGCTCTGTAATTGCCTGTGACCGGGCTTGCTCTAGTGCAGTTAGTCAAATGTGGCTCAATGCGAAGTCTATGTTCCGAGCAAGAGGATAGCGCCTTCCTGGTTAGGGTGAAGGCCGTCTCTCCTCAGCAAGCCAGGTTTGCCCCAGAAAGAGGGCCAATTATCAATAAACGTAAATCCCTGTTGTCTGCAGAAGCTATCCAGCCACTTGTTAAGAGAGACTAATCTGGTATATCTCTCATCATTGCCTCTCCCAGGCAGGGGGCCAGAGACAATTACTCGATGCCTGGACATCTTTCTGGCGAGATTACAAGCCCTGGCTATGTTTCTCTTTGTAATCTCTGATTGTCTCATCCTAACGTCATTGGAGCCAACGTGTATTACTATATTCGCATAACTAGTGGTGCGGTTAGCCTGCCGTACGTGTTTACTAGACCTGCTGCGAGTTAGCTCCCTAAGATTAGCTTCAATGTCAGGTGCTCTGCCCCCGGGAATACACTTAATTGTGGCTGGTTTGCTAAGCTTTATGTTTCGGGTGATGGAGTCCCCTATGACTAAAGTGTGGTGCCCGGTAGACTGGGGTGTAGGACTAGCTAAAGGGCTAAATCTATTATGCGTCTCAACCGGTACACCGTAGCTTGTAGGCCGGTTAGGGCTGCTACAAGCTGGGCTAGTTAGCTCGCTACAGCTAACGCTAGCAGATGTGTCCGCAACATCTAAAGTTACGAAATTACACTGCTCTAACTGGCGGACACGGCTCTCTAGCAAAGCCAACCTATCCATGAGTAAAGTGCACGAAGCGCAGGAAGCCATACTCACAGAAACTTTCCGTCGCCGAGTGGGGTGCCAGCTGTCTTCGGGAAGTGGTGGTCACGGTGGCGGGGGAGAAGCTTCCTTCAGACCGGCGCTGCCTTTCTCCGCTAGCCTCGTTAGCTTAGCAGCTAGCTAGCTGAGGGCGAAGTGGTGAGACAGAGATCGGGTGATTTGCAAGTTAAATTGAACTATTAAATATGTTCGATAAGTTGTAAATAAAGCTGCAAAACAGTTAAAATCACACAGATAGAACGATACTTAGCTTTTTTGCAACCAGAGCAGTCAGCGAGCAGTCATTCACGTTGACCCGGAACCCGGAACCCGGAATGTCTCATGTGACTGAGCAAAGCTGGACTTTTCTAAAGAGTGCTTGTTTTCCCCTGTCCCGCAGACGTCGAAGAAGAACCTCTACCTCATGAGCAGGAAGAAGAGCCACAATTCCCCAACATACATGAGGAAGAAGAGGTACCACATTCCCAACACATTAAAGAGGGAATGCAGGAGCCACAGCCCCCCTACATTAAAAAGGAAACAGCAAAACACAGCATCAGTCAGGAGGGAGAGCATATTGAAGGACTGGAGGAGTTCCCAGTGACTGGTGTCCCTGTGAAGAGTGAAGATGATGAGGTCAAAGGTGAAAGTGAGGACAGGGGAGGGGGGGAGCCTCCAAGCGGCAGCTCAACACAACACATGACAACAGAAGCTGATGGAGACCACTGTGGAGGATCACAAGCAGAAAAGCTCTTAGCTCCACTATCAGATAGTGAGGACACAACGTCACACTCTCCTGACACTGATGATGAAGACTCTAAAGATGATAAGACATGTCACACTGACAACACTCGCTTCACATGTTCTCTCTGTGACAAAACCTTTAAAGACATTTGGCATCTGAAAAGACACATGAGAACACACACTGGAGAAAAACCTTATGTCTGTCCAATCTGTAGTAAAAGTTTTGTACAAAGAAACCATTTGGAAGTACACTTGAGAAGACACACTGGTGAGAAACCTTACACATGTTCATTCTGCAACAAAAGCTTTTGTGACCAATCAAACCTTGTAGCACACATGAGAAGACACACAGGAGAGAAAGTGTTGAGTTGCAGTGTGTGTGGTGAAAGATTTTCTTCTAAGTACCAGTGTAAGAAACACAAGTGTGCTGGTGAGAACAGCAGCAGCAAATGAAACTGCAGGATTTGAAATAAACTGTCAAGACTTTAATTTTGACTTTCTAACAACATCAGCACATAGGACATGTGTGACATCGTTGTTTGTGTAACAATCTTTTTCATATGCTTCCTCATTTATAGATTAGATAATTTGAAATATAGAAGTGTCACATATCTGTATTTCTATTGTACTTTAACTTTAATTGCAAAAGGGGAACATCATCAGCAGACCTATGTAAGTGTCAATATATACCTTGATGTTGCAGAAAAAAGACCATATATTTTTTAACCGATTTACGAACTCTAAAAGGATGAATTTGGCGATTTAAACGCCTTTCAATTGTTCGCCTGTCGGAGCGATGACATTTCACCGGTGACGTCACATCGTGAAGTGACCCGCCATTTTCTCAAACACAATACACACACCAAGTCAAATCAGCTCTGTTATTTTCCGTTTTTTCGACTGTTTTCCGGTACCTTGGAGACATCATGCCTCGTCGGTGTGTTGTCGTAGGGTGTAACAACACGAACAGGGATGGATTCAAGTTGCACCAGTGGCCAAAAGATGCGAAAGACACTCTTTTGTTCCGCACATTTTTCCGACGACAGCTATGCTACGAGAGAGATGGCAAGAATGTGTGGATATCCTGCGACACTCAAAGCAGATGCATTTCCAACGATAAAGTCAACAAAATCACAAAAGTGAGTTTTGTTATTGTTATTGATTTATGTGCTAATCAGACATATTTGGTCACGGCATGACTGCAAGCTAATCAATGCTAACATGCTATTTAGGCTAGTTGCATGTACATATTGCATCATTATGCCTCATTTGTAGCTATATTTGCATCCAGCCTTTCCCTCCACCCACATTTAATGCCAAACAAACACATACCAACCGTTGGTTAGAAGGCGATCGCCGAATTCGTCCGCGCTTACCCCCGTGCCGCTGTCTGTCTTGATATGGCTCAATAGCTTCTGTTTCTTCTTTAATTTAGTTCTCGGTACCTGCCTCCACTCTCCAACCATTCGTTTCAATACATGTGTAATCTGTTGATTCGCTTACGTCGCTGAAATCCGAGTCTGAATCCTAGCTACTATGCTATACCTTTCTGTGCTATCCGCCATGTTTGTTTTTGGTGGCTTCACGTAGTGACGTCACAGGACAATAGACGGGTGGATATAGCGATGGTGTAAATAAGGCACTTTGAAGCCGTTTTTCGGGATATTGCGTGATGGGTAAAATTTTGAGAAAAACTTCCTAAAATAAAATAAGCCACTGGGAACTGATTATTTTTGGTTTATAACCATCCAGAAATTGTGATAATGTTCCCCTCTAATAATCCCATAGATTAGCCCAGTAGTTCTCAAATGGGGGGTACACGTACCCCTGGGGGTACTTGAAGGTATGCCAAGGGGTACGTGAAATTTTTCAAAAATATCCTAAAAATAGCAACAATTAAAAAATCCTTTATAAATATATTTATTGAATAACATTTCAACAACATATGAATGTAAGTTCATAAACTGTGAAAAGAAATGCAACAATGCAATATTCAGTGTTGACAGCTAGATTTTTTTGTGGACATGTTCCATAAATATTGATGTTAAAGATTTATTTTTTTTGTGAAGAAATGTTTAGAATTAAGTTGATGAATCCAGATGGATCTCTATTACAATCCCCAAAGAGGGCACTTTAAGTTGATGATTACTTCTATGTGTGGAAATCTTTATTTATAATTAAATCACTTGTTTATTTTTCAACAAGTTTTTAGTTATTTTTATATATTTTTTTCCAAATAGTTCAAGAAAGACCACTACAAATGAGCAATATTTTGCACTGTCATACAATTTAGTGAATCAGAAACTGATGACATAGTGCTGTATTTTACTTCTTTATCTCTTTTTTTCAACCAAAAATGCTTTGCTCTGATTAGGGGGTACTTGAATTAAAAAAAATTTCACAGGGGGTACATCACTGAAAAAAGGTTGAGAACCACTGGATTAGCCCCTATTTAAGATATACATATTTACTGGTTCACATCTGAAACATTTTCTGGACTACTTCAGGAAGCATATTATTATTTACTTCATTCATCATTTGAACAGTGGTTTTTTATTAACTTTTAAAATGTGTGACTTTATGAATCATTTGTTGGATTTCTATAATCAATTTTATTAATTATCTTCATTAGTCTCTTTTGTAATATGATGATTTTTTTTCCTGATTATTTTATATGTATGTCCCCAGACCTTTATGCAATATAAAAGTGAGAGAAAATGGCTAAAACAAAAAATCCCATTTTTGGGTTTTAAACATTTTAATGTGTTTTCTTTTCAAACATCCCCAAAGCAATATCAATGTAAATCAAAGTTCGGAGTGTCAGACAAAAACCAATATTGTACATCATCCCACAGAGATTTACTTTGCATACTGTTGGAGCCAAATCTCCTTATTTGTTTGTATTGTTTTTATTTAGTTTTCTCAAATTGATTGCTGGCCTCTGTTGATGCTTAATTTCCTTTTTGGCAGATTGCGCTGCCCACTTTCTCTTGAGAACCAGGAAGTGTTGACAGGGATGAGACCGTTGCTATGGTGCGGTTGCCATGGTAACGTCATTTAATTGGGTTCAGGTGGGAGCACTCTGGGGCAATTGCATGGAGGACACAAACTGTTTACGACGAGCGTGGTCAGGTCTCGCTGCTGTGACAATGTTCCATTCAAACCAAGGTCAGCATACATTATGTTCTATAGCCTACATTTGATTTCATTTTGATAGCTTAAAATAAACAGATTGTCATGTCCAAACATATTTCCTCAGTACTGGACATTGAATCATTTGCACGTGTCAAACTAGTCAACACAGTCGCCCTCAGTATCAGCTTAAAGGTAAAGGCTGTACATCCATCCATCCATTTTCTACCGCTTATTCCCTTTGGGGTCGTGGAGGGTGCTGGTGCCTATCTCAGCTACAATTGGACGGAAGGCGGGGTACACCCTGGACAAGTCGCCACCTCATCGCATTGTCAACACAGATAGACAGACAACATTCACACTCACATTCACACACTCGCGCCAATTTTTAGTGTTTCAATCAACCTATCCCCAGGTCCATGTCTTTGGAAGTGGGAGGAAGCCGGAGTACCCGGAGGGAACCCACGCAGTCATGGGGAGGACATGCAAACTCCACACAGAAAAATACCCAGCCTGGGAATGAACCCCAGACTACCCAGGACCGTCGTATTGTGAGGCAGACGCACTAACCCCTCTGCCACTGTGAAGCTATACGACTACCATAAGTCAACTTAACTACTACCATAACTCAACCTGTACTACTATCATAAGTCAACTTAACTACTACCATAACTCAACCTGTACTACTATCATAAGTCAATTTAACTACTACCATAACTCAACCTGTACTACTATCATAAGTCAACTTAACTACTACCATAACTCAACCTGTACTACTATCATAAGTCAACTTAACTACTACCATAACTCAACCTGTACTACTATCATAAGTCAATTTAACTACTACCATAACTCAACAAGTACTACTATCATAAGTCAACTTAACTACTACCATAACTCAACCTGTACTACTATCATAAGTCAACTTAACTACTACCATAACTCAACCTGTACTACTATCATAAGTCAATTTAACTACTACCATAACTCAACAAGTACTACTATCATAAGTCAACTTAACTACTACCATAACTCAACCTGTACTACTATCATAAGTCAATTTAACTACTACCCTAACTCAATCTGTACTACTATCATAAGTCAACTTAAATACTACCATAACTCAACCTGTACTACTATCATAAGTCAACTTAACTACTACCATAACTCAACCTGTACTACTATCATAAGTCAACTTAACTACTACCATAACTCAACCTGTACTACTATCATAAGTCAATTTAACTACTACCATAACTCAACAAGTACTACTATCATAAGTCAACTTAACTAATACCATAACTCAACCTGTACTACTATCATAAGTCAATTTAACTTCTACCATAACTCACCCTGTACTACTATCATAAGTCAACTTAACTACTACCATAACACAACCTGTACTACTATCATAAATCAATTTAACTACTACCATAACTCACCCTGTACTACTATCATAAGTCAACTTAACTACTACCATAACTCAACCTGTACTACTATCATAAGTCAACTTAACTACTACCATAACTCAACCAGTACTACTATCATAAGTCAACTTAACTACTACCATAACTCAACCTGTACTACTATCATAAGTCAACTTAACTACTACCATAACTCAACCTGTACTACTATCATAAGTCAATTTAACTACTACCATAACTCAACCTGTACTACTATCATAAGTCAACTTAACTACTACCATAACTCAACCTGTACTACTATCATAAGTCAATTTAAATACTACCATAACTCAACCAGGACTACTATCATAAGTCAACTTAACTACTACCATAACACAACCTGTACTACTATCATAAGTCAACTTAACTACTACCATAACTCAACCTGTACTACTATCATAAGTCAATTTAACTACTACCATAACTCAACCTGTACTACTATCATAAGTCAACTTAACTACTACCATAACTCAACCTGTACTACTATCATAAGTCAACTTAACTACTACCATAACTCAACCTGTACTACTATCATAAGTCAACTTAACTACTACCATAACTCAACGTGTACTACTATCATAAGTCAACTTAACTACTACCATAACTCAACCTGTACTACTATCATAAGTCAATTTAACTACTACCATAACTCAACCTGTACTACTATCATAAGTCAACTTAACTACTACCATAACTCAACCTGTACTACTATCATAAGTCAACTTAACTACTACCATAACTCAACCTGTACTACTATCATAAGTCAACTTAACTACTACCATAACTCAACGTGTACTACTATCATAAGTCAACTTAACTACTACCATAACTCAACCTGTACTACTATCATAAGTCAATTTAACTACTACCATAACTCAACAAGTACTACTATCATAAGTCAACTTAACTACTACCATAACTCAACCTGTACTACTATCATAAGTCAATTTAACTTCTACCATAACTCACCCTGTACTACTATCATAAGTCAACTTAACTACTACCATAACACAACCTGTACTACTATCATAAGTCAATTTAACTACTACCATAACTCACCCTGTACTACTATCATAAGTCAACTTAACTACTACCATAACTCAACCTGTACTACTATCATAAGTCAACTTAACTACTACCATAACTCAACCTGTACTACTATCATAAGTCAATTTAACTTCTACCATAACTCACCCTGTACTACTATCATAAGTCAACTTAACTACTACCATAACACAACCTGTACTACTATCATAAGTCAATTTAACTACTACCATAACTCACCCTGTACTACTATCATAAGTCAACTTAACTACTACCATAACTCAACCTGTACTACTATCATAAGTCAACTTAACTACTACCATAACTCAACCTGTACTACTATCATAAGTCAATTTAAATACTACCATAACTCAACCAGTACTACTATCATAAGTCAACTTAACTACTACCATAACTCAACCTGTACTACTATCATAAGTCAACTTAACTACTACCATAACTCAACCTGTACTACTATCATAAGTCAATTTAACTACTACCATAACTCAACCTGTACTACTATCATAAGTCAACTTAACTACTACCATAACTCAACCTGTACTACTATCATAAGTCAATTTAAATACTACCATAACTCAACCTGTACTACTATCATAAGTCAACTTAACTACTACCATAACTCAACCAGTACTACTATCATAAGTCAACTTAACTACTACCATAACTCAACCTGTACTACTATCATAAGTCAACTTAACTACTACCATAACACAACCTGTACTACTATCATAAGTCAACTTAACTACTACCATAACTCAACCTGTACTACTATCGTAAGTCAACTTAACTACTACCATAACTCAACCTGTACTACTATCATAAGTCAACTTAACTACTACCATAACTCAACCTGTACTACTATCATAAGTCAACTTAACTACTACCATAACTCAACCTGTTCTACTATCATAAGTCAACTTAACTACTACCATAACTCAACCTGTACTACTATCATAAGTCAACTTAACTACTACCATGACTCAACCTGTACTACTATCATAAGTCAACTTAACTACTACCATGACTCATGTTTCCTTTGATGTAAAGGTTGCAGAGCACTGTCAGTAATGAAGGCATTTATATGATTTACCCATTAGTTTCACATTTCTTCATACTTGTGAGTACACATAAATCTCTCTCAGTTCATATTTACTGGTTCACATCTGAAACATCTTCTGGAAGCATATTAATATTTACTTTATATCTTTTGAGCAGTGGTGTTTTAAACAAGATCATTTAATTTTAAAATGTGACATTTGAAGTAATGTTGCTGGGAAGCCTACCAAATGAAAAAAGAGGGGGGAGATATAGGCAATAGAGAATTTAAGTCCCTACCTTTAGTCAAAAATGATTTATGACCCCCCATAAAACAATGATTTATGACCCCTCAAGGTCAAAGGTCAATGATTTATGAGGGGTCAAGTTCAAAGGTTAATGATTTATGAGGGGGTCAAGGTTAAAGGTCAAAGTCAAAGGTCAAAGTCAAAGGTCAGGTTCAAATGTCAAGGTCAAGTGGGTGTGGCTTACCCGGAAGAGGGTGGAGTTAAGACCTGCGGTGGGAGTGGTTAAACCAGGAAGAGGGTGGAGTTTTAAACAGAAAGAGGGCAGAGTTAAGACCTGCGGTGGGAGTGGTTAAACCAGGAAGAGGGTGGAGTTAAGACCTGACAGGGAACAGAGGAGGGATCAGTTTTTTTAAGAAAGCAATGTCATCTGAGCAGCATGTGACCATATATTTGATAGTTTAAATGTTTACGATCGTTTGAAACAACTTCCAGATTTCGATGTATTGATGGCTGGGAATGTTACGTGTGGAGATGTGGACACGCACACACACACACACACACACACACACACACACACACACACACACACACACACACACACACACACACACACACACACACACACACACGTAGAGGAGGGGTACAAAAGGGCGGTGTAAGGCTTAGTCATTATTTGGAGCTTTATACGTTAGCGTAAAGACTTTGTTCGATTCGGTCATGATTAGTGAAACGCCTGTGTCGATTTATAAAAATAATAAAACTTACATTGACGCTCCGCAAAAAAGTCGAGTGTTTCTAAATCGTATTCAGATGCCGCCGACCGAGTCTTTGCGTGAGAAATGGGACTTGGAAGGGGAGGGATCTTTTGGATTTGTATTCAGATACGAAATGGGTGATATCTGCTTATTTCAGCTAAAAGAAAGAAGAGACGGAAGCCCTTTCTCGATATTTTCATCGTTATCTACCGTGGATTGGGAAGTTTTTGGTGGACACGCACACACACGCACACACACGCACACACACACACACACACTTCACACACACACACACACACACACGCACACACACACACACACACACACACACACACGCACACACGCACACACGCACACACGCACACACACACACACACACACACACACACACACACACATTCGTACGCACTGAAACAACTTCCATACCTCACGAAAACATATTTAAACAGATGGAAAAAACTATCGCAGAACACAGTGTCACGTAGCAACTGGTCTTTACGGTCGTCTGAAACAACAGGTCAGTTTGGGGTACAAAGCAGGGTTCAGTTTTTATGGGAGCTTGAGAATGTCGTATGAATAGCAACTGGCCACCCATTTGACAGTTTAAATGTTTACGATCGTCTGAAACAACAGGACACGCACGCACGCACACACGCACGCACGCACACACGCACGCACGCACGCACGCACACACGCACGCACACACACACACATACACACACACACGCACACACACACACACACACACACACACACACCATTACCTCTGCTTTACCATGTTATTAGACATTGGTTTAACTCCATTTAAGCATTTAAACGTTAAAAGCATTGCACTTGTACGACGTTGTAATACTTTTTTTTTACCAGCCGATGACGACGAAGTGAAAGACGATGAACTTTGCTTAAACGGTCTTACAAAGTTGGAAGATGATTATCGAGGTGTGTTTAAACCTTCGAATTATTTAATATTGTGTGTATTCATTATTTTGTTTTATAGAGGATTTGCCGTAAGATCCTAACGCGATCGTTTTAACACAATCGCAGTCTGGTGAGTCAAATGATTCTCATTTTACAAGAAAAAAAACATGCGGTATACGATACATATATACATATATTTACTTACATCTCCGGCTCGCTCGTCTCCCTTAAAGCTGGCGGGTCCGTCAACGGCCGTTCCAGGCAGAGGAGAAGGCTTGATTGTGCCAAAGACTCCAGACATCGAATCCTTGCTCCGAGGGGAAATCATCGAAAACGACGGTGAATGTCCGACAGGCACCCGCTGTAAGTTTTTCTCGTTTTCTGTAAGCTTTTTAAGATTCTCAGGAGCTTTAAAGAGCTCCTCTCACTCTAATGTCTTTCGCTCAAATGAATTTCGCGCCTAAGGGGAATGGGCGGGGACTGATTCCGGAGGTGGGCGGTTGTTTCCGCCAAGCAACCTTCTGGTTGAAATGGAGTGTGGATCAAGATGGATCCCTACTCTATATTCTTTTATTTAACCCAATGTTTTTTAAATACGTGTATAATGCTTTATATCCTATGTGTTGTGAATTCCATCCTACAATATCTTCCAAGGAACCCAAAGAAATGTTACCACACCTCCCGCTTTATTTATTCTATAGATTACCTGAACTATTTCATAAACTAAATCTTGTCTTGTTTCTGATGCTATGTTTTTTTATGCTCATCAATGCACTGTTGGACTGCGAGCACACAACTACTTTCCTTGCTTTGTTTTCCTCTATCCAGTTAACTGCCATATAAATTGCTACCAATTCCCCCGTAAAAACAGATAGTTTATCACTGATTATTTTATTTAATACTATGTTTCCTTGTGGGATAACTGCTACAGCTCTTACCTTTATTTTTTTTATATAGTTTTTGATGCATCCGTATATATCATATCTCAATCCATTTTTCTATCCGGTAACTATTTAAATTTCTATTCTTTAGTAATTGCATGTTTTCTTTTGGGTTATCAAACATCCACGGTGGTATTGCAGGCATTGGTACTGTAGGACTAACTTTAATATTGTCAATTTTAACTTTATTACATATGTCTCCTATAATCCACCCAAAACTATTCTTTTTTGTTTTCTCTTTTTCTTGGCAGATTGGTAGCACTGGACAAGTCGGATATCCTTGCTTGGATCCTTTTAAAGTTGCCCGATAAACTGCTGAGAGTTGATCTCTCCTCTTGTCCAAAGGTTTTTCGTTCATTTTTACTTGTAATACTGGCACTAGGGTTGATGTAGTAGCTCCACAACATAACCTTAAAGCCTGTGACTGGATCCGGTCTATTTTCCCAAGTCATGTTTTTGAAGCAGATTGGTAAATAATGCATCCGTAATCAATAACAGATGGAATTAAAGTTATAAATATATACATGTATTGTTTTCAACGTTAACCTATCAGCCCCCCAATCATTACCCCTCAAAGCCCTCATTATATTTAACACCTTTTTACTTTTTCCCCTATTTTTTTATTTTCCGGAAGGAACACTCCTGAAGGAATAAATAAAGTACTATCTAATCTAATCTAATCAAATCTATTTTGCTGATGTGGGTTGACTAGTTCATATTTTTATCAAACCATATTCCTAAATATTTAAATACTTGTACCTCTTCTATATTTTCACCTTAGAGTTTTTATTTGGAGCTTGTTTGGTACTTTTGTCTTTGTAAAATGTATGACTTTTGTCTTTCCAACAGAGAATCTTAAACCTCAAGCCGTTCCCCAGTCTTGAACATTATTTACCACTTTGTTAGTTTTTTGATTATTTCTTTTGACTCTAAATAATATACTAGTCTTTCATTAATCTTTTTTTTTTTCCATTACTTTTCCCCAAATTTATAATTTCCTGCCTCTTCCGGGTCTTACCCTGACTTGCATATTGGAATTGTTACCGCTAATTTTCCCCTCTGCCGGTCATTCTCCTTCTTCATATATCCTGTCATATCATTTCAAGACCACTTCTTTGACGATGCCACCTAAGTTTTTGATCATTTGATAACCCGCTAGGTCTTTCCCCGGTGACGTATTTTTAACCTTTTTCAAAATTCGAACCATTTCATTCAAAGAAAATGTCATATCCATAGTGTTGGTAAAGCTATTAACGTTGTCTTCCATCATTTCCCCAATATTTAAACTCATTGTTTTTTCTCTCTTTTGTTTTTCCACATTTCTCAAATTATCATTACTGTGCACTTTAACACATGTTTTTGCTAAAGGTTCTGCTGTTTCTTTACCCGTGACTACATCTTCTTTGATAAATGTGGCACATCATCCTCTTTACCCTTCATTCCTATCTTTACGAATCGTTATATATCCTTTTATTATAAAGTTTAATTTTGGCTTCAGCCCTGTTTCTTGAATACAAATTATACGTGGTTTAGTTTTCATATTTTAATATATCCCTTTAATTCATGTTCGGTTGCTATCAAACTTCTGGCATTCCACCGGACCATTAATAGGGTGTTGGAATGTGGTAACATGACTCCGTCACGTCTACTCTCCGTAGTACAGCTTGCACCCGGTACCAAGATAGTTCTTTCAACAACTTTGATGCTGCTTTGACAATTATTTTGATCTTCTCAGTCTTATTTTTACTTTCATTTTGTATCAAAGCTGAGTTGTGCTCTCTGGTTTATTTTGCAAATGAACCGACAGAACATGATCATGTACAAGACTCGCCTACCCACAATGCACTGCAACCCAACGCTCCTGGTCGGATGTTTTTTTCGGGGTTCATGGAGAGATGCGGTAAAGAGTGGTAGCCAAGACACACGGTCACACACGGTCACACACGGTCACACACGGTCACACTCGGCAATTATTTTGACCTGGGGAGCAGATATAGAGGAAAAAATGTGTCTGGGGGGCCGGGATATCTGATTTTCAGGTACAAAAAACTTCACAATGACACAAAATAAACACAACAGTTAAACCTCACACTAAAAACAAGACATTGACTTGTACGTTCAAAAGACAGAATAGAACAAGTCAAGACATGCAATGCCATCTACAAAATGTTATGTAAATGTTAGTCATTACACACGCGGCTATGGTTTTGATGTATTTGTTACAGACATGTTTACGTCAAGTAACATCACATGGTTCCATTTGCACCTTTCAACAAATCTGAAAAGGAATATTAAGAAGTAAAACTTATATTTAATCCTACCTCTTCTCCGAGCACACGGTGACCGTACATACGGGTCGAAAAATGTTGACCTAATTCAGCATTTCTCAAAGTGTGGGGAATAGAGACATGACAGGTGGGGCTCGAGGAAAGGGAGGAAATTTTTTATTTTTGATTTTTTTTTTACTATGCTTTCATTTTCTATACACACTGTAAATCACTTTGTGATTCTGTCTGTGAAATCCGCCGTATAAATAAATGTAAATTACTTATTTTTCCTGTAGGCTTTAAATTTCTCGGCAGGAGCGAAAGTTTGACAGACATAGCAACAGTAACTTTTGCAGGCAGGGCTAAGAGGAACAAACTTTCGCGCGGATGGGTAGCAGGCTAATGTGCGAACCACAATTACACAAAATGGATACATTTGCAACTCGCACCTCAAAGGTCTGCGGAGAAACAAAAATATGACGGGTCTAATCAACCAAAAAGTCAACCTAAAAGAAAATATGGCGAAGGGTATCTTGCTCTTGGATTCACGGCAGCGGAGGTGGGGGCAGAGGAGAGACCCCTGTGTGTTCTTTGTCTAAAACGGCTAGCAGCAAACAGCATCAGGCCCAACAAAGCAAAGAGACAACTCGAGACCACACATGATGTCCAATAAATTGTTTTGTTGGGGCGATGGGGGTAGGTGGGCCTTGAGTCTAAAGTGCTGATGACAGAAAAAAAAAAAGTTTGAGAAGCCCTGACCTAATTGTACGGATCTCACTTTAAACGGCAAACCGATCATTTAAATGTTTTCACTTTGAATATGAAACGAGGAGTAAAATGTACAATATTATCAATTATTTCACAAGGACATGTTTTAAGGATATTGTACAGTATAATTAAATCTAAAATGAATGTGATCACTTTCAGGATCATTTTATTTTTAGCCAGTAAACAACTGTTATGTACTTTTGAATCGGGTTTTCCCCTTTAAATAACAAAAATTATAGAATTTTACAATATTCATTATTATTAAATATTAAATGTGCCAACTAGTTTTACGGCATACATCATTCCCCCTTTACCCATTTGTTAAAAAGACGAAAGTTGATGCGAACGCCTACGTGCTGTCAGAAAACTAAAAGAAGAAGAATGCCTTTGTGCAATTACTGCTATCCTGGCACAAGTTATAAAACAAACAAAGTTACCAAATTTTTTTTCTGAGGAGACAAAACGAAAAAGAAAGAAAAATAATAAATCAATCAATAAAATGCATCAGTCAAATAGTACAGGCAACTTCGTTAACATGGAGCCACAGACAATTTCATTCAAAAAGTCCCAATTGCTAACATAAAGATACAACAACAAATAAAGGCAAAGAAGGCCTAGTAGGTAATTACAACAACAGACAAAGTATTAAAAATGTCGGTCCAATAACTGCACAGGGATGGGCAGAGCCAAAACATGTGTAGCAAGTAAGCTGGAGACTGTTGACACTGAAATAAGGCTATATGTGGCACAGATACAAGATTTATAAACTCTACTTAAAGCCCCACTTAAGAATTTTCAGTTTTGGTTTATATTGGCCGCACCAGTGAACCAATGCGATGGCGTTTTCCCAAAAGGAAAACCACATTTACCATGAGGACTAGCGCATATAGCGTCCAACTGACACGATAATGCCACAATGATTCTGTATTACTGAACTTTCCACAGTAGGAACCTACATTCGTTTTCTACCACTTATTCCCTTTTGGGGACGTGGGGGTCGCTGGCGGCTATCTCAGCTACAATCGGGTGGAAGGAGGTGTACACCCTGGACAAGTCGCCCCCTCATTGCAGGGTCAACATAGACGGACAACATTCACACCAACCTACATATTTTACTCAAACCTTATATTTGCAGTTTGAAGTCACTGCATTGTTTTTGTCTTGTACAGTTCTTTTGAGTTTGTTGCGTGGTTGGTCAGTGTGGAACTGCAAAGTATCGCGCTGGTGGGTATTTATTGCTACCACACAAATTTCCAGTAGCTAAAATTAGTATTATTATTCTGATTTGAGCATTGAAAGTCACTTACTAGTTTAGCAGGAACAGATCCAAAGCAGCATTGGTCTAAAATCTCTTGTCTTTTGACCTCACGCAAGTTAGTGAAAGTCGTGCCATTGTTGATCCTTGATTGTCCCTCCCTTTTTTTTTTTTTGAAAACCCGATTCAAAAGTACATAACAGTTGTTTACTGGCTAAAAATAAAATGATCCTGAAAGTGATCACATTCATTTTAGATTTAATTATACTGTACAATATCCTTAAAACATGTCCTTGTGAAATAATTGATAATATTGTACATTTTACTCCTCGTTTCATATTCAAAGTGAAAACATTTAAATGATCGGTTTGCCGTTTGAAGTGAGATCCGTACAATTAGGTCAGGGCTTCTCAAACTTTTTTTTTTTCTGTCATCACCACTTTAGACTCAAGGCCCACCTACCCCCATCGCCCCAACAAAACAATTTATTGGACATCATGTGTGGTCTCGAGTTGTCTCTTTGCTTTGTTGGGTCTCAGGCTGTCTGCTGCTAGCCGTTTTAGACAAAGAACACACAGGGGTCTCTCCTCTGCCCCCACCTCCGCTGCCGTGAATCCAAGAGCAAGATACCCTTCGCCATATTTTCTTTTAGGTTGACTTTTTGGTTGATTAGACCCGTCATATTTTTGTTTCTCCGCAGACCTTTAAGGTGCGAGTTGCAAATGTATCCATTTTGTGTAATTGTGGTTCGCACATTAGCCTGCTACCCATCCGCGCGAAAGTTTGTTCCTCTTAGCCCTGCCTGCAAAAGTTACTGTTGCTATGTCTGTCAAACTTTCGCTCCTGCCGAGAAATTTAAAGCCTACAGGAAAAATAAGTAATTTACATTTATTTATACGGCGGATTTCACAGACAGAATCACAAAGTGATTTACAGTGTGTATAGAAAATGAAAGCATAGTAAAAAAAAAATCAAAAATAAAAAAATTCCTCCCTTTCCTCGAGCCCCACCTGTCATGTCTCTATTCCCCACACTTTGAGAAATGCTGAATTAGGTCAACATTTTTCGACCCGTATGTACGGTCACCGTGTGCTCGGAGAAGAGGTAGGATTAAATATAAGTTTTACTTCTTAATATTCCTTTTCAGATTTGTTGAAAGGTGCAAATGGAACCATGTGATGTTACTTGACGTAAACATGTCTGTAACAAATACATCAAAACCATAGCCGCGTGTGTAATGACTAACATTTACATAACATTTTGTAGATGGCATTGCATGTCTTGACTTGTTCTATTCTGTCTTTTGAACGTACAAGTCAATGTCTTGTTTTTAGTGTGAGGTTTAACTGTTGTGTTTATTTTGTGTCATTGTGAAGTTTTTTGTACCTGAAAATCAGATATCCCGGCCCCCCAGACACATTTTTTCCTCTATATCTGCTCCCCAGGTCAAAATAATTGCCGAGTGTGACCGTGTGTGACCGTGTGTGACCGTGTGTGACCGTGTGTCTTGGCTACCACTCTTTACCGCATCTCTCCATGAACCTCGAAAAAAACATCCGACCAGGAGCGTTGGGCTGCAGTGCATTGTGGGTAGGCGAGTCTTGTACATGATCATGTTCTGTCGGTTCATTTGCAAAATAAACCAGAGAGCACAACTCAGCTTTGATACAAAATGAAAGTAAAAATAAGACTGAGAAGATCAAAATAATTGTCAAAGCAGCATCAAAGTTGTTGAAAGAACTATCTTGGTACCGGGTGCAAGCTGTACTACGGAGAGTAGACGTGACGGAGTCATGTTACCACATTCCAACACCCTGTTAATGGTCCGGTGGAATGCCAGAAGTTTGATAGCAACCGAACATGAATTAAAGGGATATATTAAAAATATGAAAACTAAACCACGTATAATTTGTATTCAAGAAACAGGGCTGAAGCCAAAATTAAACTTTATAATAAAAGGATATATAACGATTCGTAAAGATAGGAATGAAGGGTAAAGAGGATGATGTGCCACATTTATCAAAGAAGATGTAGTCACGGGTAAAGAAACAGCAGAACCTTTAGCAAAAACATTTGTTGA
Source organism: Nerophis ophidion (assembly GCF_033978795.1). NCBI lineage: Eukaryota > Metazoa > Chordata > Actinopteri > Syngnathiformes > Syngnathidae > Nerophis > Nerophis ophidion. The sequence continues at coordinate 15,548,465 of NC_084638.1, forward strand.
AGTGCACAGTAATGATAATTTGAGAAATGTGGAAAAACAAAAGAGAGAAAAAACAATGAGTTTAAATATTGGGGAAATGATGGAAGACAACGTTAATAGCTTTACCAACACTATGGATATGACATTTTCTTTGAATGAAATGGTTCGAATTTTGAAAAAGGTTAAAAATACGTCACCGGGGAAAGACCTAGCGGGTTATCAAATGATCAAAAACTTAGGTGGCATCGTCAAAGAAGTGGTCTTGAAATGATATGACAGGATATATGAAGAAGGAGAATGACCGGCAGAGGGGAAAATTAGCGGTAACAATTCCAATATGCAAGTCAGGGTAAGACCCGGAAGAGGCAGGAAATTATAAATTTGGGGAAAAGTAATGGAAAAAAAAAAAGATTAATGAAAGACTAGTATATTATTTAGAGTCAAAAGAAATAATCAAAAAACTAACAAAGTGGTAAATAATGTTCAAGACTGGGGAACGGCTTGAGGTTTAAGATTCTCTGTTGGAAAGACAAAAGTCATACATTTTACAAAGACAAAAGTACCAAACAAGCTCCAAATAAAAACTCTAAGGTGAAAATATAGAAGAGGTACAAGTATTTAAATATTTAGGAATATGGTTTGATAAAAATATGAACTAGTCAACCCACATCAGCAAAATAGATTTGATTAGATTAGATTAGATAGTACTTTATTTATTCCTTCAGGAGTGTTCCTTCCGGAAAATAAAAAAATAGGGGAAAAAGTAAAAAAGGTGTTAAATATAATGAGGTCTTTGAGGGGTAATGATTGGGGGGCTGATAGGTTAACGTTGAAAACAATACATGTATATATTTATAACTTTAATTCCATCTGTTATTGATTACGGATGCATTATTTACCAATCTGCTTCAAAAACATGACTTGGGAAAATAGACCGGATCCAGTCACAGGCTTTAAGGTTATGTTGTGGAGCTACTACATCAACCCTAGTGCCAGTATTACAAGTAAAAATGAACGAAAAACCTTTGGACAAGAGGAGAGATCAACTCTCAGCAGTTTATCGGGCAACTTTAAAAGGATCCAAGCAAGGATATCCGACTTGTCCAGTGCTACCAATCTGCCAAGAAAAAGAGAAAACAAAAAAGAATAGTTTTGGGTGGATTATAGGAGACATATGTAATAAAGTTAAAATTGACAATATTAAAGTTAGTCCTACGGTACCAATGCCTGCAATACCACCGTGGATGTTTGATAACCCAAAAGAAAACATGCAATTACTAAAGAATAGAAATTTAAATAGTTACCGGATAGAAAAATGGATTGAGATATGATATATACGGATGCATCAAAAACTATATAAAAAAAAAAAAAAGGTAAGAGCTGTAGCAGTTATCCCACAAGGAAACATAGTATTAAATAAAATAATCAGTGATAAACTATCTGTTTTTACGGGGGAATTGGTAGCAATTTATATGGCAGTTAACTGGATAGAGGAAAACAAAGCAAGGAAAGTAGTTGTGTGCTCGCAGTCCAACAGTGCATTGATGAGCATAAAAAAACATAGCATCAGAAACAAGACAAGATTTAGTTTATGAAATAGTTCAGGTAATCTATAGAATAAATAAAGCGGGAGGTGTGGTAACATTTCTTTGGGTTCCTTGGAAGATATTGTAGGATGGAATTCACAACACATAGGATATAAAGCATTATACACGTATTTAAAAAACATTGGGTTAAATAAAAGAATATAGAGTAGGGATCCATCTTGATCCACACTCCATTTCAACCAGAAGGTTGCTTGGCGGAAACAACCACCCACCTCCGGAATCAGTCCCCGCCCATTCCCCTTAGGCGCGAAATTCATTTGAGCGAAAGACATTAGAGTGAGAGGAGCTCTTTAAAGCTCCTGAGAATCTTAAAAAGCTTACAGAAAACGAGAAAAACTTACAGCGGGTGCCTGTCGGACATTCACCGTCGTTTTCGATGATTTCCCCTCGGAGCAAGGATTCGATGTCTGGAGTCTTTGGCGCAATCAAGCCTTCTCCTCTGCCTGGAACGGCCGTTGACGGACCCGCCAGCTTTAAGGGAGACCAGTGAGCAAGAGATGTAAACGGAAAATCTGTAAGTAAATATATGTATATATGTATCGTATACCGCATGTTTTTTTTCTTGTAAAATGAGAATCATTTGACTCACCAGACTGCGATTGTGTTAAAACGATCGCGTTAGGATCTTACGGCAAATCCTCTATGAAACTAAATAATGAATACACATAATATTAAATAATTTGAAGGTTTAAACACACCTCGAAAATCATCTTCCAACTTTGTAAGACCGTTTAAGCAAAGTTCATCGTCTTTCACTTCGTCGTCATCGGCTGTTAAAAAAAAAAAGGTATTACATCGTCGTACAAGTGCAATGCTTTTAACGTTTAAATGCTTAAATGGAGTTAAACCAATGTCTAATAACATGGTAAAGCAGAGGTAATGGTGTGTGTGTGTGTGTGTGTGTGTGTGTGTGTGCGTGTGTGTGTGTGTGTATGTGTGTGTGTGTGTGTGTGTGTGTGCGTGCGTGTGTGTGTGTGTGTGCGTGCGTGTCCTGTTGATTCAAACGGTCATAAACATTTAAACTGTCAGATGGGAAGTCAGTAAAAACTGAACCCTCCTTTTGTCCCCCAAACTGACCTGTTGATTCAAACGACCGTAAAGACCAGTTGCTACGTGACACTGTGTTCTGCGATAGTTTTTTCCATCTGTTTAAATATGTTTTCGTGAGGTACGGAAGTTGTTTCAGTGCGTACGAATGTGTGTGTGTGTGTGTGTGTGTGTGTGTGTGTGTGTGTGTGTGTGTGTGTGTGTGTGTGTGTGTGTGTGTGTGTGTGTGTGTGTGTGTGTGCGTGCGTGCGTGCGTGCGTGCGTGCGTGCGTGCGTGCGTGCGTGCGTGTGTGTGTGTGTGTGAAGTGTGTGTGTGTGTGCGTGTGTGTGCGTGTGTGCGTGTCCACCAAAAACTTCCCAATCCACGGTAGATAACGATGAAAATATCGAGAAAGGGCTTCCGTCTCTTCTTTCTTTTAGCTGAAAACTGAATACGATTTAGAAACACTCGACTTTTTTGCGGAGCGTCAATGTAAGTTTTATTATTTTTATAAATCGAAACAGGCGTTTCACTAATCATGACCGAATCGAACAAAGTCTTTACGCTAACGTATAAAGCTCCAAATAATGACTAAGCCTTACACCGCCCTTTTGTACCCCTCCTCTGCGTGTGTGTGTGTGTGTGTGTGTGTGTGTGTGTGTGTGTGTGTGTGTGTGTGTGTGTGTGTGTGTGTGTGTGTGTGTGTGTGTGTGTGTGTGTGTGTGTGAAGTGCGTGTCCACATCTCCACACGTAACATTCCCAGCCATCAATACATCGAAATCTGGAAGTTGTTTCAAACGATCGTAAACATTTAAACTATCAAATATATGGTCACATGCTGCTCAGATGACATTGCTTTCTTAAAAAAACTGAACCCTCCTCTGTTCCCTGTCAGGTCTTAACTCCACCCTCTTCCTGGTTTAACCACTCCCACCGCAGGTCTTAACTCTGCCCTCTTTCTGTTTAAAACTCCACCCTCTTCCTGGTTTAACCACTCCCACCGCAGGTCTTAACTCCACCCTCTTCCGGGTAAGCCACACCCACTTGACCTTGACATTTGAACCTGACCTTTGACTTTGACCTTTGACTTTGACCTTTAACCTTGACCCCCTCATAAATCATTAACCTTTGAACTTGACCCCTCATAAATCATTGACCTTTGACCTTGAGGGGTCATAAATCATTGTTTTATGGGGGGTCATAAATCACTTTTGACTAAAGGTAGGGACTTAAATTCTCTGGCAATGATTTAATAATAGTCTGTCAAAAGAACCCCAAACAATTGCAGAATGGGTACAAAAAATCTGATTATTTACAATTTGGAGCAAATTACATTCTTGCAAATATACGTCATCAAAAAAAGGAAAAACCTACTGAAAAAATTGAATAAAAAAAAAATATTATTAGTTATAAAAGACACTTGTGTATGTACTTAGCATGTTTAATTATGTGAGTATACACTTTGGAGGTGTAACAGAAAAACAATGGCGCCACATATGCTGTGTCCACATGTTGTCTGCTCACTATACATCCATTAATTTTTACTTCATCAAACTTGAAGCCAAATATTTGTGCATTTTTATGAGAACGACAATGACTGAATGAATGTCTGACGAAAAACAAAAATATATTTTTTTTATTAGTACATCCTTTGTACAGCAGATGGCGCCCTTGTATTGTGCAAATGATCCAAGACGAGGAAAAACGTTTTGAGGTCTTGTGACTGACATCTTTTCTGCTTTGCTTGATCACACTTGGGAGAGTTCAGCATCATAATAAAGTACATTCAATACTTGTTGGAATATCCTTTTAAAAGACTTCAGAATGTAACACTTGCCAAAAAGTAATTTTGAGTATTGAACAAAACGTAATGAACTTCAATACTCAGGGGCGGTATAGCTCGGTTGGTAGAGCGGCCATGCCAGCAACTTGAGGGTTGCAGGTTTGATTCCCGCTTCTGCCATCCTAGTCACTGCCGTTGTGTCCTTGGGCAAGACACTTTACCCACCTGCTCCCATTGCCACCCACAGTGGTTTAAATGTAAAAATTAGATATTGGGTTTCACTATGTAAAGCGCTTTGAGTCACTAGAGAAAAAGCGCTATATAAGTATAATTCATTTCATTCATTTCAATATGATTTATGTAATTAAAATAACTGAGATTTAGGTTGTTTTTATTCCAAAAAATATGTGTCAGTAATTATTTCTTTTCCACATCACTGTTTGTTAAGTGCCATAATGTATAGTTAAGGGCTGATTTCAGCTTTTATTTCAACAACTCAACGGTACTGAATAAGTTGTATTATATTTTAAACTTTTCAGATTTCGATCCAGTAACTTTTAACCAGAAAATATGTGTCAATAATTTCAAAATATATTGCAAGTCACTTTTTGTAGGCATCATGTTGTAATTTAGGGGTTATATTTAACATAAAGTCCACTTTTAACACGTAAGAGTACTCAGAGGTGGGACAAAGTCATTGCTTGCAAGTCACATGTAAGTCTCAAGTCTTTGCCCTCAAGTCTCCAGTCAAGTCCCAGGTTAAGACAAGCAAGTCCCGAGTCAAGTCTAAAGTCAAAACTGGAAAGTCTCAAGTCAAGTCCCAAGTCCTGCATTTTGAGTTTCGAGTCCTTTTAACCACAGACTAATATATTTACACAGATTGTGTATGCTTTTAAAACGTTGTATGTATTTATTGAAAAAAAAAATAGTGCTGACATTGCACTTCATGATAGTACTATTAACCAGTTATTTTAAACATGTAACTCATTCCTTTACAGAATAAACACATTTGAAAAAAACAAGTGCAACTGTACTTATTTGCACCAAAGTGTTAACATTGTATTTACATGTCATATTGCATTGGAACTAGTTCCACAGCAGTTTCCATCCTGCTCTAACCTTATCTCATTGATCTCATCTCATACTGTATGTGTTTATGTGTGCGTACACATGAAAAACAAATATATGGACATAACAATAAACAGAGTTGTACTCTTTAGATGTCAGGGCCCTATTGAATTTGTACACATATTCTTAATATAGTATACAATTAAATGACCTTTATTTGACTACGTTTGTCTCTTTGTAGGTGGCTAAAATACGCGGTGCTGCTGACCGCCGTCTAACGTTATTTTACTGTGTGTGATACATTCACTAACGTAACATTATGTGTAGGTACCTCATGCAACCCTGCTTAAAAAAAATCACTTGACAAAAAGTATGAATAAGGTAGCGAACTGCAATGGACGCAACAGATTGTAGTGTTTGTAAAGACGTTATATCCATAAACATCTTATAAGTAGACCCAGCATTGGCTGCTGTGACTCGAGCAATTTGGTCGCCATCTTGAAGTGGTGATGAGGAGCTGGCAAGCAGCCTAAACTGACAGTTGAGAGGTAGAAAACAAAGATGCCGGGCTGGTGTTTAGCGTTTTCCTGCTCAAATGAGTGGACTGTTGAAAATAGGAATCAGGGGATTACCTTTCACAAGTAAGATTAAACATTAACGTACTATTGGTTGTATTTTGTGAAAAGAATATTACCACAGAGTTGAGAAGGAGCAAAGATCTTCAATATTCGTATGTGAAAATCACAAAGAAATCTTCTGGGGGAGGATGACACCCCTACAGGTATTTGATTTACAAACGTTCAGGCCAACCTAAAACAAAATTCACCAGCCACCACTGATTATGATGCATTCTCATTTTAGGCAAAACATAAGACAATACCCTCTTAACGGTATAACTGTAACCAAGAATAAGTCTTCAAGTAACAATATTCAAATACTAACATTGTTGGGTAGGACAGACTTTGGTTTAATTCTGAATCCAGTGAAACAGATTGGTGGTTTTAGCAGATTATAAAGACTTTCAGGTGTTTTTATGTTCAAGTATTTGGCAGACACTTTTATCCAAAACAACATACATGAAAAATACATATAAAACAATCACTGTAAACATGATCGTTTAGGGGAAGAATGTAATAGAAAATATCAATAAAAAGTGTCAAGACAGAATAAACTCTCTGCTGTTGCAGCAACACAGATACAGTGTATTGGTCCGTAAGACATATGGATATTTACTATATTCATACATTGTTTATGTAGGATGTACACATGTCTATATAACCAATATCATATCGTTTCTTCAACTTAAAAATAGCTGACCGTTTTTTTCCCCCTTCTCCAGGATTATTATTCCCAGTTTTGATCTTGGACGTCTGATCACTTATAACCATTTTCCATTTTCTACCGCTTGTTCCCTTTTGGGGTCGCGGGGGGCGCTGGCGCCTATCTCAGCTACAATCGGGCGGAAGGCGGGGTACACCCTGGACAAGTCGCCACCTCATCGCAGGGCCAACACAGATAGACAGACAACATTCACACTCACATTCACACACTAGGGCCAATTTAGTGTTGCCAATCAACCTATCCCCAGGTGCATGTCTTTGGAAGTGGGAGGAAGCCGGAGTACCCGGAGGGAACCCACGCATTCACGGGGAGAACATGCACACTCCACACAGAAAGATCCCGAGCCTGGATTTGAACCCAGGACTGCAGGACCTTCGTATTGTGAGGCAGACGCACTAACCCCTCTGCCACCGAATATTCTATTACCGTTAAGCAAACTACGAACACGCCAAAACACGTGTCCTTTACCATAGTTACACGTATGACAAAAAAGCGCATGAAAATGAGTGGTATTCAGTGAGGTAAAATGTGTTGACACTTCATTGCTCCTGCCAAATGTATTGCACTGAGTGGAGTGGATCACCACTCCAAGATGGCGGCTGTGCGTCTCGTCTTGTCAGCGCCAGTAGGCAGTAGCGCTCCATGCTGCGTCTACTTGTAAGATGTCTATGGTTCTAACGTTAGCAGTGAGTTTACAGCCTCACTGATTTAACTACACAGCAAATAAAAGTTACGTTACTCAGCCAAAAAATGTTAGCTTACATTCAAAACTTGCCCTTTGTGCAACTTCAAATGTCGAACGAAGTTGGAAGTTGTTGCGTCTCCGTCTGTAATCTTCAAACCGCATGTTTTGTATACAGCAATTAGTTTTTCGTTGACCAAGTCGTAGTTTTAAAACCCGAAAGAAACTGTTTTTAGCATCATTTTTCCTCAATGGCACGTTGTTTGAGAGCTCTTCTTCGTTGGTTGTCCTGCAATTTGATTGGATGAATGCTGTGTGACGAAATTAACGTAGATGTAATTTGATTGGCTGTTGTTCTGACAGGTAGCGCACAAGCTGTCACCGCACACACGCTGTCACACACATGCGCACGTAATGGAAGATATGGAGCGCTCCTGAATAACTTTTTAATCATTGGGTTTTGGGGAAAGTTGCAAGTCATATTAAGTCAAAAGGCTCAAGTCATTGATGTTAAAGGCCTACTGAAATGAGATTTTCTTATTTAAACGGGGATAGCAGCTCCATTCTATGTGTCATACATGATCATTTCGCGATATTGCCATATTTTTACTTAAAGGATTAAGTAGAGAACATCCACGATAAAGTTCGCAACTTTTGGTCGCTAATAAAAAAGCCTTGCCTGTACCGGAAGTAGGAGACAATGGGCGCGTGACGTCAGGGGTTGTAGGGCTCCTCACATCCTTATATTGTTTATAATCATAGCCAGCAGTAGCTAGAGCTATTCGGACAGAGAAAGCGACAATTCTCCCATTAATTTGAGCGAGGATGAAAGATTCGTGAATGAGGAATTTTAGAGTGAAGGACCAGAATTATTATTATTTTTTTTTTAAAGTAAAAAAAAAATAAAAAGGCGATTGCGATTCAGATGTTTTTAGACACATTTACTAGGATAATTCTGGGATATCCCTTATCCTTCTATTGTGTTGCTAGTGTTTTAGTGAGTCAAATAGTACCTTAAAGTCGGAGGGGTGTGGCCACGGGTGTGTTGACGCCAGAGTCTCTGAGGAAAGTCACACAGCTGCAGCAGGACGCAACCTCCGCTGATCTCCGGTAAGAGCCGATTATTACCACAATTTTCTCACCGAAAACTGCCGGTTGACATGTAGTCGGGATCCATGTTCACTTGACCGCTCTGATCCATAGAAAAGCTTCACTTCCGGGAATTTTAAACAAGGAAACAGTGTGTTTGTGTGGCTAAAGGCTAAAAGCTTCCCACCTCCATCTTTCTACTTTGACTCCATTATTAATTGAACAAATTGCAAAAGATTCAGCAACACAGATGTCCAGAATACTGTGTAATTATGCGATTAAAGCAGACTACTTATAGCTTGAATCGGGGTGGTAAATAATGTCCGCTACAACCCGAAATGTCAATCGCACGCGTCATCATACGAGTCATCATACCGTGACGTTTTCAACACGACACTTAGAGGGAAATTTTAAATTGCAATTTAGTAAACTAAAAAGGCCGTACTGGCATGTGTTGCAATGTTAATATTTCATCATTGATATATAAACTATCAGACTGCGTGGTCGGTAGTAGTGGGTTTCAGTAGGCTTTTAAAGTCTAAGTCGAGTTGCAAGTCTTTTTACATTTTGTCAAGTTGAGACTAAAGTCATCAAATTCATGACTCGAGTCGAAGTGATGTGACTTGAGTTCACACCTCTGCAAGCAGTTATGAACACTTACTTTCTTGAAAAAGTTTCTCATGTCCACTTTTCATCCGTTCACGTGTTTGTTCTGCAGCGCTGCGTGCTTCAAAGCTGCACACCTGCAGGACCGCAAGCAAGGTCGCAGAGAAAATGTGGACTGGATTTTGAGTGATGTGGGCATTTTCTATAGGAACAAGAGGAATGGATTGGATACCGACGCGCTAAAGCGGCTCTCTACCTTACGCTATGAAGTGAGGGGAAACTAAGTGAATAATGACAGGTTCTATGATTATTTATTTAAACTCATATTCGAGCCACTTTATAATGAATTTGTGGACTTGGAGAAGGCATTCGACCGTGTCCCTCGGAAAGTCCTGTGGGGAGTGCTCAGAGAGTATGGGGTACCGGACTGTCTTATTGTGGCAGTCCGCTCCCTGTATGATCAGTGCCAGAGCTTGGTCCGCATTGCTGGCAGTAAGTCGGACACTTCCAGTGAGGGTTGGACTCCGCCAAGGCTGTCCTTTGTCACCGATTCTGTTCATAACTTTTATGGACAGAATTTCTAGGCGCAGCCAAGGCGTTGAGGGGATCCGGTTTGGTGGCCACGGGATTAGGTCTCTGCTTTTTGCAGATGATGTAGTCCTGATGGCTTCATCTGGCCGGGATCTTCAGCTCTCACTGGACCGGTTCGCAGCCGAGTGTGAAGCGACCGGAATGAGAATCAGCACCTTCAAGTCCGAGTCCATGGTTCTCGCCCGGAAAAGGGTGGAGTGCCATCTCCGGGTTGGGGAGGAGACCCTTCCCCAAGTGGAGGAGTTCAAGTACCTCGGAGTCTTGTTCACGAGTGGGGGAAGAGTGGATCGTGAGATCGACAGGCGGATCGGTGCGGTGTTTTCAGTAATGCGGACGTTGTATCGATCCGTTGTGGTGAAGAAGGAGCTGAGCCGGAAGGCAAAGCTCTCAATTTACCGGTCGATCTACGTTCCCATCCTCACCTATGGTCATGAGCTTTGGGTCATGACCGAAAGGATAAGATCACGGGTACAAGCGGCCAAAATGAGTTTCCTCCACCGGGTGGCGGGGCTCTCCCTTAGAGATAGGGTGAGAAGCTCTGCCATCCGGGAGGAACTCAACGTAAAGCCGCTGCTCCTCCACATTGAGAGGAGCCAGATGACGTGGTTCGGGCATCTGGTCAGGATGCCACCCGAACGCCTCCCTAGGGAGGTGTTTAGGGCACGTCCAGCTGGTAGGAGGCCACGGAGAAGACCCAGGACACGTTGGGAAGACTATGTCTCCCGGCTGGCCTGGGAACGCCTCGGGATCCCCCGGGAAGAGCTAGACGAAGTGGCTGGAGATAGGGAAGTCTGGGCTTCCCTGCTTAGGCTGCTGCCCCCGCAACCCGACCTCGGATAAGCGGAAGATGATGGATGGATTTATAATGAATGTGTCGACATGCATTTGTAAAAAAAAAAGAAAAGAAAAAAAAAATATATATATATATATACATAGCACCAAATTATTCAGGGGGGCTAGAGCTCCCCTAAAATAGGCCTAACAACGCCAATGATGGTTACTCTGCTGAGCTCGAGACAGCACCGACGCTCAGCAACGGCACATTATTAGCAGACTATAATTACTGGTTTGCAAAAAATATTTTTACCCTCCCCAAATAGGTGAAATTACATAATCTCCCACAGCACACAGTGGTTGAAAAACTCTGCTCTAGAATATACATAATGGGACTAATAGTGAAGAAAGAAGCCCCTCAGTTCTGAGCTTTCTGGAAATGCAGGGCCCCAAAACATTTAAGGCGTGGCGCGGTTGGGAGAGTGGCCGTGCCAGCAACCTGAGGATTCCTGTTCCAATCCCTACCTTCTACCAACCTTGTCACGTCCGTTGTGTCCTTGAGCAAGACACTTCACTCTTGCTCCTATTGGTCGTGGTTAGGGCCTTGCATGGGAGCTCCCGCCATCAGTGTGTGAATGGGGAAATAGTGTCAAAGCGCTTTGGGTGTCAGGCTTGCCACTGACAGTTTGTTTGTGTTTTAGTTTCTCTTTTGTGTGTTTAGTATTTACTGTCCTTAGTTCCTGTCTAGTGCTCTTATTTTGTCAGCTTCCTGTCTTGTTCCCTGAATGCTGAGTTCCTCCTCAGTTGCGGCTGATTGGCCCCTGGGCACACCTGTTGCCAATCAGCCCGCTCCTATTTCTACCTGCTTTGTCTTGTGTCAGTTGCTGGATCATTGTATTGTACTGTCATTCGGACTTATCGTTGCCACATGTCACTCTTGTCGTGTCGATGTGATCATATCAGCTATTGCCTGTCGTGCTACATTTTGTCCTGGTCGTCGTAGCGGTAATCTGTCCTTGTTAGCCATTAGCTATTTCCAGTTGTTCTGTTTGCTATCCACTAGCTTCCATGCTAAAATTCCTTTTTATTTTTCTAGCTCCAGTGCTAGCTCCCTTAGTTTTTTATCCGCCTCGTGCGCGCTTTGTGTTTGTACCCTTTTGGTTTTATTTTTGTCGTAGTATTTAATTAAATCATGTTTTCTCATTCCATGCCTGCCTCTATCGCTGCATCTTGGGGTTCATCATCAACTAACTGTGACATCAGGTACCTTGAAAGTAGAAAAGCGCTATACAACTATAACCCAATTACCATTTAAGTTTAATATCCCTGCTGCATGGCCTTACTTTGAGAATTAAAACAGAGTCATTGCCCTCACAACCCTGTGACCCTGGGAAGAATACAGAGTATATATGTTGATCTCAGGGCATTCACTCAATCGCAACTGGACTGGTATAAATATTTAGGGTTTTGGCATTAGCCGCTAGACTAGATCTAGACTTTGTCACGCCTATGGATCATGTTTTGTTTAGGTCATGTTATGTTTTGTTTTTTGGACACTCAGTTCTGTTTTGCACTTCCTGGTTTGTTTTCGTCTCTATGCCAACTCATTGATCTTCACCTTGCCCTCAAGTCAGGCCCCTGTACTCAGCCCTCACACCTGTTAGTAATGATCAGAGTTATTATTTAAGCCACAGTTACCAGGTAGTGGGTCTGGCAACTTCCCACATTACCTGTACCTACCTACATGCCTCCATATTCCTATCTGCTTCATGCCATGTTATGCTGTTCGTTTTGTCCAACCACCTAAGCTTTGTTCTTCATGCCACAGCGTAAGTGTTTGTTGTTCATGTTTATAGTTTATAGCCTCCGTGCTAGTTTTTTGTTTCATAGCCCAGTGTTTGTACTTCCGCCATCGTGCGCGCTTTTTTTTTTTGCCTTTTTTGAGTTATAGTGTTACATAAATCAAAATGTACTCACATTCATGTCTGGCTCGTCTCAAATATCTTTTGCAAAGAAGAAACAATCCAAGTCCAAGTCCATGTTTGACAGACTTAGACTTCTTTTTTATTGTCATTCAAATTTGAACTTTACAGTACAGATAAGAACGGAATGTTGTTGCATTAGCTCACGGTAGTGCAGGATAAAACAACAATAAGGTGGAGATATAAATAAATAGATTACTGTACAGATAAATATATTGCACTTTTGCATATGCATCGACGTTTATGGATGTATGTTATATTGTCTTTACATTCTAGCGAGTTAATCCATTTTTGGGGGGAATTGAGGGGATTATTATGATGCTAGATCTCACCAATCTAAGTCTAAGACTAGATCTAATCAATCTAAGTCTATGAGAATGAACCGTTGAAACCTCCTCAGATCAGAGGCAAATAGTATTTTAAGACAAACCAACCGGTCCAGTTGCGATCGACTGAATGCCCTGAGATTACAATGACCTGGATGAATGAGAACATACTCAGTATATATATATATATATATATATATATATATATATATATATATATATATATATATATATATATATATATATATATATATTGCTTACATGACTGAAGTGGGGAACAGTTCCTGAGAGTAGAATATACACACCGAAATATTCCAGTCCAAGAAGAACTTCCCTGTCGTTACAAGAGCCGTAATAGCAACAGCATTGTCTGGAATGGGAACAAGTGAAAGATATGTGAGTGTAATATGTCCAAGCTAGGGCATCATTTCTGTTTAAAAATGATGGAGTCACTTTGAGAGAAAGTCACGGTCAGGAAACTGAACAAGCCACCTGCCAGGCTGGTAAAAATCACAGACTTTTTTCTTCCCAACAACTCCAAAAACCAGATGCATAGAAAGTGTGCGGGTATTTCTGTGATTCCAAACACAAATTAAACCAGGAAAAGGCTCAATCCAAATGTCCCAACACTGAGAGAAATACAAAAGTAGCCTAAGGATGTCGAAGTCCGAGGTTAGAAAAAAGAAATGAAGGAGAGGATGTAAAATGAAATGTTTTTTTACACACCAGAAAAATGTTTCAATTATTAAGTAAATCAGCAGCTTTCTTGTGATTCAAAGCATTTTCAAGGCCCCACTTTCGATTTATTTTCCCTCGTGTTCCTCTAGCTGTGTAGTTCAAGAGAACAACAAACAATTAAAGACTAAAATAAAATAATTTAGTAGATTGTGTATTAAAGCATACAATGCAGTCCAAAGTACTCTCTGGACTTACTGATTATTTTACCAAGGTCATGGCCTAAAAAATAAATAAGGGGGATTTTATTTTCAATTCACAAATGTAAGTTTGTAAAAAAAATCCGCCATTTTCGCTCACATTTTTCTTTATTGTATAAAGGTCTGAGTACATACATATAAAACAATCACAACATTATCAACATATTACTAAAGAGAGTAACAAAGATGATTAATAAAATGGATTATAGAGACCTAGAAAATTATTCGTAAAGTTACACATTTTAAAATTGTAATATAGACAACTGTTCAAATGATGTATAAAGTAAATAATAATATGCTTCCTGAAGTGGTCCAGAAGATGTTTTAGATGTGAACAAGTGCATATGTATAATCATATAAAGGTGCTAATCTATAATATTATCAACAATTAGAAATACAAATATGTAACACTTCAATATTTCAAACACCTATAAAAACACTATTTCGTCTAAAATTGTATGGTGGATATAAAAAACATAAAATGTTTATTTTATGTAAAATATGTCTTGTACTGTTTACTCTCACCTTTTCAGTCAAATTGTTCTTTTCAATTTTTAATACAAGGTGTATTTTACATACACAATGTTGCATATTAATGCATGTACTTGACTGAAAAAAGCGCTAATATAAAATATCTAATCTATGAATGTAGAAGCATATTAAAAAGATTGTTACGCAAACAACAATGTCACATATGTTATATGTGTTGATGTTGTTAGAAAGTCAAAATTAAAGTCTTGACAGTTTATTTCAAACTCTGCAGTTTCATTTGCTGCTGCTGTTCTCACCAGCACACTTGTGTTTCTTACACTGGTACTTATAAGAGAATCTTTCACCACACACACTGCAACTCAACACTTTCTCTCCTGTGTGAGTTTTAATGTGTGCTACAAGGTATGATCGTTCACAAAAGCTTTTGTTGCAGATTGAACAGGAATGTGATTTTTCACTAGTGTGTGTTCTCATGTGTCTTTTCACATTCTGACTTTCTGTAAAACCTTTACCACAGATTGAACAGAAAAAAGGTTTTTCACCAGTGTGTGTTTTCTCGTGTACTTTCAAATATTGACTTTCTGTAAAACCTTTACCACAGATTGAACAGGAAAAAGCTTTTTCACCAGTGTGCGATCTTGTGTGTCTATTCAAACAACGGCTTTCTGTAAAACTTTTACCACAGATTGAACAACAAAAAGGTTTTTCACCAGTGTGCGTTCTCATGTGTACTTTTACAGACTGTCGACGTACAAAATCTTCACCACAAATTGAACAGGAAAAAGGTTTTTCTCCACTGTGTATTGTCATGTGTTCTTTCAAACTCTGATTGTGTGTAAAACCTTTACCACAGGTTGAACAGGAAAAAGGTTTTTCACCAGTGTGTGTCCTCATGTGTACTTTTAAATTGTGACTTTGTGCAAAACCTTTACTACAAAGTGAACAGGTAAAAGGTTTTTCTCTAGTGTGAGTTCTCATGTGTCTTTTCAAATGTTCATCTTCGACAAAACTTGAATTACACAAAGAACACTTGAAAAGGTTTTCTCCAGTGTGTCTTTTCAGGTGTTTTTTCAAATCTCGACTACGTGCATATCTCGAATCACACAAAGAACATGAAAAAGGTTTTTCTCCTTTATGTGTTCTTGTGTGATCTTTCATATTGTCCTTCCTTGTAAAAGATAAGCCACATATTGAACAAGAAAAAGGTTTATCTCCAGTGTGTGTCCTCATGTGTCTTTTCAGATGACTATGGTTTTTAAATGTTTGGTCACAGTGAGAACATTTGAAGTGAGTGTTGTCAGTGTGACATGTCTTATCATCTTTAGAGTCTTCATCAGTGTCAGGAGAGTGTGACGTTGTGTCCTCACTATCTGATAGTGGAGCTAAGAGCTTGTCTGCTTGTGATCCTCCACAGTGGTCTCCATCAGCTTCTGTTGTCATGCGTTGTGTTGAGCTGCTGCTTGGAGGCTCCGCCTCTCCCCTCTCCTCACTTTCACCTTTGACCTCATCATCTTCACTCTTCACAGGGACACCAATGACTGGGAACTCATCCAACCAATCAATATGCTCACCCTCCTGACTGATGCTGTGTTCCTCCGCCTTTCTCTTCTCCTCACTTTCACCTCTGACCTCATCATCTTCACTCTTCACTTGAACACAAATCACTGGGAACTCCACCAATCCTTCAAGATTGTCTCCCTCCTGACTGATGCTGTGTTCCTCTTCTTCCTCTTTAAAGTGGGGGGTCAGTGAGTCTTCCTCTTCCTTTTTACAGGGAAGGGTCTCTGTCAAAGAGGAAAAGGAGACGCCAGAGGGTCCATGGCACCTGGTCCTCCTCTTTGAAGGATCTTCCTTCACCATCTTGAAGCTACACTCCTGTTTTTCAGACAGAAGTTCTTCTTCACAGACATCTGCAGGACACAAAATGACAAACATGCTTGAGAAATGTCCAGATTCACTTCGTAAGTTCACATGAAATTAACAAAACAAGGTATCATATAAATTGGCCTGAAAACAAACACACTGCTCTTTACAACATTATCCACAGGAAAATAAGACCACTTTTGACAAGGGGTGGGCAATATGGCCTAAAATGTATATTGCCATAAATTTCGTGCTGCCAGAGTGCAACTGGGATAGACTCCAGCGCCCCCTGTGATTTTAATGTCAGCTACTGATGTATAAACTTGAAAAAAGATTAGATCGTTTACAGTGTAAATCTGTATTCTGTATTGTTGTCTCCGCTATGACGCCATCTTGTGGTCGAGTTTGCTCACTGCGAGTGCTTTGGTTTGAAATTGTATTTCCTTTTGCTTTGTGCCTTGAACCCAAAGTAAGGTTTCGTCATTAATGTCGCCAAGCAACGTTTGTAAGTGTAACCGTGATTTCCACTAGATCTGGAACGGCGGCGCCATGGCGACCGACTCGTTACGTTTTTTGTTTTCAAGTCAATGTGTCAGTTTCCACCACCTGGCTTCTACATTTAGCGGTTGCCACAACAAGGCGGTTTAATTGAGCTAAAATCTGCTTGTGTGGGACAGGAAGTCATGCATGAACACAAAATAAATGATGTAGTTTATTCTCAAAGTAAAATCTTCAGTTTGAGGCGGATTGTATTTTACACTTTGAAAAGTCCTAATGGACATGAAGGCAACTTGTCAAAAGGTTTTCAGACCTAATTTCACATCCCTGACACAAATGAACGAAAACATGCTGATTCTAAAAGGTTCAAAATTAAAGAATCATAAAACAGGCATATCCTGGGCAGTTATATGGGGGCCTGTATTACGGCGTTGTATTAAAATGTCTATTTCCATCTCCAACATTAAAGTGAGTGTCGCTAACACTACTGCACACAGGAAAACATGTGGAGGAGAATTGCAAGTAGCCGAAAAAAAGATTGTGAATGAGTGACAAGAGGCTCCCTTTGTTCACGTAAGTCTACTGTGGAATAAACATGCTCAGGTGCTGAGAGCGATGCACAGAGTGAGACCTCTAAGTCCAGTTTAAAATCCACAGACCAAGAAGGAAACACACTGACATAGCAATATATTGATGACAGCTAGAATTAAGCTATTAGGTTTATTTTCATTTGTATCGGTCCCGGCCTACGATTGCATGAATATTTTAATGCCTCTGGAAATCGTATTTAATGCTTTTTAATACCATTTAAGGCCTTAATTTAGGCCTTCAATGACTTTTACTGCTTTTTAATGACCCACAGTAACCCTGCTAAAGCTCTTAAATTTATACAAATGTGGACCGATCATTGCAAAAATCGACAGTAACAACACCAAGTATAATATCAGTATAAGGTCGATACAGTGGTTTGATCAATATTTCTAATTATATATAATTTTGTTATCGTTTACAAACTCAGTAAAAAAGGAATACTTTAAGGGCATAGACCAAATGATTTAATTCAGAGCCTTATTTAAATATTTAATTGATATTTTAACACCACCATCCTGTGTTTTTGTTTGATTATGATTTGAACAAAAATTAACTAATTCAATGATCTTGAAATGACTCATTCAATGATCTTGAAAATTGTAAATATCAGTATCCGCATTGGTATGACTGATACTACCTCTACAACTACTTGCTACTGGATCGATATCTAAATTTGTAGTATCACCCAAAACTAAAGTATGAAAAAACAAAACAAGTGCTAATTACATTTGAACAAAACAGAATAAGTAATTATTACATTTTAACAGATGTGTAGATAGAAACACGTTACATTAGAAAGTACCTAAATAAAAATATTAATGGAATTATTGAGACGTCTCTAGGATGTATAAACGATTTTTACGAGATTTTGATAGAAGTTAATACATTCTGAGGCCAGTGTGGCTCACTTGGCAGAGCAGCCATGCCAGCAACTAGACAGTTCCAGGTTCGATCCTAGTCACTGCCGTTGTGTCCTTGGGCAACGTACTTTACCCACCTGCTTCCAGTGCCACCCACAGTGGTTTAAATGTAATTTAGATAATGGGTTTCACTATGTAAAGCGCTCTGAGTCACGAGAGAAAAGAGCTAAACAAATATACTTCACTTCACTTAAAAGAGAACCACACTTTTTTTATTTTACCTATCAAGAACACACGTTTTGTCTTTTTTATGCATTCTAAATCGTAAATAAATGCGTTTAAAAGTCTGCTAACCATAAAGGCTATTAGAGTCAATATATTCTGACAACAAAGAACTTAAAAAACATCCAAACACCTCCATTAAGGTTTTATGTACATGCAGTAGGTATATATTGGTAGGTTGGTAATACATGGCATCCTGCCAGCTGCTATTCTGCAGTTATTTTAGTAGCTGTCATTAAAAACAAGGCTGGTAAGGTAGGGACTATGGACAATTATCAACCTATTGCCCGAGCCAGCATGCTATCTAAAGTACTGGAAGGTGTGATAATATACAGAGTTGGGGATTTTATTTGCACCGCAGACAACCAATTTGGCTTTAAGAGCAAGTACAGCACTGACTTGTGTATTTATGCTTTAAAAGCAGCAGTAGAATGCGATGAGGTGGCGACTTGTCCAGGGTGTACACCGCCTTCCGCCCGATTGTAGCTGAGATAGGCACCAGCGCCCCCCGCGACACCAAAGGTTATGGATAAGCGGTAGAAAATGGATGGATGGTTGGAAGAAGTAGTAGAAAAATTCAGAGCGCAGGGCCCTACAATGTTGGTAGGGTTTATTGATGCATCTAAGGCATGGGTGTCAAACTCTGGCCCGCGGGCCAAATTTGGCCCGCCATGTAACTTCATTTGGCCCTTTAGGCAATATCAAATTAACATTAGAGCTGGCCCGCCGCTGTAACACCGCATCCACCACTAATACTCATATTCGCCACCCCTACCGATTTTCCCGGGAGACTCCCGAAGTTCAGTGCCCTCCCGAATTCCACCCGGACAATAATATTGGGGGCGGGCCATAAAAGCACTGCCTTTGGCGTTCTCAACATGTCGCCACGTCCGCTTTTCCTTCATACAAACAGCGTGCCGGCCCACTCACATAATATATGCGGCTCATACACACACACAAGTGTATGCAAGGCATACTTGGTCAACAGCCATACAGGTCACACTGAGGGTGGCTGTATAAACAACTTTAACACTGTTACAAATATACGCCACACTGTGAACCCACAGCAAACAAGAATGGCAAACACATTTCGGGAGACCATCCGCACCGTAACACAACATAAACACAACCGAACAAATACCCAGAACCCCTTGCATCACTAACTCTTCAGGAACGCTACATTATACACCCCCGCTAACGCCATACCCCGCCCCAACTCAAACCCGCCGCCGAAAAGAGGCATTCAATTTGTATTTTTATTTTATTTGATATGCCATTGATATTTTTTAATTATCATTATTTAAAACTCGATTTTGCATGTCACTATAAAGTTATATAAGCCTTGCTTGGTCAATATTCAATGCAAAATTTGTTTGGGTCCCTATTAAAGGATTAATTTGTTCAACCTCGGTCCACGGCTTCGTTCAGTTTTTAATTTTGGCCCACTCTGTATTTGAGTTTGACACCCCTGATCTAAGGCATTTGACAGTCAACCATCTCAAACTCTTCACCAATCTGAAGCATAGGGGTGTTCTGGGTATATTCTGGCATATTGGTACGACAGGCAGACTATGAAGGTAAAATGGGGGGAGTAGTTTATCCTCTCCCTTTAGAGTTGGCAATGGGGTACGGGAGGGTGGGCTTCTATCAACAGGCAGATTTAGCCTGTCTATGGATGACCTGTCGAGGCAGTGGGAGAATGCAGAACAGGATGCATCATGGGGAACACCTTAATCAACCACTTTATGTACACTGATGATTTGGCCATTATATCTCCCAGTAGTGCAGGGTTCCACCAGCTTCTTAAAGGGGAACATTATCACCAGACCTATGTAAGCGTCAATATATAGCTTGATGTTGCAGAAAAAAAGACCATATATTTTTTAACCGATTTCCGAACTCTAAATGGGTGAATTTTGGCGAATTAAACGCCTTTCTATTATTCGGACTCGTAGCAATGACGTCACAACGTGACGTCACATAGGTAGTCAATCTGACATTTTCTCAAACACATTACAAACACCAAGTCAAATCAGCTGTTTTTTTCCTTTTTTTCGACTGTTTTCCGTATGTTGGAGACATCATGCCTCGTCGGTGTGTTGTCGAAGGGTGTAACAACACGATCAGGGACGGATTCAAGTTGACTTACGTGGAGTGTGCATCGATTAGCACGGCATGCTAATCGATGCTAACATGCTATTTAGGTTAGCTGTATGTACATTTGTAGCTATATTTGCATCCAGCCCTTCCCTCCACCCACATTTAATGCCAAACAAACACTTACCAGTTGACAGATTTAAGTTGCTCCATTGTCACAAGATGCGAAAAACCCGATTGTTTGGTCTGCACATTTTACCGGCGATGCTAAGGCAGACATGGCACAGAGACGTATGGATATCTTGCGACACTCAATCGTTTGTTGGAAGGCGATCGCCAAATAGCGTCAATAGCTATTCGCTTAATAGCTTCAGTTTCTGCTTCAATTCCGTTTTCGCTATCTGCCTCCATACTCCAACCATCCGTTTCAATACATGCGTAATCTGTTGAATCGCTTAAGCCACTGAAATCCGAGTCTGAATCCGAGCTAATGTCGCTATAGCTTGCTGTGCTATCCGCCATGTTGTTTGTATTGGCATCACTGGATGACGTCACAGGAAAATGGACGGTGGCTTCACAGATAGCGAAAATCAGGCACTTTAATGCCTTTTTTCAGGATATTGTATGATGGGTAAAATTTTGAAAAAAACTTCGAAAAATAAAATAAGCCACTGGGAACTGATTTTTATTGGTTTTAACCCTTCTGAAATTGTGATAATGTTCCCCTCTAACATATGCTCCCACCATGGAGTCAAGTTCGACAAAGAGTAATGATATGTAGGACCAAGGAGGATCAACATCTTATTATCATCAATGACAAGGTGGAGGATGATGCTGACATGCTTAGACAGAGAAGAATGCTGTATGTCCAAGCCAATATGCTAGTGAGAACATGTCATTACTGCGAAGGTGTATTTGTTTGGAGCTTACTGCACCCCTATGCACACAGCACCCCTCTGGGTGAGGTTCAAGAAAGAGAGCTTGCACAAACTCTAGGTTGCATATAATTACTGTCTCGGACTCCTGCTCAGAAAGGCCAGGAGTAGTAGTGCCAGAAAGCTTTTTTTGTGATTTAGGGATAAATACCTTCCGCGCCACCCTGAAAAAAATGATGTTTTAAGTTTATATGTAGACTGCAGGGGCCCGAGAATGGTTTTAATATACAGATAACCAATCCTAGGTGTAGTTCTGTTAGATACAAATCCTATATATGGAAACACTGGTATCTGTGCCTCACAATATGAAGGTCCTGGGTTCCGTCCTGGGCTCAGGATCTTTCTGTGTGAAGTTTGCATGTTCTACCCCTGAGTGAGTGGGTTCCCTCCAGGTACTCTGGCTTCCTCACACCTCCAAAAACATGCACCTGGTGATAGGTTGATTGGCAACACTAAATGGGCCCTAGTGTTTGAATGTGAGTGTGAATGTTGTCTGTCTATCTGTGTTTGCCCTGTGATGAGGAGGCAACTTGTCCAGGCTGTACCCCGCCTTCCACCCGAATGGAGCGGAGATAGGCTCCTGCACCCTTCGCGACCCGAAAGGGACAAGCGGTAAAAAATGGATGGATGTTGTCTGTGCCTTTAATAGAATATGTAGAAGCATTTTAAAGTATATTTTTATTGCTGCTTATATTTATTTATGGTATGTTTTTTTTTTTAACTGAATATGCACAAGCATCGATTTAAGTTTATTCTACAAATTGACTGGCATAGAACACTTATTTTTACAGGTAGTTAAATTCAACAGAACAAGGACAGCCACGCGGTTGCAAGTACCAGATGTATATACAGTCGTGATAAAAATTTTACATACACTTGTAAAGAGAATAATATCATGGCTGTTTTACATTTCCAATAATTTCTACAACTCTTATTTTTTTGTGATAGAGTGATTGGAGCACATACTCGTTGGTCACAAAAAACATTCAGGAAGTTTGGTTCTTTTATGAATGTATTATGGGTTGACTGAAAATGTGACCAAATCTCCTGGGTGAAAGGTATACATTCAGCAATGTTAATATTTGGTTACATGTCCCTTGGCAAGTTTCACTGCAATAGGGCACTTTTGGTAGCCATCCACAAGCTTCTGGGAAGCTTCAGTTAGAATTTTTTGACCACTCCTCTTGACGAAATTGGTGAAGGTCAGCTAAATTTGTTGGTTTTCTGACATGGACTCATTTCTTCAGCATTGTCCACAAGTTTAAGTCAGGACTTCGGGAAGGCCATTCTGAAACCTTAATTCAAGCCTGATTTAGCCATTCCTTAACCACCTTTGATGTAAATACTGCACATAACATTGATGTATATATACTTTTGACCCAGCTGATTTGGTCACATTTTCAGTAGACCCATAACAAATTCATAAAAGAACCAAACTTAATTAATGTTTTTGTGACCAACAAGTATGTGCTCCAATGACTCTATCACAAAACAATAAGAGTTGTAGAAAGTATTGGAAAATCAAGACAGCCATGACATTATGTTCTCTACAAGTGTATGTAAACTTTTGACCACGAATGTATGTACATCATCCTCACAACACAACCAAATTTCTTATACACAATATATTTAAAAATAGTGTTAATAATCACACATAAAGTTAGTAAAGATGTGAGAGTAAGAAGTAAACAAACCTGTTCTGTGTAACACAACTTGATGATGTTTCTTATAATAAACATCCAGTAGTTGATGTTGTTGCTCCTTCTCCGCTTTTGTTGGACACAGTTCCTCCTCATACTTTGCTGTCGTTCTTTCGCACATTTTCACACAATCACAACACTTTACACTCACATTAGTTCCCTACTTAGCGATGTTTAAATAACTTCCGCCTCTCTTTGTTAGCAGCTAACAAGCTAAGCTAACTAGCCAGCTAAACTAGCTGCGAGCTACCTTAAGTGAAGCTATCAAACAGGAGAAGTGTCAAAGTGCGCTCAGACTAATGTATCCGGCTACAAACAATTATTAACCGTGTGTACTCTATTAAACAACATATATGTAAGAATACAGAAATATAATGCCCGCGTTTAGGACTTCTCCGCCAGACACCATCTTGCTATATCACCCGATCGGTCCACGCATGCGCGTACCTGACGTCACTTCCGCCAACTTGTTTTGCCACACTTACTTACCATGGTTCTTTTGTGTCATCTGTATTTCAATAACACTGTCATCATAAACCATTACATACAAAACAAACGTTATTAAAAATACGGTGTTCATTATGAAACTGCACAGAACTGTACACAAATCTGAAAGATGTGTTCAGCAGACCTAAATGGAAAATAAAGTGATGTTTTACTATTTTATAATAATTTATTTATTTCAGAATTCTGAGAATTTAAATGAATAATTTATATTGCAAACCATCCTAAATATACATTTTAGGAGTCAATTCCGCCTTTTTCTTATTAAATGAATTCCTTTGTGTTTGGAAGACTGGAAGCTTTCAAGTTATGACTATTTGTTTTGTTCCACAGAAAATACAGTAAAGAAGAAATAGTAAATAATAGAAACACTTAAAATGCTGTAATTAGAATATCTTGAACGAAAGTCTTTATATATATTGTTTTTTTTATTTTTCCTATTTGCAGATCGTACTTAATGATGTCTTCAAATAATAAAATACTTTTATCACTCAAGAAGTGCATCAGCGAACAAATGCCTTTTTCAAACCATTGCTGTACAAAGATGGATTTGTTTCTCATTTTAATATAACAACAATTCCATAGTGGAGTATTGTGTGTGATGAAAATTGATTGTAACTAATTGTAAATTAGTTTCCAGTACAACAACACTTGCTGGTAGGGATGGGTACCGTTCACTTTTCAACCGATACGGCACCGATTCCGGTACCCCGAAATCGATACCTGTTCTCAACGTTCCCACTTTTTGGGTCTTTTGTGAGTGGTAAAAATATTGTTTGTGATAATAAATCTAATTTTTTATTGCAACATTTAAAATGATACTGTAATGATAACTGTTGTCATTTAATTACATCTTGTTTATTATTATCATATTATCTGTCACGGCTCGGACACACACGTGCGCAATCTGTCGGGAGCCGCGCTGCGCGCGTCATCCGGCGCGCCTCTGACCGCGCGCATGTCACTCAAGCCGCGGCCGGCAGCTGCGCTCCATCTATAATCAACGCAGCCGGCACTAATGAAAGAGAGGACTACAAGAACCCCCGCCACCAGTGATCCTTTACCAGAACGTAGCAAATGTACCGTAAGCTCGTCTCCAGCATCCTAGTTGAATTTTCGATCCTGATCTCTGTGTCTTTTTCCCTGCGTTAATTGTCGTGTCTTTCCTCACCCCGCAGCTCCCTGTGTGCATTCCCGAGCCACGCTGTGTGTCGTGTGCTTTTTGGATTCCCCTTGTCTTCCTCTGGTTTTCGACCCCTTGCTCGCCCCCGGACAAACGATGACTCTCTCCTGCCTCTCGACCACACTTCCGCCTTGGAGTTACCTAACTACCTGCCTTGCCCGCGCCTCACAGCTCAGCTCCACTCAACACGCACCTCCAACACTTGCGGTAAATAACACCTCCCGTTAAATTCCACACATAGTCTTGCACCTATTTCATCTTTGTTACATACACATCAGATTTGACATACACACACATATATATATATGTATATATATATATATATATATATATATGAATATACATATAGAATAATATTATATAATGTAGTTTTGTATAATATATCAAATAATATATAAATTATATTGAAATATTATTATATATATATATATATATATACATACATACATACATACAGCATTAGATATCTCCTTGTTAAAATAAAGACGCCCCAGGCTATAAGCTTTTCCCAGTCTCTGTGCCGTCTCCTTCTCCCTGAAACCCTCACATTATCATTTACAAGGTTTATTTACACTTGCAAGTCCAATACACTAGATGACAGTTGTTAGAGCCATATACTCTTTCTGTCTGTCAAATTCATGACGTCACTGTAAGGGGTTGGCTCAAGGCCAAGTGCCAGTCTACTTAGGGAGGCGCTGGGATCCTGCTCAGGTGTTGCTGAGGAGGCTCAACAGTTTTTGACTGTGCCAGGCTAGTATTTGTATTTTCCGTTTTTTGTTACAAAGTGAGTTTTATAACGAGACTTTATGATAATAAATATTTTTGTTAAACATGGGCACAATTCTGGACATCAATTATTAGCTTGCTGCAAACGTCTGAACTTGCTTCATTTATATTTGGCAACCAGTACCAGTAATAGTTCAAGACTTTACCGCTACATTAAGTCAAAAACTGCCTCACTGGAACGGGAGTTGTTTATAGGGAAGCAACATTAATACAAAAATTGCCATTGTTAAAATGTGTGCACACAAATATTGACAAATCCAAAGCATTGGTGACTATTTGACTTGACTTGCGCGTGGGTTGACTTTTCCAAATGGAGGAGGGAGCACACACCTGCGCTGACGAACATAAACAGCCACAGGAGGACAGTGTGGCTCAACGTGACAATGATGGGCAAGGGGTTGAGGGGGAAAAAACGTGTGGTAAAAATGAAACCTAAGGCCCTAGGTCACAAAATTGAAAGTTTGCTGGGAGAAAGATAATCAAAGTTGCAAAGACTCAACGCTAAAAGAGGGGGTCATTGTCGCGTTAAATGACGAAACACGTTCACATGAGCTATCAGAATCAGAATCAGACATACTTAATTAATCCCCGTGGGGGAAATTAAAATTTTCAGCACAATCCAATTCAAGATCAGACAAACATTACAGGGAGACAGAACAGGATCGCTGACGGTTCTGCCAACTTCCGGCGGCCCTTACAAAAAAAGGTGAGATACAGGTAAACAAGTGTGGGGGATGGGAGAAAAAATAAAAGATTAAAATGAAAAAAATCTGTGTAAGCCTTGGCCCCTGGAGAGGGGGTCCAGACTGAGGCCAAGGGAAAAAAAACTAACTCATAGCCATAGTACACATCCCTCTTACACTAATGTAAGAGGGAAACATCAAAGGACATGAAAGACATTAAAGTAGCAGAGCTGATGCAACCAGCCACTTCTACATACAGCAACGAATAAAAAGTAAAATAAAAATATACACTGTGGTGGCTTCTACGATGTTCCACACCGTCGTCCGCTGGGGTGGAGAGAGCATGGGCAGAGACAGGAGCAGACCCAACAAAGAGAGTGGACTCCACTCTCGATCGCCAACCAACTCTCGTCCAGTGTCCAGTCCGCTGGATGAGTGAGGACACGTCCAAGTAGACCGAGGTGTCCTATACCTGCTCATCCAGCCAAGACACCGCAAAGTCTGTCCGTCCTGGCGCTCAGTGCCAGCTCTGCAGCCCTAAAGGAGGAATTTAGCAGGTTTATGGATTTATATCATGCAACCAGAAAGGTGCAAAAAACGTTGTTGTCTCTGTTGCCAGATGATGAGTATACTAAACATGAGACATGGTACAAAGCAAACATGTTGAATTTTGATGGTTTTATTAACAAAGTTGACAGGTTTATGTATTCTCAAAATGATGAGGTTGAAAATGAGGTCACATTAAAAACAAAGAGTGTAAGTGGAACCTAGCAAATACCTTTCACATAAAACACTCAAGATGGCAGAGAATAGCTTCTATCTATCGACCTCTGGGTTATGGGGCCAGCATGCTTCCGCTGCGCCACTCTGCTAACTGTATGTGCTTCCTAGCTTTATGGAGGCGTAGATTGAAATATTATTGCTTAGGGACAAGCAGTAGAAAATTGATTGATGTTTTCCTTGTGAGAAACCTGTCTGTTTTCTGAGACAAATAATTTGTCGTTGTCAAATAGAACTAATGCACCCCAAAGTAGAGGTGTTTGTTTCTTCCGCAGAACTGGACTTCCAACAGTAGAGGTACCGACACTGTGGACTTAAAAAGATTAAATGCTGACAAACTTGTCAATAAGAAAAGGTTCAAATCCCTTCTAATCTTTTACATATATTGTTGGTTTCAAATTAATCTCTTCCATCCATCCATTTTCTAATGCTTATTCCATATGAAGTCGCGGGGGGCGCTGGTGCCTATCTCAGCCACAATCGAGGGTAAGGCAGGGTAGACCCTGGACAAGTCGCTACGTCATCGCAGGGCCAACACAGATAGACAGACAACATTCACACTCATTCACACACTAGGGATCATTTATCCGCAACACTGAATTTGAGTCACTAACTCTAATAAACAATTTTCCCTTTTTGATATTTTGTTATGTATCCTAATTTCGAGGAATGCAAAAAACGGTAGTAAAGTACTTTAATATCTGTAGGACTGTGCAGTATCTTTCGGTCCAAGCAATACAACATTACAGGACTCTCCCTACTATATTGGATCCACTATGGACTGAACTCTCACTGTTATGTTGGATCCACTATGGACTGGAATTTCATAATATCATGTTAGACCCGCTCGACATCCATTTCTTTCGGTCTCCCCACATAGGTGGTCCTCTCCAAGGTTTCTTATAGTCACTGTCACCAATGTCCCACGGGGGTGAGTTTTTCCTTGCCAGTATGTGGGCTCTGTACCACGGATGTTGTTGTGGCTTGTGCAGCCCTTTGAGACACTTGTGATTTAGGGCTACATAAAAAAACATTGATTGATTGATACAATTTTCAGAGAGGGATACTGTGGTCACTGCTCAAGGTTGAAGAAGATGTTTACTGATGAAAATAAGAGGAACCAAAATCACCTCCCCGTCAGGGAATCGAACCCTGGTCTCCCATGTGACAGGCGGAGATACTGTCCACTATACTCACGAGGACTGCATTTTCTCGTGTTTTCTAAAGGACAAGCAAAAAATCCAAGCCTATCCCTGCCACGCCACAACCAAAGTGATGCCATGTCATGTTTGCCGTCTCATAATGCCGATAAATTTATCTAAAACACATTTAAGTGGTTTTGTGGCCGAGTGGTCTAAGGCGCTGGGTTTAGGCTGTAGTCTCTCAGGAGGCGTGGGTTCAAATCCCACCACAGCCATTTCTGTTCTGGTAACCCACTTGTTTCTTTCCTGACCTAAGCAATTAGATCTAGCTTGGTCCTCATTTGGAATGCTCAGGAAAACTTGTGGAAATCAGGCCAAAACATTAGCTTGAGAGTTCTTTACGCTAGGAATGTGAGGAGGCTAACACTCTGCTGCTGCTGCTGCCCTGAAGAGGCTAACACTGCTGCTGCTGCTGCTGCCCTGAGGAGGCTAACACTCTGCTGCTGCTGCCCTGAGGAGGCTAACACTCTGCTGCTGCTGCCCTGAGGAGGCTAACACTCTGCTGCTGCTGCTGCCCTGAGGAGGCTAACACTCTGCTGCTGCTGCCCTGAGGAGGCTAACACTCTGCTGCTGCTGCTGCTGCTGCCCTGAGGAGGCTAACACTGCTACTGCTACTGCTGCTGCGGCTGCTGCTGCCCTGAGGAGGCTAACACTGCTGCTGCTGCTGCTGCCCTGAGGAGGCTAACACTCTGCTGCTGCTGCTGCCCTGAGGAATTAGCAAGCATTCACTAACATCAATTTCTCCAACTCCAGTACAGCAGCACCTACCACCAACAGATCAAGCAGACTGCCATAAAGCCTACTGATCAAGGTACTCCAAGGTTAAACTACCAACAGTAACAATGCTTCTTAGGAAGGCACAGGTTGACGAGCTGGAAGAAATAAAACTCTCGCTTAACTTTATGTCTGAAGAGTTGTCCAGAGTGGCAAACCAACAAACTGCACTTAGTCAACTAGTGGAGGAAGTTAGA
Organism: Nerophis ophidion; assembly: GCF_033978795.1. NCBI lineage: Eukaryota > Metazoa > Chordata > Actinopteri > Syngnathiformes > Syngnathidae > Nerophis > Nerophis ophidion. Next base: position 15,577,683 of record NC_084638.1, read on the forward strand.
GAGCTAAAAAAAATAATTGTAGAAAAAGACAAATCAATTAAAATATTGGAAAGACCTGTTGATGAACTTGAACAATACACAAGAATGGATGATGTGATTGTCAGTGGCTTGAACACCAAACACCGCTCATATGCTCGAGCAACTGCAGGTGAACAGAATGGTGGGGATGAGGCCACAACGGAGATAGAAAACCTGGAGCAACAGGTCCTGCAGTTTTTTCAGTCTAAGAACATTGAAATAGACAGTAATGCTATCTCTGCCTGTCATACCCTCCCTCGAAGGGATAACTTGGCAAAACAAGCAATTATTATAAGGTTTACGAACAGGAAAGTAAAAACTGATCTTTTGAGACAGTCTAAAAAGTTAAGAGGTACCTCAGTGTACATTAATGAGCACTTAACAAAAAAAAACTCGGACATAGCAAGACAGACTAGGGCCCTAAGGAAACAAGTGAAAATTCAGTACACGTGGACACGGAATTGCAAAGTCTGGATAAAACTACAGGGCACGCCTGAAGAAGCAAAGGTTCTAGTAATCAGAGAAATGGGGGAGCTTGAAAAGTACAAATGATGAAACCAAAAATCATGTTGCCAACTTGGTAATTGAATGTTAATATAACAGCAAATGAATGAGTGAAATATGAACTTTGCACTATGTTTGAAAACGATATAGACCCTGAAAAAAATGTCTTCAATGGCATAACAATGAATTGCAAATATTATACAGATGAACAATATAATGACAGTATGAAATTAAGTAGCCAATTAACAATTATACATATTAATAGTAGAAGTCTGTCTGCAAACTTTCACCATATAAAGGAATTTTTAAGTCAATTTGTAAAACCTTTTAGCATTATAGCAATATCAGAAACTTGGATAACTCAAGAAAAAAGTGTAGATTTTGGTCTGAATGGATATGAATTTGTGCATTTGGATAGAATAGATAAAAAGGGAGGAGGAGTAGCACTCTATATTGATAAAAATCTAAACTTTATTAAAGTTGAAAATATGACATCTATCATTGAACAAGTAATGGAATGTATAACGGTAGAGATTATAAGAGAAGGAAGAAAAAATATCCTAGTTAGTTGTATAGATAGAACTCCGGGATCCAAAATAGAAACCTTCACCAAAGCTATGGAAGGATTATTTTATAAATTGAATAACAAAGAAATATGTATTAGTGGAGACTTTAACATTGACTTAATACATACAAGTAGCAATAGAGAAACAGCTGAATTTATAGACACAATGCACAGTATGAGTTTGATATCTTTGATAAATAAACCAACAAGAATCACATCACATAGTGCCACCCTAATTGACAATATATTTACCAATATAATGGATGACAACCTAATATGTGGAATCTTGATAAATGATATAAGTGATCATCTCCCAGTCTTTGTGGTCTACAACTGTGCCAGTAAAATTAAAATCAAGAATGAATGTGAAACTGTCTATAAAAGAATCATAACAGAGAAAACGCTCAACAAATTCAAGAATGAACTACAAAAGCAAAATTGGAATACTATTTATGATAAAAAAGAAGTTAATACAGCTTATGAAGAATTCTTAAACACATTTAAAATACTATATGATGGAAATTGTCCAGTAGTAAATTATAAAAGGAAGTCAAAGTACGGCGAGTTTAAACCGTGGATGACTAAAGGACTCCAAAATGCCTGTAAAAAAAATAATATTTTATATAAGGAATTTATAAAAAATAGAACTTTAGTAAATGAAAATAAATATAAAAAATATAAAAATAAACTAATCAATATAATCAGAATGTGTAAAAAATATTATTATATAACTAAACTGGAATATAACAAGAATAATATAAGAGGTGTATGGAAAATATTAAATGGTATTATTAGAAATAAAAATGATGATAATCAATACCCACCATACTTTATGGAAAATAACAACATGATTAAGGATAAGGAGGTGATAGTAAATACATTTAATGATTATTTTATAAATATTGGACCGAAACTAGCAGAAGAGATAACGGTAGAAGGGACAAAAATAGATGCAGCAGTTTATATCAACCCAAACCCTAAAACAATGTTTTTAAAACCAGTAGTAGAAAGAGAAATCAGGGACATAGTCAAAAGTTTTAAGAACAAAACAAGCAAAGATGTGGATGATATAGACATGCAAACTTTAAAGTATGTGATAGATGGAATTAGTGCTCCATTAGCGTATCTATTTAACCTTTCATTTGAAATGGGAGTATTTCCTCAACTAATGAAAATTGCAAAAGTTGTCCCTATTCACAAAGCGGGAGACGGACACTTATTCACAAACTACAGACCAATCTCAATATTACCACAGTTGTCCAAAATATTAGAAAAAATATTTATAAATAGATTCGATGGCTTTGTAGAAAAAAATGAATTATTAACAGATAGGCAGTATGGTTTCAGGAATAATCGATCAACAGCACAAGCATTAACAGATTTAATTGAAGAAATAACTGATAGTATTGATAAAAATAAATATACAATAGGAGTATTCTTAGATCTTAAGAAGGCTTTTGATACAGTAGACCATAGTATTCTTATTAGAAAAATGGAAAAATATGGTTTTAGGGGTATTGTTCTGGAATGGATAAAAAGTTATTTATCTGATAGAAAGCAGTTTGTACAGATATCACAAAAAAAAATCATGTTGGTTGAATATTAAATGTGGGGTGCCACAGGGGTCAGTCTTAGGGCCCAAGATGTTCATCACGTATATAAATGATATTTGTAAAGTAACTGAAAACCTTAAATATGTGTTATTTGCGGATGACACCAATGTACTCTGTTCTGATGTGGACTTGCAGCAGCTCCTGAGGACCGTCACCATGGAGATGTGTAAACTAAAAAAATGGTTTGATGCTAATAAATTATCATTAAACCTAAATAAAACTAACTTTATGTTATTTGGAAATAAGATAAATGATATAGATGTAAAATTATATATACACAATGTTGGTATAGAAAGAGTAAACAAAATCAAATTTTTGGGTGTGATCTTGGACCACAGGATCTGCTGGAAGTCACACATTACATACATCAAAGGGAAGTTTGCCAGAAGTATTGCTGTCCTGGGTAAAACAAGTCACATTCTTAATCCAAAAACATTACACACTCTTTATTGTACACTTGTTTTACCGTATTTGAGTTACTGTCTAGAAGTTTGGGGAAATACATACAGGACGAACATCCAACCACTATTCATAATGCAAAAAAGGGCCATCAGACTGATACATAACACAGGACCCCGAGAACACACTAATGGATTATTTATAAAAACATTTGATTTAAAACTACCAGATCTCATCCAACTCAAGACTGCCCAAATGATTTATAAAGCAAGTAAAGATTCACTTCCAACAGGGTTACAGAGAAGATTTTTACAGAGAGAAGGGAATTATAATTTAAGAGGAGAACTACTTTTTAAGATCCAATATTGTAGAACAACGCAGAAACGAATGAGTATAACAATAGCAGGGGTTAAAATATGGAACTGTTTAAAGGATGAAATAAAACACAGCACCAACATGAACCAGTTTAAAAAGCGTTTTAAATTATTTATCATTAGTAAATATAGGAAAGAAGAGCAAACATTGTTTTAGAAAGACAATAATATATAATATGTATATAAATACAATTTATGATTTCATAATTATACATATAGGTTATATTAAAATGTATATATTACCACTTTATATGGAATTTAAATAAATTGTGTATATATAATATATATAATATATATATATATATATATATATATATATATATATATATATATATATATTTATATAAGTGTACAAATGTATATGTTTGATTTAAATGTTAAACTGTGTATATGAGACGTGTGCTACATATATGTTGCTTATATATTGTTTAAAAAAAAAGTAATATAAGTGAAGCATGTTTTAGATTTTATATATTTTGAACCTTGTTCTTGTTGTGATGGGGTAGGTTTATATAAGCGTTGCTTCAACCTACACCCTTTCGGCTCAATCATTGTTCAAATGAGTGTTTTTTTTTTTTTTTTTTTTTTTCTTGTTGTTGTTCTTTGTTTTATGTGAAGATTGCCGAAATAAAGTACATTGATTGATTGATTGAAAAAGAACACAACCCGGGGCGAGAATGTGTGCAGCAGTCCAAATGCAACATAAAATGAGTGAAAGTGTAAATATGCCATGTTTTATCACCTAAATAATTTTTTTACGTATGCAGATTACAAAGGCTTTTGGTCTGACTTTCCCACACAGTTATAAGGATGAAGCCCCATAATAGTGAAAAAGGTAGACTTTCCAAAACTGAAGTGGATTCAGAAAGGTCCATGGTATCTGTGCCAGAAACAAAAATGCAAAAATGTATTCATCCTCAACATCAATTATTCAATATAGCAAAGGACAGTTTTGTTTCATTGACTTGGTATGGCTAAAAGGTGGATATGTATGTTTTTGTCAACCTGTCTTCTGAAAATCTGCACCCCTACCGTAGACATTCAGTATTTGTTCCTGTATTCGGATCACACCGCAGTGACGTATCGCTGGTCGGCACAGAGCGACTTGCAGGAGGGAGATGGCCTGTCTGGTGACATTGTGTGGAAATAACAACCTCAACCTCAACGCAGACTACACCAAGGAGTCAAAAGAGGACATGAGAAAGGAACGTCTGTTCGCTCTTGTTAGAGTTGTATACTTATTCAAAGCCCAAGTCCATATTCCTGCAGGAGTTTCCTAAGACACAAAAGTTTCCGCACAAAGACTTTTGCAAAACACATTTCTGACTTTGTACAACTGACATGGTGTGGGGGCTTCGTGCATCCGTCAAAAAGGCAGCCAGAAGGCAAGTGTCTGGATTAGCTGTCATCTCCCTGGTGGTCTAGTGGATAGGATTCGGCGCTCTCACCGCCGCGGCCCGGATTCAATTCCCGGTCAGGGAAACACTAACAACCCTGTCTGGGAGAAGTTCAATTTATTTTCCATCTCATGTTTATGCTCATTAGATGCAGAACATTAAGATCGACATTTTCAAAAAAGGCAACAGGAAAATTGTTAGACTATTCTTCGGTGTGAAGTCTGCACAATGGGTGTTCTTATCATGACGTGAAAACCAACAGTGTAAGTGGAGCCTCGCGGATTCCTTTCACCTTAAACACTCAAGAGAGAGGATAGATTCGATCTATCAACCTTTGGATTATGGGGGCAGCACACATCTGCTGCGCCACTCTGCTAACTGTATATGCTCACTAGCTTTATGGAGACGTAGAGTTAAATACCATCGCTTAGGGACAAGCAGTAGAAAATGGATGGATGGATGTTTTTCTGGTGAGAAACTTGTCTGTTTCCTGAGGCGAAAATAATTTGTCCTTGTCAAATAGAACTAATGCACCCCAAAGTAGAGGCGTTTGTTTCTTTTGCAGAACTGAACTTCCAACAGTAGAAGTACCGACACTGTAGACTTAAAAATATTAAATGTTGACAAATGTGTCGGTAAGAAAAGGTTCAAATCCCATCCAATCTTTTACATTAATTCTTGGTTTCAAATTCATCCGCAAAACTGAATTTGAGTCACTGACTCTAATAAACAATTTTTCCTTTTTGAAAACTTGTTATGCATCCTAATTTTGAGGAATGCAACAAACGGTAGTTAAGCACTATAATATCTGTAGGACTGTGCAGTATATCCGGGTCCACACATCCCAATTTTCAGAGGATACTGTGGTCACTGCTCAAGGTTGAACAATCAATCAATCAATCAATCAACCAACCAACCACTGTATCTTTTGTTACTCTCATGTATCAAGTATAGATTTTGGGCTTCTGCCGAGTGGGGGCGAACTCTTCACTCTGCCACTCATTCACAGACTTTCAAGCTGCTTTAACCAAAACTTTTGACCCGGTGTCCTCCAGCAGAGAAGGCACAAGAGTTAAGCAATTTAAAGCAGGGTAGCGGCACTGTGTGCGACTACAGCACCCGCTTCCGCACGCTAGCAGCAGAAAGCGGGTGGGAAGACAGGGCCCTCTATGAAGTCTTTCTGAAGGGATTCGGAGCTTCTAATCAGGACCTCCTTGTTCCCTTAGACCTAAACGGTAAATGGGTTGTACTTGCATAGCGCTTTTCTATCCCTTTTTAAGGAGCCCAAAGTGCTTTGACAGTATTTCCACATTCGCCCATTCACTCACACATTCACACACTGACGGTGGGAGCTGCCATGCAAGGCGCTCACCAGGACCCATCAGGAGCAAGGGTGAAGTGTCTTGCCCAAGGACACAACGGACGTGACTGGGATGGTAGAAGGTGGAGATTTAACCAGTAACCCTCAAATTTCTGGCAGGGCCACTCCACCAACTTCGCCATGCCGTCCCCAACCTACCAGACAACCTAGATGCCCTCATCGCACTCGCCATCCGGATGGACAACCGACTAGCCCAGCTCAAATGACAGCGAGGAGGAGAACCTGCTGCGGCAGAAAGAACCACCCATCCTTTTGCACCTAGCGGGGCGACCACTCAGCGTTCACCCCCGGAGCTATGTCCTCACCTCCGCACTGACCTGGAGGAGGAGCCCATGCAGCTAGGGAGAGCCCAACTGACCCCAGAGGAGCAATGCAAGCGGCTGATGGAGGGGAGATGTTTTTACTGTGGAGCGAGCGGCCATCTTGTCATTTCGTGTCCGACCAAGGGATCCCAGGTGGCGAGTCACGTTCCGGCGGTACCTCAGATGCCAGGCACTCTCACTAAGGTCACGATAACGCATCTCACGGCCACAGATCTACAGTTTAATAGACTCTGGGGAAGACGCCAGTCTGATGGACTGGGGTTTAGTTAAGAGACTAGGACTCAAGTCAGAACCGCTACCTAAACCCATTAGGGCGAGGTCTTTCAACGGTAAGGAGCTTTTCACTATCTCACACATCAGTTAACCTGTCCAAATGAACATTGACTGCCATCAGGAAAAGATTTGTCCGTACTTAACTACTTCACCCTCCCATTCTCTGATCTTGGGGCCTCCATGGCTGTACCAGCATAATCCTTGGGTTAACTGGAAAACAGGGAAGATCAGTGAATGGGGAAGGGAATGCACCAAGAACTGTGTTTTTTCTACTGTCCAGGGAAAACCTGTCGAGGAAATTAATCCTTTTTCTGCCAATTCTGCCACAGACTCTAAATTTCTGGACCTGAAGTCTGTTCCTTCTTGTTATCACCACCTGCGACAAGTCTTCAGCAAGACAAAAGCCCTGTCACTTCCGCCCCACCAATCCTACGACTGTGCCATCGACCTGCTTCCCGGTGCCACTATTCCCAAGGGGCGTCTGTACTCCGTCGCTGGTCCAGAAAGGACTGCCATGAACAATTACATATCGGCATCACAAGAAGCTGGCTTGATTTGCCCGTCATCATCGCCAGCAGGAGCAAGGTACTTCTTTGTGAAGAAGAAATATGGGTCGTTAAAACCCTGCATTAATTACAGCCCACTGAATGACATTACCATCAAGAACCGTTACCCTCTTCCCCTCATGTCTTCTGTCTTCGACCAACTCCAACAGGTCAAAATATTCACCAAACTGGATCAACGCAACGCTACCATCTGGTTTGAATTAGAGAGGGAGACGAGTGGAAGACCGGATTCAACACACACAGTGGCCACTATGAATACAGGGTCATGCCCTTGGACTCACCAATGCTCCCGCTGTGTTCCAAGCCATTATCACTGAAGTTCTAAGAGACTTCCTGGACCATCTTGTGAATGTCTACCTTGACGATATATTGATTTATTCACCTGACAGTGACACTCACCAAGTCCATGTAACTCAATCAATCAATCAATGTTTATTTATATAGCCCTAAATCACAAGTGTCTGAAAGGGCTGCACAAACCACTACGACATCCTCGGAAGAACCCACATAAGGGCAAGGAAAACTCACACCCAGTGGGCAAGGAGAACTCACACTCAGTGGAACGTCGGTGACAATGATGAGTATGAGAACCTTGGAGAGGACCACATATGTGGGCACCCCCCCACTAGGGGACCGAAAGCAATGGATTTGGATGTCGGGCGGGTCTAACATGATTCTGTGAAAGTTCAATCCATAGTGGATCCAACCCAGCCGTGAGAGTTCAGTTCAAAGCGGATCCAAGACAGCAGCGAGAGTCCCGTCCACAGGAAACCATACCAATGAGATTCAGTTCCATGATGTCGTTCAAACAGAATGTCGCTTTAATAGATCGTTCAACATTAGACATCAGGGGAGCAAACACATTATCAATCAGGGCGGGTAATACACCTGTGATCGTATAGTGGTTAGTACTCTTTGTTGTGGCCGCAGCAACCCCGGTTCAAATCTGGGTCATGGCACTTTACCCTTTAAACTGCTTTTTTTAAGCATAGTTATTTTACAGCTGAAGACTTAATTATTAGCCCCCTAAGAACTTTTGAAAATTTCTGAAAAATCTGCCGAATGTTTGCAATAATCATAAAATTCTCAATAGTAAAACATTCTTCAAAAGCATTTTGGTACATTTTTTAGAGACCCTGAAATGCTCAGTCATGGAGTGTAAGACATTCTTTAGACTCGGCTTTGAGACCCCCTGAAAAGGCCTCCTTCCACCACTCAAAAGTCACCAATAGGGCAGACCTTGGTTACATTTGGATAAGTATACCAAAATAGAGCTGAAGTAGCTCAGTTGGGACAGCGGCAGACTGAAGATCTGAAGGTCCCTGTTTCGACCCCGGGTTTCAGCACAACTCTGTGAACTTCTCAATCAATTCTTATTACTAATAAGCCTTCTGTGGCTCTTACAATATTGAAATGGTCTCCCTGACCTGCCAGCCTTGCTGGTGGAATCCTAGCAACAGTTGTTACAAACCTTTCCTCCATTTTCAATTTGGACAACCATTACGTGGTTTGACAGTGTAACATTCCTTAAGCCAATGTTTGGTCTTTAACTGACCCTTACATTGGGCAGTTTCAAACACAAATTTGATGCCTTAGGGGTATTTCTTGGACTGTATAACTTGAAACTGAGAGTAATAAAACTGAGCTCAGTGTGATGTGAGGGTGCATCCAACACACCTACAGCAAAAGATTAACCACAACTTTCATACAGATACACTGTCTAACAATTTATGTTTAAGGTATTGAGGTTAAACCTTCAGATGATCACATTTTAATGCTCTCCCACCAGAGCTTAAGTGGATGTGAGGGATGTTTTTGGATTTCAGTTTTTCAAATGAAATAGAGAAAAAACAATCGCTGTTTGAAAACTATAAATACAGTTGAAATTAAGTTTAAAATGACTGCTGCAGTGTGGCAAAAGGATGTCTTTGGAGAAATGTAAGGAGGTTAGCATCATTTGCCTGATCAGGGACTTGAACCCTGGAACTTCAGATTTAAAGTCTGATGCTCTGCCGACTGAGATACCCAGGCCCTTCTCAATGCTCATTTGCCCAATATCTGAGAGAACAGCAATATTGTCAATCTCAGGTGAAAGTGAATTAGTCAGCATGTTCAGTGACAAGCTGGGAACTGTCAAAGCTCAAGCTGGCCAATTGCTTGAATCCAAAGCTCATTTTTGACAGATATGCCAGTTTTACATCGTCATCAACAAAGAAAGTTTTGATCGAAAAAGAAGCTCCTCTCCCGAAGTTGCCAACTCTGAGCTGGATTAGACTTAGACTTCCTTTTTATTGTCATTCAAATTTGAACTTTACAGTACAAATAACAACGGAATTTTGTTGCATTAGCTCTTGGTAGTGCAGGATAAAAGAAAAAGCAATAGGGTGCAGATATAAATAAATATATCACTGTACAGATAAATACATTGCACTTTTTCATATGCATCCAGGTTTATGGATGTATGTTATATTGTCTTTTTTATTCCAGCAAGTTAATCCATTATGGGGGGAGTTGATGGGATAATTTAATTATGATGCGTTCAAGAGTCTTACGGCCTGAGGGAAGAAGCTGTTACAGAACCTGGAGGTTCTGCTACGGAGGATGCGGAAACTCTTCCTAGAGACCAGCAGTGAAAACAGTCTTTGGTGGGGGTGGGAGGAGTCTTTGCAGATATTCTGAGCCCTGGTCAGGCAGCAACTTTTTGCGATCTCCTGGATAGGAGGAAGAGGAGTCCTGATAATCTTTTCCGTCGTCCTCACCACTCTCTGGAGAGACTTCCAGTCTGAGGCATTGCAGGCTCCAGTCCAGACAGTGGTTCAATTTGGATGCTCCCCAGAATTTTGCCAGAAGCATTTTGCTTCAATTTTTAGTGGAGGTTAGCTGCAACAGGTAGAGCTGGTGAAGGCCCAGGCTGCAACAAATAGAAGGTCACTAGATTTTAAAGTCCAACATAAGCAGTCAGTAAAGCCCTGTTTTGGAAGCAAGCAGAATGTAAACTGTGTGTTCCTTTGGCGTAAGATGTGTACAATATACAAGGTGTACTGCAGTAAAACAGTTCTTTATGTAGGACTACTGGCACAATGAATAACGCATCTGACCACAGATCAGATGATTCTAGGCTCAACTCCTGGCTAGCTCGTTAGTTGAACTGAAACAAAATTCAGTGCCATTTCTTCAAGAGTTTTTTTTTTTTATCTCTCTCTAACAGGAACATGCATTTTTTTTATTTTTTATTTTTGGGATTAGTTAACAGCTGTAATTGTGTAGTGTTTAGTACACTGTGTTGTGGCCGCAGCAACGCTTGTTTGATTCCGGGTCATAGCACTTTACCCTTTCTTCCAGCTGTTTGAGGATGATTTTTGAAAAAAGAGGTATCGTGCTTTCCCAGAATTTTGCCAAAAGCATTAAACTGAATTTTTTTAGAGACCCCGAAATGCTCAGTCATGGAGCGGAGGACATTATTTTGAGTTCAAGGGATTCAAGTACCTGTTCTACTGACCAATACGAGGCTCAGTGATGGCCATGGAAAGGACTCCTTCCAGCCCTCAAAAGATACCACCAGGTTAGACCTTGCTTCCATTTGAAAAAGTGAACCCAGGACGGATTTGTAAATCTCTAATAGCTCTGTTGGGAGAGCGTCAGACTGAAGAGTTGAAGGTCCTTGGTTCTACCGGGTTTCAGCACAACTCTGTGTTCTCTTTAACCAATTGTTTTTACTAATAAGCCTCCTGTGGCTCTTACACCACTGAAATAGTCTCCCTGACCTGCCAACCTTGCTATTGGAATCCTAACATCAGTTGTCACACACCTTTCCATCCATCTTCAACCGCTTTTCCAGAATCGGGTCGCTGGGAACACACCTTTCCCTCATTTTTAATTTAGACACGTTACGTTGTTTAATGGTGTATTGTCCCTTAAGCTAATGTTTGGTCTTAAACTGACCCTTACATTACTTTAAACTGAGAGTAATAAAGCTGGGCTCTGTGTGACTTGAAGGTGCATCCAACACACCTACAGCAAAAGATTTACCACAAGTGTTTCATTCAGGTACACTGTCTAATTATTGGAGTATCTGGTAATGCTTTTAAGCCTTCACAGTGTGCATACAAACGTTTTTGTTCCGCCGCCACCCACACTTCTCCTAAACCTTTCACCGGGCTGAGTTCATCTTTCCGTGGCCAATCACGTAACAGGATCCGTTTTTTCAGACACCCATCAAATCCAATTCCAGCTTTTGTCTGCCCAATCACAGCACAAAAGTTAGTTTTTTAGCATCTCTTGTGTACTGTAGAAGCTTGTTCTTCCATTGTTACATGTTATTACACATGTCTGCAACTCTGTCCAATGGTTAATTAGATTTTAATCAATTGAATTCCTATATGAAAAACTACCAGCTGGACATTCAATATCTCACTTTGTAGAGCGAAGGATTGTAGTTGCTGATGCTGACATCCTTAGGTTGCTGGTCCAATTCGGGCTCCAAGAATTCTTTCACTATTTTTTTGTGATGTCATTGAAAAAAGAATCATCATAATGTCCGACATCCTAAATTTGTTCGATGAGACAAAAATTTCCCCAGAACATTAGGTATTAGCACACTGAATGAGATTTTCTTACATGATGTCGTTCAAACAGAATGTTGCTCGAGCAGATCGTTTAATATTAGACATCAGGAGAGCAAACAATTTATTATTCAGAGCAGGTTGGTACAGCCGTGATCGTATCGTGGTTAGTACTCTGTGTTGTGGCCGCAGCAACCCTGGTTCGAATCCGGGTCGCGGCACTTTACCCTTTCTTCAAACTGCCTTTTTTTATGATGATTTTTGAAAAATAGGTATCTTGTTCCCTATGGTAAGTGGTTTAATAACATGTGAAACCATATCTTGGTAGTAAAACATATCCGTTCGGGCTCCAGTACTCTGGAATGCCCTCCCGGTAATAGTTCGAGATGCTACCTCAGTAGGAGCATTTAAGTCTCACCTTAAAACTCATTTGTATACTCTAGCCTTTAAATAGACCTTTTTAGACCAGTTGATCTGCCGCTTCTTTTCTTTTTCTCCTCTGCCCCCCCCTCCCTTTTAGAGGGGGTCCGGTCTGATGACCATGGATGAAGTACTGGCTGTCCAGAGTCGGGACCCAGGACGGACCGCTTGTCGGGACCCAGGATGAACCACCCGCCTGTGTATCGGTTGGGGACATCTCTACGATGCTGATCCGACTCTGCTTGGGATGGTTTCCTGCTGTCTTGGATCCGCTTTGAACTGAACTCTCGCGGCTGTGTTGGAGCCACTATGGATTGAACTTTCACAGTATCATGTTAGACCCGCTCGACATCCATTGCTTTCGGTTCCCTAGAGGGGGAGGGGGTTACCCACATTCGTAGTCCTCTCCAAGGTTTCTCATAGTCATCATTGTCACTGGCGTCCCACTGGGTGTGAATTATCCTTGCCCACTGTGTGTGAGTTTTCCTTGCCCTCATGTGGGTTTTCCGAGTATGTCGTAGTCGTAGTGGTTTGTACAGTCCTTTGAGACACTTGTGATTTAGGGCTATATGAATAAACATTGATTGATTGATTGATTGATTGATTGATTGAAGTATTATCAGTTTAAAAAACATTCTAAGTGTTTCCACAAGTACAACAAATAGGCACTTTTTTCTGTACAACAACATTTCTTGAAGCAGTATCTTCAATATAAAAGGCATTTTGTGCTATTGGAGGGGGCGGAAACTGACGTCTGACGCCACCTGGACCACCTGTTCAAAAAAGTTCAAGTGTCACACACACACGTGAAATGTGTCCTCTGTATTTGACCAATCCCCTTATTCACCCCCTGGGAGGTGAGGGGAGCAGTGAGCAGCAGCAGTGGCTGCACCCGGATGGTTTTTCTTTGGGGCCACCATTTGATCATATTCTCATTTTGGACCTTTTTTTGCGGATTTACCATTGGCCTGTGGAGAAGTGGGACTAAAAGAGACAATTATCAGGGGGACTTGAGTTGGAGGCACGGTACCGCAAGTAAGCTGCGGCTTTGGAAGTTTTATCACGTGCTCGTATGTGCATGTCGCTACGTGCATGTCTCCTATGTCACTCTGTAAGTTGTAACACTAACAATAACAGTGCAAGACTAGGCCACAAGCTAAAACTAGTCTATAAATAAATAACATTTTACCATTCTGTATTCTGAAGGCAATCTATGTCGTGTGCTACTCCAGCATCAATATCATCAGCGTCCTCCTGACCGTCACCGTCAGCGTCGGGTTCAAAGCGGTATGGCTCTATCCCTTGTTGGGGGTGGCCGAGTGGTCCTGCCACCTCCACGGCTGCCACGGCGCTTCTGACAGCATCTTCCCTTTCTGAATCGCTCCCACTGGCCTCTAGTCCTTCACTCTCACTTTCCTCATCTACAAATCTTTCATCCTCGCTCCAATTAATGGAAAAATTGTTGCTTTCTCGGTCCGAATCGCTCTTGCTGCTAGTGGCCATGATTATAAACAATGTGCGGATGTGAGGAGCTCCACAACCCGTGACATAACGCGCATATTGTCTGCTACTTCCGGTACAGGCAAGGCTTTTTTATCAGCACCAAAAGTTGCGAACTTTATCGTCGATGTTCTCTTCTAAATCCTTTCAGCAAAAATATGGCAATATCGCGAAATTATCAAATATTACACATAGAATGGACCTGCTATCCCCGTTTAAATAAGAAAATCTCATTTCAGTAGGCCTTTAATTTTATGTGTTGTACCGTGTTGTGAAAAGACTCGAAATTGCTCAGTCATTGAAAATCAGACTTTAATTCTAAATTTGCAGGATTTAAGTATCGTCTGTTCTGAAATTCTCCTGCAGGGGCATCATGCTTGCCCATGATGTTCTGTCATCAGAATCTGAATCAGAAGTACTTTATTAATCCACGAGGGCAAATTAAGATTTTTATCACAATCCCATTCAAGATCAGACAAACATTACAGGGAGACAGAACAGGATCGCTGACGGGTCTGCCAACTTCCGGCGCCCCTCACAAAAAAGGTGAGAAACAGGTAAGTTGGGGAAGGGGTTGAAAAAAATGAGAAAAAATATTCAGTCTAAGCCTGGGCCCCTGGACAGGTGGTCCAGACTGAAGCCTAAGGAAGAAGAATAAAACTTCATAGCCATAGCACACATAAACATGTGTGTGAGAGGGTAACATCAAAGAACACAAAGGACATTAAAAGAGCAGAGCTGATGCGACCAGCTGCTACTCCAGCAATGCTATTTCTACATACTGCTACAGAAGTAAAAGTAAAACAACAAAAACAACAACACATAACTAACCAATAATATATATTGTGCACACATGATTGCACCATTCATAGACAAGCAACCAAACAAAAACATAATTTAAACTCTGCGGTGTTCCACTCCATCACCTGCTGGGGTAGGAGGAGCATGGCCAGAGACAGGAGCAGCCCCAACAAAGCAACCAAGAGAGCTGCCCACAAATTCTCGGCCAGTGTCCAGTCCACATGGATGAGCGAGGATGTGTGCAAGGAGACAGAGATGTCCGATACCTGCTCATTCAGTCAAGACACAGTGAAGCTTGTCGGTCCCGGTGCTCAGCGCCAGCTCCACAGCCCTGTCTCTTCATCCGCATCTCCTCCAGTCTCTCCAAATGAACTCTGGGAGACCCAGCAGCTGGTTTCCATGGCCAAAGGGCTCCCGGTAGGCAGATCTATAAGTTCACAAAAAAGCACAGCAGAAGTCATGAAAGTACCGCCCCTTGTCACACAGTCCGAAAGGGTCCCCAACCAAAAGGCAAAAAACCCCAGCAGGAACACAAAAGGATGACACAAGAGCACAGAGCTCCTGCCACCAGCAGCCACTACAGCGGTGCCATCTTAATAAAATACTTGTATATTTTAGTAATGTATGTATGAAAAATTAACATCTTACCTCGGATTAAAAGGGAACAAGAATATGAAAATGAACAAGGTGTATCGCCACAATTTCAACCACTTTTACGCTTCTGTCATTGTAATGAATGACGCACGTGGGCGCCACTAACTCCCACAGATCATTTATTTTTTAAATGTTGATATTTTTTTAAATGAATCACTTACTGTAACCAAACCAAAAAAGAATACATTTTCAGAATTCTGAAATAAATGAATTATTATAAAATAGTAAAACATCGATTTTTTTTCCATTTAAGCCTGCTGAACACATCTTTCATGTTTGTGTACAGATCTGTGTGTTCCATAAAGAATACCATATTTTTAATAACGTTTGTTTTGTATGTAATGACATTGTTAATTGAAATACAGATGACACAAAAGAACCATGGTAAGTAAGTGTGGCAAAACAAGCTGACGGAAGTGACGTTGGTTACGCGCATGCGTGGACCGATCGGTTGATAAAGCAGGATGGCGTCTGACGGAGAAGTCCTAAACGCGGGCATTATATTTCTGTATTCTTAAATATATGTTGTTTAATAGAGTACACGCGGTTAATAATTGTTTGTAGCCGGATACATTAGTCTGAGCGCACTTTGACACTTCTCCTGTTTGATAGCTTCATTTAAGGTAGCTTGCAGCTAGTTTAGCTGGCTAGTTAGCTTAGCTTGTTAGCTGCTAACAAAGAGACGCGGAAGTTATTTAAACAGCGCTAAGTAGGGAACTAATGTGAGTGTAAAGTGTTGTGATTGTGTGAAAATGTGCGAGAGAACGATGGCAAAGTATGAGGAGGAGTTTTTTCCAAGAAAAGAGGAGGACGAGCGACAACATCAACTACTGGATGTTTATTATAAGAAACATCATAAAGTTGTGTTACACAGAACAGGTTTGTTTACTTCTTACTCTCACATCTTTACTAACTTTATATTTCATTATTAACACTATTTTTAAATATATTGTGTATAAAAAGTTTGGTTGTCTTGTGAGGATGATGTACATACAGTCGTGGTCAAAGGTTTACATACACTTGTAAAGAACATAATGTCATGGCTGGCTTGAGTTATCAATCATTTCTTCAACTCTTATTTTTTTGTGATAGAGTGATTGGAGCACATACTTATTGGCCACAAAAACATTCATGAAGTTTGGTTCTTTTATGAATTTATTACGGGTCTACTGAAAATGTGAGCAAATCTGCTGGGTCAGAAGTATATGTACAGCAATATTATATGCAGTCTATAATATATACAGCAATGACAGTAGAATGGTGTTCCTGGTATTAAAGGCCTCACATTTTCTCCTCCAAACATATTGCTGGGTTTTGTGACCAAACAACTACATTTTTGTTTCATCCGACATCACATGGACAAAGATAAGACCTTCTGGAGTAAAGTTCTGTAGTCAGATGAAATACAAATTGAGCTGTTTGGCCACAATACCAGGCAATGTCCAGAGGCATTAAAATATTCACGCAATCGTAGGCCGAGTCCGATATAAATGAAAATAAACCTAATAACTTAATTATTGCCGTCATCAATACATTGCTATGTCCATGTGTTTCCTTTCTGGTCAGTGGAATTTAAACTGGACTAAGATGTCTCACTGTGTGCATTGCTCTCAGCACCTGAGCATGTTAATTCCACAGTAGACTTACAAGAACAAAGTGAGCCTATTGTCAGTCATTCACAATCTTTGTTTTGGCTACTTGCAATTCTCCTCCACTTGTTTTCTTGTGTGCAGTAGTGTTCGTGACACTCACTTTAATGTTGGAGATGGAAATAGTCATTTTAATACAGCGCTCTGGTACAGGCCTGGGATACGCCTGTTATATGATAATTTAATTTAGGGCCTTTAGGAATCGGCAATTTTTTCGTCCATTTGTGTCAAGGAGGTGAAATTAGGTCTGAAAACCTTTTACAAGTTGACTTCATGTCCATTAGGACTTTTAAAAGTGTAAAATATCATCTGCCCTAAACAGAATATTTTACTTTGAAAGTAAACTGAATAATTTATTTAGTGTTTATGCATGACTTCCTGTCCCACACAAGCAGATTTAAGCTCAATTGAACCGCCTTGTTGTGTCGACCACTACATATAAACGCCAGGCAGTGGAAACTGACACATTGCCTCGAAAACAAAAAACAGAACTAATCTGTCGCCGTGGCACCGCCGTTCAACATCCAGAGGAAATCCCCTGTTACACTTACAAACGTTGCTTGGCGAGATCAATGACAAAACTTTACATTGGGTTCAAGGTACAAAGCAAAAGGAAATACACTTTCAACCCACAGCACTTGCAGTGAGCAAGCGTGACCACAAGATGGCAACATAGCAGATACAATTCAGATTACATATTTGCACTGTAAACAACCTAATCTTTTTTCCAAGTTTATACATCAATAAGTGACATGAAAATCACAGGGGGCGCTGGAGCCTATCCCAGCTGCACTCAGGCAGCAGGCAATTTATTGCAATATAGATTTTAAGCCATATTGCCAAACCCCTCGTAAAAAGTGATCTTAATTTTCTGTGAATAATGTAAAGCGCAGTGTGTTTGCTTTTAGGCCAATTCATATAATAACTTGTTTCTTTAAATTCATGTGAACTTACTGACTGAATCTGGACATTTCTCAAGCATGTTTGTCATTTTGTGTCCTGCAGATGTCCGTGAAGAACAATTTCTGCCTGAAAAACCGGAGTGTAGCTTCAGGATGGTGAAGGAGGATCAATCAAAAAAGAAGAACAGGCGCCACGGACCCTTTGGTGTCTCCTTTAATTCTTTGACACAGACCCTTCCCTGTAAAAAGGAAGAGGAAGACTCACTGACACCCCACATTAAAAAGGAAGAGGAGGAACACCACATCAGTCAGCCTAAATGGTTGGAGGAGTTCCCAGTGACTGGTGTCCTTGTGAAGAGTGAAGATGATGAGGTCAAAAGTGAAAGTGAGGAGAAGAGAGAGGCGGAGCCTCCAAGCAACAACTCAACACAACACATGACAACAGAAGCTGATGGAGACCACTGTGGAGGTTTTGTAGGAAGTAGCAAATTGAAAGTACACACGAGAACACACACTGGTAAAAAAAATATATATTGTTCAATCTGTGGCTTATCTTTTACAAGGAGGGAACATTTGAAAGTACACATGAGAACACACACTGGAGAAAAACCTTTTATCTGTTCAAAATGCGGTAAAGGTTTTACACAAAGTCAGAGTCTGAAAAAACACACAATGTTACACACTGGAGAAAAATCTTTTATATGTTTAATCTGTAGTAAATGTTTTATACAAAGTCACAATTTGAAAGTACACATGAGAACACACACTGGTGAAAAACCTTTTTCTTGTTCAATCTGTGGTAAAGGTTTTGCACAAAGTTCATGTTTGGAAAAACACAGAAGAAGACACAGTGGAGAAAAATCTTTTATTTGTTCAATCTGTAGTAAAGGTTTTGTAGAAAGTCAATATTTGAAAGTACACATGAAAACACACACTGGCGAACAACCTTTTCCCTGTTCAATCTGTGGTAAAGGTTTTACAGAAAGTCACAGTTTGAACAGACACACTAAAACGCACACTGGTGAAAAATCTTATTCCTGTTCAATTTGCAACAGAAGCTTTTGTGACCGACAAAACCTTGTAGCACACATGAGAACCCACACTGGTGAAAAACCTTTTTCCTGTTCAACCTGTGGTAAAGGTTTTACACAAAGTCGTTGTTTAAAAAGACACACGAGAACACACACCGGTGAAAAACCTTTTTCCTGTTCAGTCTGTGGTAAAGGTTTTACACAAAGTCAGAATTTGAAAAGACACAAAAGAGTACACACTGGTGAAAAATCACATTCCTGTTCAATCTGCAACATAAGCTTTTGTGACCGATCAAATCTTGTAGCACACATGAGAAGACACACAGGAGAGAAAGTGTTGAGTTGCAGTGTGTGTGGTGAAAGATTCTCTTATAAGTACCAGTGTAAGAAACACAAGTGTGCTGGTGAGAACAGCAGCAGCAAATGAAACTTCAGGATTTGAAATAAATTGTCCACACTTTAATTTTGACTTTCTAACAACATCAGCACATATAACATGTGTGACATTGTTGTTTGTGTAACAATGTTTTTAATATGCTTCTACGTTTATAGATTAGATATTTTATATTAATGCTTTTTTCAGTCAAGTACATGCATTAATATGCAATAATGTGTACTTTTGTTAAAAACTAACAGAACAATTTGACTGATAAGGTGAGAGTAAACAGTACAAGACATATTTTACATACAATAAACATTTTATGTGTATATATAATCATAATACAATTTTGGATTTATTCATAATAGTGTTTTTACAGGTGCTTGAAATATTGAAGTTTTACATATTTTTATTTATATTGATAGGTTGATTGGTAACACTAAATTGGCCTTAGTGTGTGAATGTGAGTGTGAATGTTGTCTGTCTATCTGTGTTGGCCCTGCGATGAGGTGGCGACTCGTCCAGGGTGTACCCCGCCTTCCGCCCGATTGTAGCTGAGATAGGTGCCAGCGCCCCCCGCGACCCCAAAAGGGAATAAGCATTAGAAAATGGATGGATGGATGTTTATGATCCCATTGATTAGCCCCTATTTATGATATACATATTTCCTGGTTCACATCTGAAACATCTTCTGGACCTCTTCAGGAAGCATATTATTATTTATTTTATACATGATTTGAACAGTTGTCTTTTATACAATTTTAAAATGTGTGACTTTATGAATCAGTTGTTGAGTCTATATAGTTATTTTATTAAGTATCTTTATTACTCTCTTTTGTAATATGATGATTGTTTTGTGATTGTTTTATATGTATGTCTCCAGACCTTTATGCAATATAAAGGTGAGAGAACATTACTGTATTGTTTGTGGAAGGATGATCTTGTTTTAACAAACTTACAATTGTGGATAAAACAAAACATTCCATTGTTGTGTTTTAAACATCTTATATGTTTGGTTTTTTTAACATCCCCAAAACTTTATCAATTTCAGAAAACAAGTTTGGAGTGTCAGGCAAAAGCCAATATTGTACATCATCTTAACAGAGATTTACTTTGCATACATTCATAAAATAAACTGTTTATTTTATTTCTCTTTCACAGAAAGAACAATTGTCACTCACTCACTCACTCACTCACTCACTGTGATAGCAAAATTACTTATACTTGTTTAAATAGATGATGTTCTTTGAAGTGGGTACCAAAAGTTGTTCATTGGGTTTAGGAATGTGACGCTCTGCAAGAGGCCTCTAATCTGATCGGGCTTTTTCTCCTGTGTCTTTGATGTGACATGTGGACTTTAGTTGACCTGGGCATATGTGTCATCTATTCTTGACCCCCTTCTGGGCTAAATTGGTCCCCTTTCCTGAGTGACATCCCCCTTCTGGGCAAACGACACCCTCTCCCCTTCACAGGACTTTGGGTATTCATTCCACTGGGGTACTGTATGTTAATGAGCATGGAGGGTGTGATTTCTGAGAATGTATAATTGTCATTTCAAATTCTAAAGGAGTTAGAACAAGCTGGAACGAACGAATGTGTCGTTCTGGTTTGGTCTCGCTTTGCAAAGCTTGTTATTATTTGTTTGTTACTTTAATAAATCATTTTAAAGCTATTCGTCACTAAAGAATCGTCTTTAAAAAATGTCCACGACAAGTTGGTGTCAGATGTGGGATCCCAAGAAGATCGCTGTTTCCGTTCGCAGAGGCCGCTGAAATGGACTGATCAACCCGGCAGCACAAAAAAGCTGACGTCTCCTTCCCAGAAATTTGAAAGGACGTGAGAGTTTTCGAGGCCCCTGCGAATCGGACGGTAAATTACTTGAATCATCCTGACTGAAATTTTAAGACAAATCTGTGACATTTGAATTTTAAACAAAAGACGAATCCACGAAAGGTTTTTTTGTGTGACAAAGCTTGAGTGATTTATATGTTTCATACATGGGAAATTAGCCGTTCTTTTTCCGTCTCGCTACGATTTAAATGATGGGTTAGAGTCCCTGGGTTAGAGTCCCAAAATGTAGCGCTGGGTTAGAGTCCCAAAATGTAGCGCTGTGTTAGAGTCCCAAAATGTAGCACTGGGATAGAGTCCCTCGGTTAGAGTCCCGATTTTTAATGCCGGGTTAGAGTCCCGATGATTAACAATTTCTATAAGGCCGTGAGTGTATGCCCGGTTAGAGGCCGGAAGAAACAACACAAATTTTAGCCTGTTAAATTTAAACGAGAAGAGCGGAAAATTAAAACGAGCTTGAATATGTGGTCTGAGAAAGTTAAGCCTGAAGTATTCGATTATGATTTCCCATGTATGTGCACAATGAAAGAAAATATGTAGAGCAGGGGCGCTCACACTTTTTCTGCAGGTGAGCTACTTTTCAATTGACCAAGTCGAGGAGATCTACCTCATTCCTATTTGTAATTTATATTTATTTATTTATGAAAGAGACATTTTTGTCAACAAGTTAATGGTGTTTAATGATAATACAAGCATGTTTAACACACATAGATTCCTTTCTTTCATGAAGACAAGAATATAAGTTGGTGTATTTGATTCTGATGACTTGCATTGATTGGCATTAGACAGTGGTGCTGATAACGTCCGCATTTTCAAATGGAGGAAAAAAAAAGTCCTCCTTTCTGTCCAATACCACATGAAAGTGGTTGGATTTGGCATCTCATTTGTCCAACTTGCATACTCCTTTTTAAACACTTTGTTATGAGAGTAGCATATGTGTGTGGCCCTTTAATGTCTGGCAGCAGGTGAGTGACGTCAGTGAGTGTGCGGGCGGGCAAGCAAGTGAGAAAGCGGTCACTGAGGGCGGGGGAGAAATACATTGGCATCAAACTCCGTAGCTTGCTAGCTTGTGCACGCTAGCTTTCTGAGACTCTTATTTTGTTAGCACAGGCAGGATGAAACGGGTCTTTTATGGTGAAGACAGGAACTGTGCAGTCGGTCTTTAGAGTTTTGACAGTAGGTAGGAGTCTCTAGAAATAAAATGTATTTTTCTGCGTCCGCCCTGTTAGTGATTTTTTTCTTAAATATGAGCTCGCAGCAGCCAGCGTCATCTCACAAGATCCTCGGGTGCCGAGAATGTCAAACAACTGACGAAAGTGAAGTCTTGGTATGATTGATGATTGCTCATTTTTATGTCTATTTTTTAATGCCTGGCTTGAGATCGACTGACACACCCTCCGAGATCGACCAGTCGATCGCGATCGACGTAATGCCCACCCCTGATGTAGAGGGATCCCTAATGTGTGTGAAAGTATGGGTGAATGAATTGGGATTTCCCAAGACTGGTTCATTTAGTATGAATCAATTGAGTAAAATTAAAGAAAAGTTGGCGCTACAAGAGGTCAACATGCGAAAGGGAAAGACTGCGCGTGTGAAAGATTTGAATTGTTTGGAACAACATAAAGAGTGTTTGAAACTTTGGATGAGTGAAGCAGAAAATAAAGAAAAGATAGATCTTGCAACTGATACTTTTCCCAGTTTTCTGTTTTTGAGCCAATCTCAGGGCCTGAGTCGCAGTCGAAGGGTTTCTGAGGACTGGGCGCCACTCTACTCCACTCTGCCCCCGCACTACGACCAGCAACCGCCAGCGGGCCCTTTTGTGGACGTCCCAGCGCCGCAGCAGCAGCAGCAGCACCCGCCGATGGCACCCCTCCAGCAACAGCAGCTCCCAACTCTTCCCCTCGCAACGCCGTTTCTGTCCACTAAATACCAGCAGGCAGTCTAGGGGCACGGCGCAACAGCCCTGGCGAAAGCCTCCCACTCACATCAGGATGACAATCAAGGAGCATCGGGCTCATCAATTCAACATGTGACCGATGAAGTAAACAAAATATCTCTGAGTGAGGACAGTGCTGGCAGAACTCTGAGAAGTGGCAGAACCTTCCAGGCTCCGATGATGGAATATCCAGGACCACGAGGGACTCGCGTTTTGGTCTTACGCCAGATGGACCAGGAAATCCGTGAAGCGATCAGAGACTGGCCGTCACCACACAGAGGTGGAGACGCGCTTGCAGCCGCATTCCCGGCTTTCTGTCGGGCATGGCCTCCCACAGGAGCAGAAATACAAAAACTTCTGCTGTTGCATCTGGGACCGCAGCAGTTCGCAAAGATAGCAGCAGAGGTGCACGCGGGATGTGTTGCCCCTTCCAAACTCCCTCTATTTGTTTAAAATGCCAATTTTCTGCTGGATTTGCTCTCAATGAACTCCTGGGGAAAATATATCCGGCCGGGGGCAATTTTTGAAATTGGTCTCCAAACTACGGCACGCGGGCCGAAAGAGGCACGCCGGGGTCCAAAATCCAGCCCCTGATTTTTTATTCATTTTTTTTTGCATTTTTGGGACATGGGTGACGTGTGGGACTCCACCACAGACTGACTTTTGAATACTATGAGGACTGCCGCTGTGAAATGAACGCGGGATGGAGCGTAGGAAGAGAAAGAGGCAAGAAGAAAGATGGATGTGGCCGTAACTATTGTTTCACGTGCGGAAAGGAAGGTCACTGGAGGCGCGACTGTCCTAGGAATAAACGGGATGGACAGCGGGACTATTGGGGCAGAGCGGATGGAGGCCAACTCAGAAACAATTCAGATTGACTGACCGGCTCGGGACCTGAGACCACGAAACAGATAAGTGTTGCACCCACACCTACTCACGACAACACCATACTAACCGCTAACCGCAATGAAGATGTGCTTGCTTTTACTGATACATTGCTGCTTGCTAAGGTACAGGACAGAATTAGGGAATTAAAAGAGCGTGAACAGCCAATGATTGGGACATATGCTTTTTGTGAGGACTTAGCATACAAGAAAATGCCAATGATTGTGTGTGATGTGGGTGGAAGGTCATTGATGTTTCTTGTCGATTCTGGAGCGACAACAGCGTAATTCAAAGGAGTGAATTTCCTCTGCCGTGTGGCGGGGCTCTCCCTTAGAGATAGGGTGAGAAGCTCTGCCATCCGGGAGGAACTCAAAGTAAAGCCACTGCTCCTTCACATCGAGAGGAGCCCGATGAGGTGGTTCGGGCATCTGGTCAGGATGCCACCCGAACGCCTCCCTACGGAGGTGTTTAGGGCACGTCCAACCGGTAGGAGGCCAAGGGGAAGACCCAGGACACGTTGGAAAGACTATGTCTCCCGGCTGGCCTGGGAACGCCTCGGGATCCCCTGGGAAGAGCTAGACGAAGTGGCTGGGGAGAGGGAAGTCTGGGTTTCCCTGCTTAGGCTGTTGCCCCCGCGACCCGACCTCGGATAAGCGGAAGAAGATGGATGTATGGATGGATGGAATTCTCTACAAAATTGAGTGGTAGAACTAGGTTTTCCACTAGTGCGTTTTTAATGTCTGATCTTTGTCCAATCAATCTATCGGGTCGTGATTTAATGTTAAAATGGGGTACCAGAATCACACCGATGCCAGAAGGCCTCAAAGTTGAGAGGAATCCAAATGGGTCTAATTTTGTCACATTGGAGGTGAATTGTCCACTCTATATCTATCAGTGGTGGGCAACGACCACTGCTTTGCAGGATCTAGAGACCACGATATCACCCTGATTAAATCCAGTATCTGACAGAATTGAATTTGAAAGCATGTATTGTGTGTCACAGGTCCGGACCAAGAATATGAAGCTTCATTTTATCATGATTTGAATGATAGTTTGTTTATTAATGACGTCTCTTTTGATGGATGCAAATGCGCAGTTGCAGTAAAATTAACTCCATCACAAGAAGTATTGGATCAAGTTGAAAATTCCAGTCCGCACATTCCGATAGCAAAAGCTAAATCTGATAATTGGCAGGATTTAAATCCTTTTATGCATGACTGTTTATTGGGAAAGGATTGGCAACCGTGTGCACGCGGGAAAAAATGTATTGTATTTGCAAGCAGTCGATGCATATAGAATTAATTACGCAGCAAAAATTAATGTGGTACGTTCGGTGCAATTAGCATTTCCGACTGACGAAAAGTATGACGCACACCTGACTTTGACTGCGGTGACTTCTCCGACTGAGATTTCACCCTTGTTGGCGCAAGTGCCGAGTTGTTTGTGATCGAGGAACGACAGGCATGGGCTAATTCTGGTGCTGTTTTCCGGGATGGAGCCTAGTCTGGCCCTGACGGGAAGCCGTGTATGAATGTTGTCTGTCTATCTGTGTTGGCCCTGCGATGAGGTGGCGACTTGTCCTCTAAAAGAAGTAGAACAAGCTGGAACGAACGGATGTGTCGTTCTGGTTTGGTCTCGCTTTGCAAAGCTTGTTATTATTTGTTTGTTACTTTAATAAATAATTTTAAAGCTATTTGTCACTAAAAGATCGTCTTTAAGAAATTTCCTCGACACTTTCTGGAGACATTTATCTCCACTTTGCGAACTCGGCCATCTTTGCTTGGGAAGACTAGTGTAATTAGTCCTAAAGGCCAATGGTTTCTCTTCAGTTGGTCATCTTTGAGGAGCACTGCACTTCCAGGCAGGCAGTTGGGGTGGGGTGAATGTCACTTCCTCTGTGGCTGAAGTGTAGATAGGTATTGCTTCTTCCATCGGTCCCAAAAGGTTTGAGCCAAATGCTGGACTTGACGCCACTGTTGCTTGCGGAGATCTTTTACCCAGTCGCCTACAGGAACAGTTGAGGGACTGACCATTTGTGTGAGGAGTGTGGCTGGTGAGAGTATTTGGGGGTCATCTGGGTCGGTGGACACTGGTACAAGAGGTGTGGAATTGATGATGTAACGAAGAACGACCTTGCTGTCGCTGTAGAAAGTGATGTCAACCTCCATGTCCATCTCTGAGGTGATGAGCACAGCAAGATCCACTGCTAATACTGCAGAACAAAGCTCAAGTCGTTCTGACAAGGGTGTGAGCTTGGCCTTTCGGATGAGAAAGCCCACATGGTTAGTTCCATTTTTCTCTGTTAGTTTTAAGTATGCACCTGTTGCAATTGCCTTTGTGGAAGCGTCACAAAAGATGACTATCTCTCTTCTTGACACTGCTGTAGGAGAGGCCTGTGTGTTAACTCTTGGGATCTGGAGCTTGCTGAGATCTTTCAATGAGCGTCACCACGTTGACCAGGTCTCTTCCATTTCTTGAGGAAGAGGTGCATCCCGATCTCCGTTGTTCTGCATGAGCTCACGCAGGATCAGTTTGCCTTGTATGGTGACAGGGGCAAGAAATCCTTGGGGATCATAGATGATGTTAAAGTTAAAGTTAAAAATTAAAGTACCAATGATTGTCACACACACACAAGGTGTGGCAAAATTATTCTCTGCATTTGACCCATCACCCTTGATCACCCCCTGGGAGGTGAGGGGAGCAGGGGGCAGCAGCGGTGCCTCGCCCAGGAATCACTTATGTTGATAGTTGACAAGACACCTCTGCGGGTGAAAGGCTTTTGCTCATCAGCTACTTGAAAGGTAAATGTGTCTGACATTAGATCCCAGTTAAGTCCCAGACTGAACTGGGTATCTGAAGTGAAGTCCAGGTCCTTTAAGTTGATGGCATGTTCCTGAGATGGGAATGCATTCATAACTTCTGCTTTATTTGAGGCGATTTTGTGAAGCATCAAGTTTGAGTCTGACAGAACCTCTTGCGTCCTCTTGAGCAGCTTTACTGCAGCTTCGACGGAGGGAAGTGATGTTAGCCCGTCATCTACATAAAAGTCACGGTTAACAAAGTGCTTTACAACGGGCTCAGCATTTTTCACTGACTGTCTTAAACAGTAGATGGCCACTGCGGAAGAGGGACAATTTCCAAAGACATGGACCTTCATTCTGTATTCCATGATATTTTCAGATGAGTTTTTGTTTTTGAACCATAAAAACCTGAGATAATTGTGGTCATCTTCTCTGACTAAGAAACAGTGGTACATCTGCTGATTGTCTGCTGTTATGGCTACAGCTTCTTTGCAAAACCTGAGGAGTACCCCTATAAGGGTGTTATTGAGGCCGGGTCCAGTTAACAGCACGTCGTTAAGTGACACACCGTTGTATTGGTCGCTGGAGTCAAACACTACATGGATGTTCCCAGGTTTCTTCGGATGGTAGACACCAAAGGCCGGTAAATACCATCTGTCTTCATTAGATGTGAGTGGGGGAGCTATTTCAGCATGTTCATTTTGAAAGATCTTTTCCATGAAGCTAAAAAAGTGCTCTTTCATCACTGGTTTTCTTTCGAAGTTGCGTCTGGGAGAGGAAAAAACGATTCAAGGCTTGAACTTTGTCGTCAGGAAGCTTGGGCCTTGAAGTCTTAAATGGCAGCAGAGCTACCCAGCTGTTTATGTCCTTTTTCAAACCCCTCTCCATGATTTGCAGGAAGGCGATGTCATCAATGGATCGACCGACTTTGTTGTCATCTTTGGTCTGCTGAAACACTGTAGAGCCCATGTCATCTTGCTTACATTTCTTTGGGAATGTTACATTTGAGTATTCAGGGCTTTGAATCTGGCCATGCCTCTCCTTGACTTGAAATATGTTAGGACAAGGTTTAAAGACTGTAGGACACCTTTGTTCAGTCGTAATGGTGTTGAAGTTATTCACTGTGGTCGGTTTGTGAACACCTCCCAAGCATACATTTCCAACGATCACCCATCCCAGGTCAAGTTTTAGAGCATAGGAACCATCGAGTGGCCCATCAACCTGTTTGCGCACTTTGTGTACAGAGATGATGTCTCTCCCAAGGATAATGGACGCTTTAGGATCCAGCTCTGGGATAAGGTTAGCAACTGATTTGAGGTGAGTATGGTTGGCTGCAGCATTATGTGTTGGGATTTCTGATCTGTTGTTGGGTAGATCATCACATTCCAGGAGGCTTGGTAAGGAGAGGCACACTTTTCCATCCATGGATTCAATTTTGTAGCCTGAGGCTCTTCTCCCAGTGGTTTCCATCACTCCAGAGCAGGTTCGCAGTGTGTATGGAGATAAAGGATTTTGAATGTTGAAGATCTCAAAGAACTCTGAACTAGCAAGGGACTTGTTACTCTCCTCGTCGTTGATTGCGTAAACTTTCAGGGATTTCTCAGGACGGCTGCTAGGATATATTTTAAAAAGGCAGATCTTTGAGCAGGATTTGTAGCTTTGATTGCCACCACATACATCTGTACATTGAGCACTGACCTCAGTTGAAGGTTCTGAGTCTTGCTCCCCGCAGAGCTGTGTCAGGGGGATTGGGACCTGGATCCATGGTGCAGGTCCAAGATGAAGTGCAGAAATGTGCTTTGCGCTCTCACATTCAGTGCACTTAGTAATAAATTTACAGTGTTTTGCTATGTGTTGAGTGGATGTGCAACACTTAAAACATATGCCATTCTCTTTCAGGATTTCCTTGCGTTATTCCAACGGCATTGTACGGAAGGCCCAACATTTCTGGAGCATGTGAGGCTTTTTATGAATAGGGCATTGTTTCTCGGGATCATCAGCTTCAAAGTGTTGTTTATCATTAGACTGGAAATCGATCTTATGAACTGTGACTTCCCTATTTTGGATCTGCTTCCATTGGACTGTCTGCTTTTGAGGTGTCAATTTCACCCGCAAACTTGAAGCCTGGGTCATTCCTAACTAAAGCTTGTTTTCCAATGAAGTAAAAAAAAATTTCAAAGGGGGCAAATGTTACATTTTGCTGTAATTTGTAGTTTGTGCCAACGTTGAACCACTTTTCTTGAAGGTTGAATGGTAGCTTTTGAACTAATGGGTTTATCCCACGCGCTGTCTAATTTTGCAAGGCTAGGCAGGTCTCCATCTTCCTTAGCTGCCTCCAATTCTATGAGAAAATCACTCAACTCATGGAGCTTTGAATAGTCTCTGTTGATGATTTTAGAGAAGCTGTGGATCAGTTTAAACAGTGAATCCTCCACCATTTCGGGTGCGCCGTAACAGGTTTCCAGTCTGTTCCATATCCTTTTTAGGCCTTTGTCCGGGGAGTTGACATGGACAGCCCTGATGCATTTTGCGTGCTCAGCCGACTCCTTTCCTTGCCACGTGACCAACAAATCCATTTCTTCACTGGACGTTATGTTGAGGCCTCTGACTGTGTTCACAAAGGACTGTTTCCATGCCCTGAAACTGCATGGCTGGTCGCTGAACTTTATCAGGCTCGTTGTGACTAGCTCACGGTGAGCCAGATATCTTGCAAAGTCTGCCACATTCCCTTGATCGTAGACAGGCTGACAAGGTGTACGGCTGGACATTGGATGCAAAGGAGAATTGTAGCTTGACTGGTAATCTTGGTGATTGTCTCGTATGTTGTTTGAAGATGGACTGGTGACTGATGTGACGTCTGGCTGTGAAGGTGTCATCCTTTGTTGTATGGTAGAAACAAAGCCAACTCTGTGTTGATTGTGCTCTGTCTAGAGATGTGGGTGTTGAACAGAGTTCACATCTGGTGGTTTATAATGTGGTGATTCAACTTTTATTTGACTTTTCTCTTGGGCCTGAGTGGCTATGTATTCCTTTGTGCGCTGTAATGTGTCAACTGAATGTTCAAACAACTGCTTGATGTGAAGATAGGAGCTGCTTCGATCACTTCCTTCCACAGCGGCTTCCAAGACCTCCGCTTTGGCGAGTGCAGCTGCTGCGTCCTGCTCCAGTAAGAGCATGTCCATTTTAGCTTCTAGTTGTGCTTTTTCCACTTTGAGTGCCATTTCTCTTTGTGCAAAAGACAGACGTACTTTTGCTGCCTCTGCTTTTTCGCGTGCTCTGGCAGCTGCAGCCTCGGTGGAGCAAGCTTGTGACCTCATTGACGCACGTGAAGTGGTAGATTTTGTCCGTATTGAGCTTTCTGTGCAATCCATCATTTGTTCTTGTGTATGCTGTCTTATCTTCTGTGTTAAAGACATTGTTTTACTGTGCCGCCCTCGATATGTAGAAATATCTTTGCTTTACCCTAACACGTTTTCTTGATCAAACACTCTGAAAAACGTCTTCTAGTCCACAGGTTTATTGACCGTAAAAAGGGTAAAACTGAAAGCATACAAGCAGAAAGGATGCTTACATTACAGACATGCACACACAGCCACTTACACACACAAGTATGCTACAATAAAACATGAATTATGCTGTGTATTGAACTTAAATGGATAAATACATGCCACAAAAGATGTAATCTAAGTGCTCTATAGCAAACTAGCTTACTATGTTAACATTCACTTCACTGTATGAATTGCGAAAATTAGCATGACTGACTTTTGGCCATAAAACGTCCCAAATTACACCACAGCCAACAAATAATGGAACTCAATCAAATATTAACATACTACTCAACGATACATACCGATGATACTTTGTTTGGCATGAGATTCGAGCAAATGAACACGTTTGCAATCGTCACCGAACTAGCATGAAGTAGACTTGAAAGGAACTACTTGTTGTCCCCTGTTAACATGGACATTAATGTAAACTAGGCAATGCTGCCTCCTGCTGTCTAAAGGAGGAAGTGCACCTCACTATTGAATTTCAAAGTGAACTTAAAGGGGAACATTATCACCAAACATATGCAAGCGTCAATATATACCTTGATTTTGCAGAAAAAAGACCATGTATTTTCTTAACCGATTTCCGAACTCTAAATGGGTGAATTTTGGCAAGTTAAACGCCTTTCTGTTTATCGGTCTTTTAGCGATGACCTCAGAACGTGACGTCACCGAGGTAATACACCCGCTATTTTCATTTTCACATTACAAACACCGGGTCTCAGCTCTGTTATTCTCCGTTTTTTTGACTATTTTTTGGAACCTTGGAGACATCTTGCCTCGTCGGTGTGTTGTCGGAGGGTGTAACAATACTAACAGGGAGGGATTCAAGTTGCACCACTGGCAATAAATCTGCCGCCAGACCCCCATTGAATTTGCCAGAGTGTCTGCACATTTTATTGGCGATGCTAAGACAGACATGGCACAGAGATGTATGGATAACCTACAGATGCATTTGCAATGATTAAGTCAACGAAATCACAAAGGTGAATTTTGTTGATGTTGTTGACTTATGTGATAATCAGACATATTTGGTCGCGGCATGACTGCCAGCTAATCGATGCTAACATGCTACGCTAATCGATGCTAACATGCTATTTACGCTAGCTGTATGTACATTTGAAACTAGATACTCACATTTAATGCGAAACAAACACTTACCAATCGGCGGATTTAAGTTCCTCCAGTGTCACAAGATGCAAAAGTCCTGATCGTTTGGTCCGCACATTTTACCGGCGATGCTAATAAGGCAGCCATGCTATGGGCCACTTCATTAGGTACACCCATGCTATGGCCGAATAGTGTCAATAGCTTCAATTTCTTCTTCAATTTCGTTTTCGCTATCTGCCTCCATACTCCGACTAACTGTTTCAATACATGAGTAATCTGTTGAATCGCTTAAACCGCTGAAATCCGAGTCTGAATCCGAGCTAATGTCGCTATATCTTGCTGTGGTAACCGCCATGTTGTTTGTTTCGGCAGCCCTGTATGACGTCACAGGGAAATGGACAGTTGCATCGCAAATAGCGAAAATCAAGAACTTTAAAGCTTTTTTTAGGGATATTCCGAGAGGTGTAAAATGTTGAAAAACACTTCGAAAAATAAAACAAGCCACTCGGAACTGATTTTTATGTTTTTAACCCTTTTGAAATCGTGATAATGTTCCCCTTTAAACACTGGCTTTACATATACTATCAATAAATTCAACAAACGAGACAGAACAATGTGACCAAACCGGAAAAAGAAATATGTTCCCCTCCAATTGACATGGGTTTTGAAACAAAAATCAAGTTAATATATACTTGCAGGAATTAACCAAAGAAAACACATTTCTAATCACATTATATGTAAATATGAACTTATATTTATACATTGTATTTATTTACTCCAACCAAAAATGAAATAATACAACATATATACAATGTGCTTCTGTCAGCAGCGACACTTTTCCTAACTAATAGTTTCCCGCTTGTCTCCAACCCTTCCCCCACGCATTCCTGAGCTAAGATAAAAGCTGTGTTCCTCTCCGACACTCTCCTGTGAACAGACGGCATTTGTCTTTTGAGGCCTCCAATAATTACTCCAAAAAAAAGGTATTCTCTGAACAGTTGTTATTAAATAGATAATTACATTGTAAAACAACAGAAACTTAACTTTTGCCTGTCCTTATGTCCCTGCAAGATGATGTTACGTTTTGGACGCATGGCTGCAATGGTTGTGTTCTCTCAGATGCAGAATTTTACACCAGTAAAAGCAGCAAACCAGCAAACCAGTAATTATAGTCTGCAAATTGTGTTGCTGTTGAATGATATTTATCTGATTTAAAGTCAAATACAGTTTATATACTTCTTTGTCTATCTTTGTTGGCCCTGCGATGAGGTGGCGACTTGTCCAGGGTGTACGGCGCCTTCCGCCCAAATGCAGCTGAGATAGGTTCTAGCACCCCCCACGACCCCGAAAGGGACACGCGGTAGATACATAATTTGTTGCCGTGCTTTTTTGTGTAGACACCATGAAAACATGCATTTAGAATGAATCGTTCATGATTTGCCCATCTCTATGACTCGTTGGCCCCGCCCCTAAGTGACGCATGCATGGAGGATATGCGCATTGCAGCAAAGTCCTCCTTTACTCCACACACGCTTCTAAGCCTCGGCACATCTACTAACTACACTTTATTCATCCTCCGTGTCAGGATAAACTCCACTCGTCTCTGTCTACTTTGGAGATTACTAGGCCCGCTTAGCTTGCTAGTTGTTTTACTGCGCCAGTTAGCTTAGCATGCTAGTTAGCTTAGCCTGTTAGCAGCTAACAAAGAGACGCGGATTTGATCAACACGTCGCTTAGTTAAGATCAAGTGTGAGTGTAAAGTGTTGTGATTGCGTGAAAATGTGCGAAAGAACAATAGCCGAGTACGAAGAGGAACTTTCTCGGACAAAAGAAGAGAACAAGAGACTACGTCAACTACTGAACGCTGTTTTCAAGAAACCTCAAGTTGTGTTACACAGAACAGGTTTGTTTACTTCTTACTCTCACATGTTTACCAACTTTATATTTCATCATTAACATGAAAATGACGTGTTAGAATAATTTTGATTAGTACGTAGGTGTACTCAGACACATGATTGTTATTGTGTTATTTATGTGATTATCAGACAGCAGTCATTTCCTCCATCCATCACTCTTTTTCCGTTTATCCGAGGTGGGGGTTGCGGACCCCAAAGCGATATCGACTGACCCTTCTAGCGATAGCGACCCTACTGGTGAAAGCCACAAAGTATGCTTGTACAAATTGACAGAAATATAAGAAAAACACTAAATTTATGACGGATGCTTTTGCAATGGTAAATTGATCTTTCACAACACGTAGTGCCCACAATAATTCATGAAGTGAAGCTCTTGGCGCAGAACGTTGAACAATGCAGACACGTTGGTTACTGGATACTTTTGTTTTGGAGACTTTGTGTACGTATTAAGCAACTATAATTATTTGATATGCTTAAATGTGCTGTTTTATCTTAGCTGTTATGTAGCTGCTATCTCCTCGTAGCCTACAGCAGGTGTGTCCAAAGTGCAGCCCATAGCTATGTTTTGAACGGTAGTGTTGAAAATGTAGTATTTGCGTGTCAGTCCAATCAGTGGCAGCTACACCCTGTTTCGTCATTGGACCTAAGTCTTTGGCTTGGTTGGCGGGTACGAGCCTATCAAGCCAGGTGGTACGAGCATGGAGGAGCCTTTGTAGTGGTGTCGCAGCTTGGTGGTCGTGCCGCCAGGTAACACCAGGAAGGTTCTTTCTCTGCAACATTGACTGGTGCTTTTTTCTCCCTGGACTCCGACTTCATATCTGGTGTTGTCCTTCAGACCTCGGCCAAGAAGTCATGTAAACAGTGGCAAGAATGTGGGCGATAAGAGTGTATGTGCGTGGGCATGAACTTGCACCCAGTTTCAACTGGAACTCAGGACATATGATTAGTTGCACGGCCTATTCTAATCTATATTAAAAATTTCTTAAACACTTCATCCTTCATTATCTTAATTACATCCCAACTTTAGCTACCTGTAAAAATGAGTGACTTATCCTAGTCCATTTGTAAATAAATAGTTTTTCTAAATTATAGTCTCCTCACTTAAACCAGACAGTCATTAGAACAAAAGACCCTGCGAGGACTTTGCCCTTTAAAAGGGAAAGCCAAAAAGGACAGTATTAAAATGAATGTATCAGATTTGCTATGAGGCATTTTATTATTAATATATTCTGTTCTTGTTACTTGGGGCGGTATAGCTCGGTTGGTAGAGTGGCCGTGCCAGCAACTTGAGGGTTCCTGGTTCGATCTAGCTTCTGCCATCCTAGTCACTGCCGTTGTGTCCTTGGGCAAGACCCTTTACCTACCTGCTCCCAGTGCCACCCACATTGTTTTAAATGTAACTTAGGTATTGGGTTTCACTATGTAAAACGCTTTGAGTCACGAGAGAAATATATGTTCTAATTTTAAGTGGAACTGCACTTTTTGGAATCATTCACAGTCCCTATGTAAGTAAAAGTTAAGGTCCCAGCGGTAGTCACACACTATGTGTGGTGAAATTATCCTCTGCATTTGACCCATCCCCAAGTTCACCCCCTGGGAGGTGAGGGCAGCGGAGCCCGCGCTCGGGAATCATTTGGTGATTTAACCCCCAACCCTTGATGCTGAGTGCCAAGCAAGGAGGCAATGGCTCCCATTTTTATAGTCTTTGGTATCACTCGGCCAGGATTTAAACTCCTGACTTTCCAGTCTCAGGGCAGACACTCTCACCACAAGGCCACTGAGCAGGTCGATGGTTAATGCATCCTAAATAGAAAATAATTGAGTCATTGGTAGCCGCTCTATTCTGCCTATAAAGTGCTCTAAATAACATCCTAAAAGCCCCTTCAACATTTTAAATACATACTGTAAATATAAATGTAATGTAGTAACATTCTTAATAACATGTCATATTTACATATCTTGCTCATTTCGAGCATACAATGTCTGCTCTCACTGGGATGCCGCCTGATGGGATGTTCATATCTTCCCGTTTAGATGAAGAACTAATCCTCACAAAGGGTTAAAAAAGGGTGGGTGCAAAAGAGCATTTTTGTGTCTTTCTTGCCATCTCCAGGTCTAAATTAGAAGTCAGAGTTGACCAAGTTCTCGGTTTATGTCCACAACCTTCTACTACATTAGTGAGAAGCATGGTTTATAATCTAGAATTAGCTTTCACCGTCTTAGAGGGGAGATAACAGCTCAGTATGTCAATATAGCAGTATAAGCTAGTTACTTCTGTGATCAATGCGCCGCTAAAAGTATGTCCTTAGAATTAGCGCTTATAATAACAATATCACTTATACTTGGTTAATATTCAGGTCACAAAATGTAAATGGAGTATTGTTGGCAGTTTTTGGATGGTTATTTGGAGGTGTGGGGAGACGGAGCTGACGAGCCGACAGCGGGCTAGGAAAAATGGCTGTCCTACCCAAGATGGAGGCCAGGAGGCGGAGCATGCAGCAGCGAAGAGAGGCGTGGCGCACTCGGAGCGACGCTGCAGCAAGCCGAGTCACGTGTGTAAGCGACACACCTGCTTGCAATCTCTGCATCTTCTGCTGCAGCATAAAAGGGGAAAAGGAGGAACAATCCGGGCAGAAGTAGGGGAGGAACCACCCGAGAAGGAAGATCACAAATGCAACAAGAGAGACCCAGATCATGATGAGCCCCCGCAGCAGATTTAGCCACCGGCCACCGAAAGGTGCGCCGCGACAAGCAGGAAGAGCCGGCGAGCTGGAAATCGGCGCAACCGACTGTTAAGAAAGTATGTTTATTGAAATAATAAACCCGAGTCAAACCTGCTACCATGCGTCTTGCATCGATGGTCACCACAACCCACACGATGATGACTGGAGACCTGTGACAGGAGGACTTTGTGGGTCTAATAGAGGAGCTCCTATTGACTCCAATGTTAGCTGATTTTTGCTCACGTTTATTTACTAATTAGAATTCATAAATGTTTAAAGCATATGTCTTATATACGGATTATGAATGACAGGCAGTATTTTTAAAAAGTGCAGTTTCCTTTGAATTTGTCAGATAAGTAAACAGTTCTTCAAATTTGAGATGTAAAAC
The DNA here is from genome assembly GCF_033978795.1 of Nerophis ophidion. Classification (NCBI taxonomy): domain Eukaryota; kingdom Metazoa; phylum Chordata; class Actinopteri; order Syngnathiformes; family Syngnathidae; genus Nerophis; species Nerophis ophidion. The sequence continues at coordinate 15,614,149 of NC_084638.1, forward strand.
AATTGAGGTTGTTTATAGGGAAAGTACATTCATATACAAATGAAGTACACATATGTGTAAGAATTATGTTAACCACCAAAATATTGTCTTGTTCTCCTAAAGCCAATATCGAGTATCCTTTGGTGAGCTGACCGTATCGTCACACCCTTAGTTAAAAGCACACCATCCCCATGACATGACACTTCCACGTGATGTAGAACAGGAGTACAACACTTTAAAGGGGAACATTATCACCAGACCTCTGTAAGCGTCAATATATACCTTGATGGTGCAGAAAAAAGACCATATATTTTTTCAACCGATTTCCGCACTCTAAATAGGTGAATTTTGGCGATTTAAACGCCTTTCTGTTTATCGCTCTGGAGGGGATGACGTCAGAATGTGACGTCGCCGAGGTAATACAGCCGCCATTTTCATTTTCAACCCATTGTAAACATTGGGTCTCAGCTCTGTTATTTTCCGTTTTTTCGACTATTTTTTGGAACATTGGAGACATCATGCCTCATCGGTGTGTTGTCGGAGGGTGTAACAACACTAACAGGGAGAGATTCAAGTTGCACCACTGGCCCGAAGATGCGAAAGTGTCTGCCGCCAGACCCCCATTGAATGTACCAAAGTGTCTGCACATTTTACCGGCGATGACAGACATGGCACAGAGATGTATGGATAACCTGCAGATGCATTTGCAATAATAAAATCAACAAAATCACAAAGGTGAGTTTTGTTGATGTTGACTTATGTGCTAATCAGATATATTTGGTTGCGGCGTGACTGCCAGCTAATCGATGCTAACATGCTACGCTAATCGACGCTAACATGCTATTTACCGGCGGTGCTAAAGCACACATGGCACAGAGATGTATGGATAACCTGCAGATGCATTTGTAACGATGAAGTCACAGAAATCACAAAGGTGAGTTTTGTTGATGTTGACTGCCAGCTAATCGATGCTAACATGCTACGCTAATCGATGCCAACATGCTATTTACCGGCGGTGCTAAAGCAGACATGGCACAGAGATGTATGGATAACCTGCAGATGCATTTGCAACTATATTATGTTTCCTTCCACCCACATTTAATGCGAAAAAAACACTTACCAATCGACGGATTTAAGTTGCTCAAGTGTCACAAGATGCGAAAGTCCTGATCGTTTGGTCCACAAATTTTACCGGCGATACTAACGCAGCTATTCGGCCATGCTATGGCTATGAATCGCGTCAATAGCTATTCGCTCAAAAGCTTCAGTTTCTTCTTCAATACTTTCATACTCCAACCATCCGTTTCTATACATGCGTAATCTGTTGAATCGCTTAAGCCGCTGAAATCCGAGTCTGAATCCGAGCTAATGTCGCTATATCTTGCTGTGCTATTCGCGATTGTTTGTTTACATTGGCAGCACTGTATGACGTCACAGGGAAATGGATAGTGGCATCGCAAATAGCGAAAATCAAGCACTTTAAAGCTTTTTTTAGGGATATTCGAAGACCGGTAAAATTTTGAAAATAAATTAAAATATACAACATGCCACTGGGAACTGATTTTTATTGTTTTTAACCCTTTTGAAATTGTGATAATGTTCCCCTTTAAAGACCTACTGAAACCCACTACTACCGACCACGCAGTCTGATAGTTTATATATCAATAATGAAATATTAACATTGCAACACATGCCAATTCTGCCGGTTTAGTTTACTAAATTACAATTTTAAATTTCCCGCGGAGTTTCCTGTTGAAAACGTCGCGGAATGATGATGCTTATGATGACGCGTGTTTGTGACGTTATTGGTTGGAGGGGACATCTTAGATCATCTCCACACACGGCTAAAAGTTGTCTCTTTTCATTGCGTAATTACACAGTATTTTGGACATATGTGTTGCTGAATCTTTTGCAATTTGTTCAATTAATAATGGAGAAGTCAAAGTAGAAAGATGGAGGTGGGAAGCTTTAGCCTTTAGCTACAGAAACACACAGTGTTTCCTTGTTCAAAATTCCCAGAGGTGAAGCTTTACTATGGATCAGAGCGGTCAAGCAAACATGGTTCCCGACCACTTGTCAACCGGCCGTTTTTGGTGAGAAAATTGTGGTAATAAGTCGCCTCTTAACGGAGATCAGCGAAGCTTGCGCCGTCCATGCAGCTGCCGTGACTTCCCTCAGAGACTGGCCTCAACACACGCGTGGACACACCCCTCCGACTATCAGGTACTATTTAACTCACTAAAACACTGGCAACACAAAATAAAGAATAAAGATAAGGGGTTTCCCAGAATTATCCTAATAAATGTGTCTAAAAACATCTGATTTGCTCCCAATGCAATTGCCTTTTTTTTTTTGTAGTCCGTCACTATCAATATCTTCATCCACAAATCTTTCATCCTCGCTGAAATTAATGGGGAAATTGTCGCTTTCTCGGTCCGAATAGCTCCTGATGCTGGAGGCTCACATTATGCGAGGATGTGAGGAGCCCTCACACCGGTGACGTCATTGTCTGCTACTTCCGGTAAAGGCAAGGCTTTTTTATTAGTGACCAAAAGTTGCAAACTTTATCGTCGATGTTCTCTACTAAATCCTTTCAGTAAAAATATGGCAATATCGCGAAATGATCAAGTATGACACATAGAATGGACCTGCTATCCCCGATTAATTAAGACAATCTAATTTCAGTAGGCCTTTAACATACACACACATCTAAAGTATATTAAAAAATAAATATATATGGTGAGCCAAACAAAACGACTCAGCGAACCAATGTTTGGTATGGGCGATATGACCTCAAATCTATATCCTAATAACAATATAAGTCACGATATATCATTTGGTATATGAAGCGGGTTACAAAAGCTCCTAATTTGGCAGCTGCCATATACAGTAACATATTGTGTAATTTCTAATTGTACTATTTTGTCGAAACAATTTTTGTTAATGTACTTGTTTATTTACTGTTAATGTCTGTTTACTTTAGTTGAGAAAATAATACTGGAAGTGGTGTAATATTTTAGTGCATATTTCAGCAACTAAATACGGCGCCTGTGTAGCCTGTTTTAAAATGGTTCTATTAGTAAATCTGTATGAAATAATATATCGCAAAATCCATTTTAAACCGTATCGTCCATCCATAGTAAAAAGCCCTGTCATCCTGGTTTGTTTTTCTTTTCCTGTGAATAATGTTGTAAAGAGCAGCGTGTTTGTGCGTCACTGAGATTTCAAGACAGTTCATAAGATAACTTGTTTTTTCTACAAACCCCGTTTTCATATGAGTTGGGAAATTGTGTTAGATGTGAATATAAATGGAATACAATGATTTGCAAATCCTTTTCAACCCATATTCAGTTGAATATGCTACAAAGACAACATATTTGATGTTCAAACTGATAAACTTTATTCTTTTTTTTTGCAAATAATAATTAACTTTAGAATTTGATGCCAGCAACACGTGACAAATAAGTTGGGATGGGTGGTAATAAATACTGATAAAGTCGAGGAATGCTCATCAAACACTTATTTGGAACATCCCACATGTGTGCAGGCTAATTGCGAACAGGTGGGTGCCACGATTGGGTAAAAAACAGCTTCCCAAAAAATGCTCAGTCTTTCACAAGAAAGGATGGGGCTAGGTACACCCCTTTGTCCACAACTGCGTGAGCAAATAGTCAAACAGTTTAAGAACAACGTTTCTCAAAGTGCAATTGCAAGACATGTAGGGATTTCAACATCTACGGTCCATAATATCATCAAAAGGTTCAGAGAATCTAGAAAAATCACTCCACGTAAGCGGCATGGCTGGAAACCAACATTGAATGACTGTGACCTTCGATCCCTCAGACGGCACTGTATCAAAAACCGATATCAATCTCTAAAGGATATTACTGCATGGGCTCAGGAACACTTCAGAAAACCACTGTCACCAAATACAGTTGGTCGCTACATCTGTTAGTGCAAGTTAAAGCTCTACTATGCAAAGCAAAAACCATTTATCAACAACATCTAGAAACGCCGCCGGCTTCTCTGGGCCCGAGATCATCTAAGATGGACTGATGTAAAGTGGAAAACATTTCTGTGGTTTGACGAGTCCACATTTCAAATTATATTTGGAAACTGTGGACGTGGTGTCCTACGGAACAAAGAGGAAAATAACCAACCGGATTGTTATAGGCGCGAAGTTGAAAAGCCAGCATCTGTGATGGTATGGGGGTGTATTAGTGCCCAAGGCATGGGTAACTTACACATTTGTGAAGGCACCAAAAATGCTGAAAGGTACATACAGGTTTTGGAACAACATATGCTGCCATCCAAGCACTGTCTTTTTCATGGACGCCCCTGCTTCTTTTAGTAAGACAATGCCAAGCCACATTCAGCACGTGCTACAACAGCCTGGCTTCGTGAAAAAAAAGAGTGCGGGTACTTTCCTGGCCCGCCTAAAGTCCAGACCTGTCTCCCATCGAAAAAGTGTGGCGCATTATGAAGGGTAAATTACGACAGCGGAGACCCCGGACTGTTGAACGACTGAAGCTCTACATAAAATAAGAATGGGAAAGAATTCCACTTTCAAAGCTTCAACAATTAGTTTCATCAGATCCCAAACATTTATTGAGTGTTGTTAAAAGAAAAGGTGATGTAACACAGTGGTGAACATGCCCTTTCCCAACTACTTCGACACGTGTTGCAGCCATTAAATTTTAAGATAATTATTATTTGCAAAAAAAAAATAGAGTTAATGAGTTTGAACATCAAATACAAACCCCGTTCCATATGAGTTGGGAAATTGTGTTGGATGTAAATATAAACGGAATACAATTATTTGCAATCTCTTTTCAACCCATATTCAGTTGAATGCACTACAAAGACAAGATATTTGATGTTCAAACTCATAAACTTTATTTTTTTTTTGTAAATAATAATTAACTTAGAATTTCATGGCTGCAACACGTGCCAAAGTAGTTTTTAAAAGGGCATGTTCAACCCTGTGTTACATCACCTTTTCTTTTAACAACACTCAATAAAAATTTGGGAACTGAGGAAACTAATTGTTGAAGCTTTGAAAGTGGAATTCTTTACCATTCTTGCTTGATGTACAGCTTAAGTTGTTCAAAAGTCCGGGGTCTTGTTGTCGTATTTTACGCTTCATAATGCGCCACACATTTTCGATGGGAGACATGTCTGGACTGCAGGCCGGCCAGGAAAGTACCCGCACTCTTTTACTGCGAAGCCACACTGTTGTAACACGTGGCTTGGCATTGTTTTGCTTAAATAAGCAGGGGCGTCCATGATAACGTTGCTTGGATGACAACATATGTTGCTCCAAAACCTGTATAGACCATTCAGCATTAATGGAGCCTTCACAGATGTGTAAGTTAACCATGCCTTGGGCACTAATACACCCCCATACCATCACAGATGCTGGCTTTTGAACTTTGCGCCTGTAAACAATCCGGATGGTTATTTTCCTCTTTGTTCCGGAGTACACCACGTCCACAGTTTACAAATATATTTTGAAATGTGGACTCGTCAGACCACAGAACACTTTTCCACTTTGCATTAGTCCATCTTAGATGAGCTCGGGCCCAGCGAAACCAGTGGCGTTCCTTGGTGTTGTTGATTAATGGCTTTCGCTTCGCATAGCAGAGTTTTAACTTGCACTTACAGATGTAGCAACCAACTGTAGTTACTGACAGTGGTTTTATGAAGCGTTCCTGAGCCCATGTGGTGATCTCCTTTACAGAGTGATGTCTGTTTTTGATGCAGTACCGCCTGAGGGATGTACAGCTTAAGTTGTTCAACAGTCCGTGGTCTTGTTGTCGTATTTTACGCTTCATAATGCGGCACACATTTTCGATGGGAGACATGTCTGGACTGCAAGCGGGCCAGGAAAGTACCCGCACTCTTTTACTACGAAGCCACTCTGTTGTAACACGTGGCTTGGCATTGTTTTGCTTAAATAAGCAGGGGCGTCCATGATAACGTTGCTTGGATGACAACATATGTTGCTCCAAAACCTGTATAGACCATTCAGCATTAATGGTGCCTTCGCAGATGTGTAAGTTACCCATGCCTTGGGCACTAATACACCCCCATACCATCACAGATGCTGGCTTTTGAACTTTGCGCCTGTAAACAATCCGGATGGTTATTTTCCTTTTTGTTCCGGAGGACACCACATCCACAGTTTCCAATTATAATTTGAAATGTGGACTCGTCAGACCACAGAACACTTTTCCACTTTGCATCAGTCCATCTTAGATGAGCTCGGGCCCAGCGAAGCCGGTGGCGTTCCTTTGTGTTGTTGATAAATGGCTTTCGCTTTGCATAGCAGAGTTTTAACTTGCACTTAAAGATGTAGCAACCAACTGTAGTTACTGACAGTGGTTTTATGAAGTGTTCCTGAGCCCACGTGGTGATATCCTTTACAGACTGATGTCTGTTTTTGATGCAGTACCGCCTGAGGGCTCAAAGATCCGTAATATCATCGCTTACGTGCAGTGATTTCTCCAGATTCTCTGAACCTTTTGATGATTTTATGGATCGTAGATGGTAAAATCCCTAAATTCCCTGCAATAGCTCGTTGAGAAATGTTGTTCTAAAACTGCTCGACAATTTGCTTACAAATTGGTGACCCTCGCCCCATCCTTGTTTGTGAATGACTTAGCATTTCATGTAAGCTGCTTTTATACCCAATCATGGAACCCACCTGTTCCCAATTAGCCTGCATGCCTGTGGGATGTTCCAAATAAGTGTTTGATGAGCATTCCTCAACTTTATCACTATATTTAGCCACCTTTCCCAACTTCTTTGTCACGTGTTGCTGGCATCAAATTCTAAAGTTAATGATTATTTGCAAAAAAAAAAAATGCGTGGCGCAGTGGGGAGAGTGGCCGTGCGCAACCCGAGCGTCCCTGGTTCAATTCCCACCTAGTACCAACCTCGTCACGTCCGTTGTGTCCTGAGCAAGACACTTCACCCTTGCTCCTGATGGGTGCTGGTTGGCGCCTTGCATGGCAGCTCCCTCCATCAGTGTGTGAATGTGTGTGTGAATGGGTAAATGTGGAAGTAGTGTCAAAGCGCTTTGAGTACCTTGAAGGTAGAAAAGCGCTATACAAGTACAACCCATTTATCATCTATATGCAAATCATTGTATTCCGTTTATATTTACATCTACCACAATTTCCCAACTCATATGGAAACGTGGTTTGTAAGTACATGTAAAAGTACTGAATGCATTGTGTAACTGAGCAGAGATGGAGTTTTCTAAAATGTGTTTGTTTTCTTGTGTCCTGCAGATGTCTGTAAAAAACATCTTCTGCCTGAGCAACAGAATTGGAATTTCAGGATGGAGCCACAGCCCTCCCACAGTAAAACAGAAGAGGACTACCCACTGATCCCCCATTTTAAAGAGAAACAGGATGACCCACAGGCCACTCACATCAAACAGGAAGAGGAGGACCCACTGAGCCCCCATTTTAAAAAAGAAGAGGAGGACCCACTGACACCCTGTTTTAAAGAGGAAGCAGTGGATCAACTGAGCCCTCACATTAAGGAGGAAGAAGAGGATCCACTGAGCCCTCACATTAAAGAGGAAGACCCACTGAGCCCTCACATTAAAGAGGAAAAGGAGGACCCGCTGACCCCTCACATTAAAGAGGAAGAGGAGGAACACAGCATCAGTCAGCAGGGAGAGCATCTTGAAGGACTGGAGGAGGTTGATGTCACCAAGATGCCAGTGACTGGTGTCCCTGTGAAGAGTGAAGATGATGAGGTCAAAGGTGAAAGTGAGGAGAGGGGAGGGGCGGAGCCTCCAAGCAGCAGCTCAACACAACACATGACAACAGAAGCTGATGGAGACCACTGTGGAGGATCACAAGCAGACAAGCTCTTAGCTCCACTATCAGATAGTGAGGACACAACGTCACACTCTCCTGACACTGATGATGAAGACTCTAAAGATGATAAGACATGTCACACTGACAAAACACACTTGAAATGTTCTCACTGTGACAAAACTTTTAAATCTTCTTATAATTTGAAAGTACACATGAGAACTCACACTGGAGAAAAACCTTTTTCATGTTCAATCTGCGGTAAAGATTTTACTCAAAAGCACAATTTCAAAGCACACATGAGAATACACACTGGAGAAAAACCTTTTTCATGTTCAATCTGTGGTAAAAATTTTACTCATAGGAAAAATTTGAAAACACATATGACAATACACACTGGAGAAAAACCTTTTTCATGTTCAATCTGCGGTAAAGGTTTAACTCATAGGCAACATTTGAAAGTACACATGAGAATACACACTGGAGAAAAACCTTTTTCCTGCTCAGAATGTGGTAAAACTTTTGTATTGAATGAAAATTTAAAAGTACACATGAGAACACACACTGGAGAAAAGCCTTTTTCATGTTCAATCTGTGGTAAAGATTTTACTCAAAAGCCCCATTTCAAAGCCCACATGAGAATACACAAGTTTTGTAATAAATGAAAGTTTAAAAGTACACATGAGAACACAAACTGGTGAAAAACCTTTTATATGTTCAGTATGTGATAAAAGTTATATAGAAAAACAAAAATTAAAATTACACGAGAGAACGCACTCTGGGGAAAATTATTTTTCCTGTTCAAGCTGCAACAAAAGCTTTCGTCACCGACAATCTTTTACAGTACACATGAGAACACACCCAGGAGAGAAAGTGTTGAGTTGCAGTGTGTGTGGTGAAAGATTCTCTTATAAGTACCAGTGTAAGAAAAACAAGTGTGCTGGTCAGAACAGCAGCAGCAAATGAAGATGCAGGATTTGAAATAAACTGTCAAAACTTTAACTTTGCCTTTCTAACATCAGCATTTATAACATACTGTATGTGACATCATTGTTGTGTGTGTAACACCATCTTTTTAATATGATTCTAACATTTATAGATTAGACACTTCAGATTAGTGCTTTTATTTAAGTCAAGTACATGAGTTAATATACACATTTGTGTACTTTAAAATGAACAGAAACATTTGACTGATAATGTGAGAATAAATAAAATAAACATATGTTACATAACATAAACATTTAATGTGTAAATATTCATAATTCACTTGTATACTTATTCATAATAGTGTTTTATATATGTTTTTTGAAAGATAGATGGATAGATAGATGGGTGGATGGATGGATGGATGGATGGATGGATGGATGGATGGATGGATGGATGGATGGATGGATAGATAGATAGATAGATAGATAGATAGATAGATAGATAGATAGATAGATAGATAGATAGATAGATAGATAGATAGATAGATGGATAGATAGATAGTACTTTATTTATTCCGTCAGGAGAGTTCCTTCAGGAAAATAAAATTTTCAGCAAAATCCCATTCAAGATCAGACAAACATTACAGAGAGACAGAACAGGATCGCTGACGGGTCTGCCGGCTTCCAGCCCCCCTTGCAAAAAAGATGAGATACTGGTAGCATATTATTATTTACTTTATACGTCATTTGAGCAGTTGTCTTTTATACAATATCATTTACTTTTAAGATGTGTGACTTTATTAATCATTTGTTGGGTCTCTATAATCCATTATTTTAATTATCTTTATTACTCTCTTGTGTAATATGAATATTGTTTTGTGATTGTTTTATATGTATGTCCCCAGACCTTTATGCAATAAAGAATGTATGCTTCAACTAAAGTTGGGTACAATAATTGTCGTTAATATTTGTAAGTATGTATTTTATTCAATTGTGTATTGCATTCCATTTGTTAATGTTTTCTTTATATGACTTACATGTAGTGTCCAGCTTACTTCATCATCTATTTAACTCCTAAAAATGTGATTACCTTTATTCCTTTAATTTCAATATTATCCATCATAATTTGTGTTTTACATTTTTACAACCGCCAAAAATGATATATTTAGTTTTATTGAAGTTTAATGACAGTTTATTGATGTGGAGCCAACTTTGTTATGGTCTCATCTTATATCTCTCATCTTATAAAATAAGATGAGAGTTGAATCAGCCCTGCGATAAGGTGGCGACTTGTCCAGGGTGTACGCCGCCTTCCGCCCGATTGTAGCTGAGATAGGCACCAGCGTCCCCCGCGATCCCAAAGGGAATAAGCAGTAGACAACGGATGGATGGATGGAGAGTTGAATAAAGCGGTAATGAAGGTGAAGAATGGAAATTATTATATACATAATTATCTACAGTTACACTCAGTAGTGAAAATTAAAGACACATTCATCTTGTTCATTTGCGCAAAGAAAAAGAGTAAAGTGTAATATTCTATACAATAGAAGAATATTAATATCAGCAGTCAATATTCCAACATTGTGAAGCTGAGCTATGGTAAAAAACATATTCATCTTTAAAGGCTTTATGAGAGTGATGAAATTATCAGAATCAGAAATACTTTTTTAATCCCTGAGTGGAAATAAACATTTTCATTAACATGTGAATATTTAATGTAATAATGTATGATATTAATACCATAATACCCTTGCTCCTGATGGGTGCTGGTTAGCGCCTTGCATGGCAGCTCCCTCCATCAGTGTGTGAATGTGTGTGTGAATGGGTAAATGTGGAAGTAGTGTCAAAGCGCTTTGAGTACCGTGAAGGTAAAAAAGCGCTATACAAGTACAACCCATTTATCATTGATCATGTATTAAAGTGGTACGTTTTGTGATGTGTAATATTGTTTGTATGAACATCCTGAATGTTTTCATGCTGGAATTGTTTGAATTGGTAAAGAGTGTAAAAAATGAGGAAGTAATGATAATGATGGTTTGTTTTTAGCCTGTTTATGAATAATTAAAGATACATAAAATACCAAAATGGAGCTTACATCCTCAGTGAGCTGAACTCCAGCAGTAAAGATGAGATAAATAATGTGGAAAGGTCAGAAGTAAAATTTTTCTTCAGGTAATACATGGAGCCTCTGCTGCCACCTATATATATATATATATATATATATATATATATATATATATATATATATATGTTGGAGCCAAAATTCCTTGTTTGTTTGTATTGATTTTATTTTGAATTGTTCATGGCATCCTGCCCTTTTCAATTGGGGGCCGGAGTGTTGGAGCCAAATCTTCTTATTTGTTTATATTGTTTTTATTTTATTTTCTCTAATTGATTGCTGGCCGCAGCTCATGTGAAATTTCCTTTTCGGCGGTCTGCTCCGCCCACTTCCTGTTAAGAACCAGGAAGTGTTGACAGGGATGGGACTGTTGCTATGGTGTGGTTACCATGGTAACCTCCTTAAATTGGGTCCAGGTGTGAGCACGGGCAGGGCGATTGGAGGACAAACAGTTTTTGAGCGTGCCGTGTCCGTGTCGTGCCGTGCCGTGCCGTGCCGTGCCGTGCCGTGCCGTGCCGTGACTTGTCGTGACAATGCAGTGACAATGTGCCATTCAAGGTCAGCATACTTTTTGTTATATGTAGCCTACATTTTGATTTAATTTTGATAGCATGAAATAAAAGGATTGTCATATCCAAACACAAAACTAGACATTCTATCATTTACTGGACATTCTATCATTTACATGCGTCAAACTGGTCAACACAGTAGCCCTCAGTATCGGCCCAGAGGTAAGGGCTGTACAAGTAAGTCGAAAACTTTAGTCTTCGTTTGTTTTGGAAAAGGACTAAGTTTGAACATCAGTAAGACACACAGTGGACACTTCATTAAAGACAGGAAGTAATTAGACTGCATCAACGCGCAGCGTTTGCACCTGGAGCGCACGCTGTCTGACGGTGTTCGGCCACAAGCCGGCTCTTTGCGCCTTGTTTGGACCAGGAGACGGGAGGACAGAGGACGGGATCGTCGTTTCGAGCCAGGAGCAACGCAGCGGCAGGCAGATTGAGGACGCCGCACTGATCGAACAACAGCCACGGCGGCCACGGCCCTCACAGTTTGGAAGGACAGCTGAGCAGCGCTGTTTGAAGTTGTGTACTCTTTTCGAAGACAATATTTTGAATACAAGAACAAAGTCACGAGCCAGCATCAAGTAAAGGTATGTAGCGCACTACACGGGTTAATATATGGCCATATAACAGTGTGTGCACACAAAGACAAGCAACAAAAAATCCAATGCATTGGTGGTTTATATTCATTGTTAATTATCAATCAATCAATCAATGTCTACTTATATAGCCCTAAATTATCCTCGGTAGGCCCACATAAGGGCAAGGAAAACTCACACCCCGTGGGACGTCGGTGACAATGATGACTATGAGAACTTTGGAGAGGACGAAAGCAATGAAATACCCGTGAGTGGGTATTTTCTATGAGGTTTTGTGCATGATTGCAACCCGTTCGTGGGTACATTTAAAATACAAGGTGGTGTTTTATGATACCTTGTGCAACCCCGTTCGTGGGTGAGGTTTTGGTTTGAACAAATGCAAATGAATAATTGTGGTTTTGATGTTTGGTGTTTTGAGTGACATTAACAAGGTTTCCATATATTTGATCTGATTTTGAATTGTGCGTTGTGTATAATCATTGAACCTGGGAAAGGAAAATATGATGCTTTGGAAATGCATGATCATGCGTTATTGGAGTCAAAAGTATCACATTCAATTGGTGACACAATTAAAGGTCAAATGGAACCCTAACAGGCTGAGTTGTCAGAAATGATTGAAAATCTGTCACAGCCTGCAGAGATGGAAAAACAGGTGGAGACAGATCAAACATCTGATGTAAAAAAAACGCACAGTGAAAATGACACCAAAAGCCCTGATGTACAGAATTGAAACACTTCAGAAGGAGAGAAGATCCAAATTAAACAAGGCAAGCAACATGCAGAAACATATCATGGAAATGATGGAAAATGGAGAGGACAAAATGGAAGTGCAATCTGCTTTCACCAAATATCTCAATGTTATAAAGGAAGCTGCAAGTGCACACAAATCTCTCCGACCAATTCTACCTAAGGAGGACCAAATCAAACACGACATATTTTACAAAGCCAAATTAATCAATGTAAATGACTTTATTGAGCATGTTAACACCTGGATGAAAACACCAACCCTGGAAAATTTTAAAGATTTGGAAATCGAAATGTATCCAAATGACAGCATTAGTAATGTTATAAGTCACAAATCACATTGGAGTTGCACCTCCTCAGCTCGTAGACTGGCAGAGGCCGAAAGGGCTGCCCTCGCTGACCGTTCTGCAGCTCTAAAAGAAAAACATGCCTTGGAAGAGGACGAGGAAAATATCAAAAGGAAATTGGAAGAAGAGTCACTACAGATCAAAAAGAAATTGGAAGATGAGTCACAGATCAAAAGGAAATTGGAAGAGGAGGAAGAAAAGATCAGAAAGAAAAAGGAAATGATGGACCTGGATGCTCAATTGGCAGCTGCTGATGCAAAATTAGCAGTTTTAAAAGCTTCCAGCATTTAGTCTTCCTCACAAACAGCATCTGATGGCATGAGCTCCTACTTAAAAAGAACCAAGGAACCACCAGTCACTCTCAATACCCCAGGCTCAAGACTATCAACCCCTCACACAGCAGCAGTCATGCCAAGCTTCACCACCACCTCCACCACAGTTTTTACACCATCCATCTGAGTAACAACAAATAACAGCATGGCAACTACAATATAGGACACCACCTCCCATTCAACCACCCACATTTTGGCAGGAGCAACAGTTAATGCTTTCGCACCCTAAACCCATTCAGGTACAACTGCAACCACCACCTTCTTTACCAAAACAGCAGCAGGTCTCTTGGAATACAGTACAGAACCATAGCCCTACAACCCACATGGAAACCTCCTGTACAGCAATCAAGGCAAACTAACATTTCCCCTCCAACCAATGGCAACCCCACTTTACATGATTTATTGCACAGGCAAAATGAGATTGCAACATTGCAAATGTCGTTGCAAACTTCTCATCTATACTCCCACCAAGGCAGATTCCCTATTTTGATGGTAATCCATTACTGTACAGAACCTTTGTCAGAGCATTTGTGCAATGCATTGAGAAAAACGCAAGCAACAAAGGAGACTGTCTGTACTGTCTGTAAATGTACACTAGGGGTCAACCTAAAGAACTGGTGCGTAGCTGTCAACACATGCCCCCAGATAGAGGCTATGAGATGGCAAAGTATTTGTTGGAAAAACACTTTGGTGACCAGTACCAGATAACAGCAGCTTACATAAAGAAAGTGTTTAACTGGCCTTTGGTGAAGTCTGAAGATGTGAGAGCTCTGCAAGCCTACTCACTGTACCTTTGAGAATGTTGCACTGCCATGGAAAACGTGCAGTACATGCAGTAACTAAATATGCCAGCAAACATGAAAACTGCTATCTTCAAGCTGCCGTACGAGTTGCGAGAAAGCTGGAGAGTCTTTGCATGCAACGTATTGGAAAACCACCATCGCAGACCTCAGTTCTCAGACATTGTTGCATTCATTGAGCGACAGGTGAAAATTGTCTCTGACCCAGTCTTTGGAGACATTAGGAATACACCACAGATACAGGAAGTAAACCTGTGATAGGAATAAAATCACAAGGTAAACCCAAATTCCAAGGTAGCAGTTTTTCCACGACCGTTAATATCAAAACCCCTGAAGCAGAATATCAAACCAGATTCAAACCTGCTCCAAAACAAAGTACATCTGCTCGTACCACCAACTCCTGTGTTTGCTGCTCTAAGGATCACACTCTTGACCAGTGTCCTCAGTTGGAGGAGAAGACCCACAGGGAGAAGATAACCTTCATACGACAGAAAGAAATCTGTTTTGGGTGTCTTAATGTTGGACACTTTAGCAGGCATTGTGACAAGCGCTTGACCTGCAACATATGCAAGCAAAACCATTCAAGTCTGTTCTTTCCTTCTGACCAAACAACATAAATGCAAACCAAAATAAGGCAATGGAACTGTCTGTGAGTAATGCACAAATATCTCTGCAAACATGTAGACAAAAGGGGGCTGGTAACAGAAACGGAATTCTGTCAATTCTGCCTGTAGAGATAAAGTCCAGCAAAGGAGACAGTCATACAAACCTATGCATTCCTGGATCCGGGCAGCACGGATACATTTTGTTCTGAAAGCTTGATGACAAAGCTCAACTTGAAACTAAGAAAAACTAAAATCCGTCTCCCAACCATGGGCCAAACAACATCAGTTTCCAGTTACATGCTGACAGACTTAAAGATTTCCAGCCTTCCTGCGCAACAGTTCTACGACCTTCTGAAGGTCTACACCCAAAAACGGATGCCTGTAACTACAAACCACCTCATCAATGAAGAGGAGGAGTTGGTTAAATGGCCATACTTGGATGACGCCACTCTTCCTCGTATTCAAGCCAAAGTAGATCTGTTTATTGGAACCAATGCATCTAAACTGCTTGAACCCTGGGAAGTGGTCAACAGTCGTGGAAATGGAACGTATGCCGCTAAGACACTATTGGGGTGGGTCATTTAACGGCCTTCCTGATCACAGTAAGAAAAGGAGTAAGATTGGCTGATCCACGACTACTGTCAACAGGATCTCCATAGCAAAGTTGGAGGAGCTGCTGCACAATCAATACCACCATGATTTTAACAACCAGTCATCGGAGGGCACAAAGGACATTTTTGGAGATGGCTTGAAGTTCATGAAGGTCAAGACTGATACGTACAAGCTTCAAGATGGACACTAAACTTTGGAACTTCCCTTCAAAAAGAAGGATGATGTGTCCCTGCCTAACAATCAGTGCATTGGTAGGCAACGCATACTTGGTCAGAAAGGGAGGTTTGGGAAAGATGATAAAAGATTTCAAACATCTGTCACACAATGGCGATATATAAATACCACTCAAAATCCTGCAGACAAAGCCTCAAGAGGAGTTGAAGTGGATCAGGGAATGTTTCTGAAGAAACAGAGGAGGAATGGCCAGCTGATATGTTGGAGTACGGGATCGCAGCGGAAGACCCTGAGAGGTCAGTTGCCTGGATCCTGAAATAAGGACTCGACTGAAGATGAGTCAAGAGGAAACTACAAAGTGATGACGATGTGGACCAGGAAATTGTGCGCATTAAAGCTGCTCTGAAAAACCAAACTTAAAGATGATTATTTGTTTATATTTGTGGCTCCATTGTTTCTATTTTTAATTGTTCATGGCATCCTGCCCTTCTCAATTGGGGGCCGGAGTGTTGGAGCCAAATTTCCTTTTTCTTTTTATTGTTTTTTGTATTTTCTTTAATTGAATGCTGGCCTCAGCCCAGACGGAATTTCCTTTGGTGATGGATTGCTCCGCCCACTTCCTGTTAAGTATCAGGAAGTGTTGACAGGGAGGGGACTGTTGATACGGGGTGGTTAACATGGTAACCTCTTTTGAATTGGGTACAGGTGTGAGCACGGGCGGGGCGATTGGAAGACAACAGTTTTCGACCGTGTCATTGAACGTGTCGTGTCGTGCCGTGACTGACGTAAGTTTTTGTGACAATGCTGTGTCAATATGCCAGCCAAGGTCAGCATACTTTTGTTATATAGCATACATTTGGTTTAATTTGTTAGCTTAGAAATAAAGGGATTGTCATCATTTACACGCGTCAAACTGGTCAACACAGTTGCCCTCAGTGTCAGCCCAGAGGTAAGGGCAATACATATACGCAATTTATATATATATATATATATATATATATATATATATGTATATATATATTTATATATATTTATATATATATATATGTAGGTGTGGGAAAAATCACAAGACTACTTCATCTCTACAGAGCTGTTTCATGAGGGATTCCCTCAATCATCAGGTATAAAGCGGTATCGAGCACTATTGTCTTGATAATCCAATCATCCATTTTCTCCATCCATTTTCTACCGCTTATTCCCTTTCGGGGTTGCGGGGGGTGCTGGCGCCTATCTCAGCTACAATCGGGCGGAAGGCGGGGTACACCCTGGACAAGTCGCCACCTCATCGCAGGGCCAACACAGATAGACAGACAACATTCACACTCACATTCACACACTAGGGCCAATTTAGTGTTGCCAATTAACCTATCCCCAGGTGCATGTCTTTGGAGGTGGGAGGAAGCCGGAGTACCCGGAGGGAACCCACGCATTCACGGGGAGAACATGCAAACTCCACACAGAAAGATCACAAGCCTGGATTTGAACCCAGGACTGCAGGAACTTTGTATTGTGAGGCAGACGCACTAACCCCTCTGCCACCGTGAAGCCCATCAAGATATATATATATATATATATATATATATATATGTATGTATGTATGTATGTATGTATGTATATGTATGTATATGTATGTATATGTGTATATATGTATATATATATGTATATATATATATATGTATATATATGTGTGTATATGTATATATATGTGTATATATGCGTATATATATGTGTATATATGTATATGTATATATATGTATATATGCGTATATATATGTGTATATATGTATATGTATATATATGTGTATATATATATGTATATATATATATGAATATATATAAATGGTTGTACTTGTATAGCGCTTTTCTACCTTCAAGGTACTCAAAGCGCATTGACACTACTTCCACATTTACCCATTCACACACACATTCACACACTGATGGAGGAAGCTGCCATGCAAGGCGCCAACCAGCACCCATCAGGAGCAAGGGTGAAGTGTCTTGCTCAGGACACAACGGACGTGACATATATGTATATATATATATATGTGTATATATATATATATATATATATATATATATATATATATATATATATATATATATATATGTGTGTTGGAGCCAAAATTCCATATGAGTTGGGAAATTGTGTTAGATGTAAATATAAATGGAATAGAATGATTTGCAAATAATTTTCAACCCATATTCAGTTGAATATGCTACAAAGACAACATATTTGATGTTTAAACTGATAAACATTTTGTTTTTTGCAAATAATCATTAACTTTAAACTTTGATGCCAGCAACATATGACAAAGAAGTTGGATAAGGTGGCAATAAATACTGATAAAGTTGAGAAATGCTCATCAAACACTTATTTGGAACATCCCACAGTTGCGCAGGCTAATTGGGAACAGGTGGGTGCCATGATTGGGTATAAAAGCAGCTTCCATGAAATGCTAAGTAATTCACAAAAAAGGATGGGGCGAGAGTTACCACTTTGTAAGCAAATTGTCGAACAGTTTTAGAACAACATTTGTTGTCATCCATGCAACGTTATCATGTCCCTCCTTATTTCAGCAAGACAAGTGTTACAACAAATTGGCTTCGTGAAAAAAGAGTGCGGGTACTTTCCTGGCCCGCCTGCAGTCCAGACCTGTCTCCCATGGTAAATGTGTGGCGCATTATGAAGCGTAAAATACGACAGCGGAGACCCCGGACTGTTGAAGGACTGAAGCTCTACATAAAACAAGAATAGAAAATAATTCCACTTTTAAAGCTTCAACAATTAGTTTCCTCTGTTACCAAACGTTTATTGAGTGTTGTTAAAAGAAAAGGGGATGTAACACAGTGGTGAACATGCTCTTGCCCAAGTACTTTGGCACGTGTTGCAGCCATGACATTAATTATTATTTGCAAAAAAAATAAAGTTTATCAGTTTGAACATCAAATATGTTGTTTTTGTAGCATATTCAATTGACTATGGGTTGAAAATGATTAGCAAATCATTGTATTCCGTTTATATTTACATCTAACACAATTTCCCAACTCATATGGAAACGGGGTTTGTAAAACAGCTGTTTATTCTTTTTGGGATTGAACAGAGTTGTTAGAATGCTGGTTTGTAATTTATTAATAAAGTTTGACTGACTATCTGACTGTTTTGTTGACATTCCCTTTAGCGCAGCTCCATCTAAAGGACACATAACGTAACCCCAGCTTCTACTGTAGCATCTATTCTATGCGCCTTATAATGCGGTGTGCCTTATATATGAACAAAGTTTTAAAATAGGCCATTCATTGAAGGTGCGCCTTATGATCCGGTGCGCCTTATAATGCGGAAATTACGGTAATTTGATTTGATTGTAAATTTTCTTCATCCCCAAAACCCCAGCCCTAAGGCTTTTTTTTTTCAGGGCAGACATGTCTCTTAGGATGAATGTGAAAATCACAAATTATAGTTCACCAGCAGGGGGAGCTCATCACTAGTACTACTGCGTGCAGGCTGGCATGAGGTACATTATTTCCTGTGTGTGTATGACTTATTCAGAGGAAGAACGGAACACTTTCACATAGGGCGTCGACCATTAAAGAGTGCAGCAATGACTTTTAGGATGTTTTTATATGAATAAGGTGGATTGGACGTTGGCCTGGGAAGGCATTCCCCCGAAGGTCTTCTCCATGTGTAAGCTGGAAGTATCCTGACTGCTGTGAGGGGGACCTGATGAGCTGGACTTTTTCTAAAGAATGTATGTTTTCCCCTGTCCCTGCAGACCTCGATGAAGAACCTCTACCTCATGAGCCGGAGGTGGTACTACAGTTCCCCCACATACATGAGGAAGAAGAGGTACTACGTTCCCGACACATTAAAGAGGGAGGAGAGGTACCACGGCGCCAGCACTTTAAAGAAGAAGCAGAGGAGCCCCAGCTCCAACACATTAAAGAAGAAGCAGAGGAGCCCCAGCCCTCCCACATTAAAGAAGAAGCGATGGAACACAGCATCAGTCCGGAGGGAGAGGATGTTGAAGGACTGGAGGAGTCTTCAGTTACTGGTGTCCCTGTGAAGGGTGAAGATGGTGAGGTTGAAGGGGAAAGTGAGGAGAAGAGCGAGGCGGAGCCTCCAACTCAACACATGACAACAGAAGCTGATGGAGGATCACAAGCAGACAAGATCGCAGCTCCACCATCAGATAGCGAGGAGACCATGTGGCACTTTTCCGACGCCGATGTTGAAGACCGTAAAGACGACAAGACGTGGGGCCCTGACGAAACTCTCTTCGAGTGTTTTCATTGTGACAAAACGTTTGCCCTCAAAAAGTCTTTAAAGAGACACAGGAAAAATCACACCGGAGAGAATTCCTTCCCGTGCTCGGCGTGTAGTCAAGTGTTCAGCGTACAAGCGGACCTGACAAAACACGCGAGAACCCACACACAAGAGAAACGTTTTTCCTGTTCAGTGTGTGGCGTGGCATTCACACGGAAAGAAAGTCTGAGAATACACATGAGAACACACCCCGCAGCGAAACTTGTTACCTGCTCGGTGTGCGGGAAAGGTTTCGTTCGAAGCGCCACGCTGAATCGACACATGAAAACGCACACCGGGGAGAAACCTTTCCGTTGCTCAATCTGCAACTCCTCTTTTACGAGGAAGGATCTTTTGGAAGTGCACGCAAAAAAACGCAGCAGATTAAGACCTCATTCCTGTTCCATCTGCGGCGCTCGCTATAAAATGAGAAACTCTTTGAAGAAACACCTGCGAAGACACACCGGGGGAAAAGTGTTGATTTGCAGCGTGTGTGATGAAAGATTATTTGATGGGTACCAACTTGACGGACGCGTGTGTGCTGATGAGAAGGGCGGCAGTAAAGTCGAAAAGCGCTCCGCGTCTCTCAGGCAGAACTCAAATGACGATCGGGACCAACAGCAAAGTCTAATCACTTGTTCCTTATCCCATTTCTGACATGGCCTGAAAGTTTCATTAACTTTGAGTTACTTTTCAATTGTTTTAATAGCAAACATCCAGTTTATTAGTGATCCCCAGAGCCCAAAAGAAGTCTGCGGGCTATAGGGTGGGGTGGTTTAGCTCGGTTGGTAGAGTGGTCGTGCCAGCAACTTGAGGGTTGCAGGTTCAATTCCCGCTTCCGCCATCCTAGTCACTGCCGTTGTGTCCTTGGGCAAGACACTTTACCCACCTGCTCCCAGTGCCACCCACACTGGTTTGAATGTAACTTAGATATTGGGTTTCACTATGTAAAGCGCTTTGAGTCACTAGAGAAAAAGCGCTATATAAAATATAATTCACTTCACTTCACTATAGACCGTTTTTTACTCTGGAATGCCCTTTCAGTAACAGTTACAGATGCTTCCTCGGTAGAAGCATTTAAAGGCCTATCGAAATGACATTTTCTTATTTAAACGGGGATAGCAGGTCCATTCTATGTGTCATACTTGATCATTTTGCGATATTGCCATATTTTTGCTGAAAGGATTTAGTAGAGAACATGGACGATAAAGTTTGCAACTTTTGGTCTATAATAAAATGGCTTTGCCTTTACTTGAAGTAGCAGACGATGTGCGCGTGACGTCACGGGTTGTAGGGCTCCCGACATACTCACAATGTATATAATCATAGCCTCAAGCAGCAAGAGCTATTCTTACCGAGAAACCGACGATCACCCCATTAATTTGAGCGAGGATGAAAGATTTGTGGATGAGGAAAGTTAGAATGAAGCACACAAAAAAAAGCGACTGCTCCGTGCGGCGGCAGTGGAAGCGTTTCAGATGTAATTAGACACATTTACTAGGATAATTCTGGAAAATCCCTTATCTGCTTATTGTGTTAATAGTATTTTAGTGAGATTCTAAAGTCTTACCTCAAAGTCGGATGGCTGCGGTGAACGCCAGTGTCTCCGAGAGAAGCCGAGGAGCCAAAATCACAGCTGCCTTTTTGAGCTGCAGGAGGAGGTCCAGTAATCCACTGAAGTCTCCGGTAAGAGCCGACTTAATGTCTAAATTTTTCCCATACAAAAACTTGCTGGTTGACGTAGAAAAACACGTTCACTTGACCGCTCTGTACACAACACAAGTGTCAAACTCAAGGCCACATCTGCCCCGCCACTCCATTTAATGTGGCCCTCATGATGATGTGCCTCAATAAAAGCACTTCCATGCTAAACTAATTTATTCTTTCACAAAATATTCCTAATCATCTACAATATATTTTTGGTTCGCAAAAAAAATACTTGAAAATTAGGTATAATTGTTTAACGAGATATTCATACAAGCGGTCCTCTGACGTGAGTTTGACACCTGCTATCTGAAAAAAATATTTTTCCTAATATGAAACATGTATATTTTATACACCCAAAACTTGCATCATCATGCGGGAAGTTTGGTTTTCACCATTTATGGTCTGTAATATCATCAAAAAGCTCAGAGAATCTGTGGAAATCACTGCATCAAAAAGTGACATCAGTGTGTAAAGGATATCACCACATTTAAACACCCTTAATTTCCCTGTATTTGTTTCTATCCTACCATCCAAATAAAAGATAGCATGATGCTGCCTCCGCCTGTGCTTCCTTTTTTTTTGGTTGGTGCGTTTGTCCTTGTGTCCATGCAGAACATCTTCCTCTCAAGCCATGGTACCCCGGCATTAAAGAGGAAGAGTAGAAGCATCAGTCCCCCTACGTTAAAGAAGAAAAGGAGGAGAGGGAGAGCATCTTGACGGACCAAAGGGGTCCCCAGTGACTGGTGTCTCTGTGAAAAGTGAAGATGGTGAGGGCAAATGTGAAAATGAGGAGCGGGGAGCGGCGAAGCCTCCAACACAACACACGGACACGCTCTTAGCTCCACTACCAGAAAGCGACGACGCAACGTCGCACACCCACGCAAACGCGGACTCTCACTCGAGAACGCACGCCCAAAGAAAACCGTTCAGATGTTCCGTTTGAGCCTCACAATTCTCCCAGAAGACAACCATGCTGGCGCACGTCAGGATGCACAAGGGGTAGAAACCTTTCCGCTGCTCGGTCTGCGGCAAGCGCTTCGCGCAACGGGCGCACGTGCTCTCCTTCGCCAGGACGCACACAGGGGAGAAACCCTTCACTTGCTCAGCGTGCGGCTGCGCGTTCGCCCAGACGTCCTCTCTGAACCGGCACATGAGGATGCACACCGGAGAGAAACCCTTCAGCTGCTCGGACTGTGGCAAGAGCTTCTCCCAAAAGGTGAACATGCTCTCGCACATGAAGACGCACACGGGGGGAAAAACCTTTCAGTTGCTCAGTGTGCAGCGTAGCGGTTTTTTCTTGTCTTCTTTGGATCGACACATAGAGAGGCACTGATGGTCGACTCTTTGTTTGGAAAATGATGGATGGTCCAATTGGAGCAACCCGAAAATTAAGTTATTCTACGACTCGAATAATCTTTGGATCAGGTGCTCCAGATTTCTTCAAACACTCTGTACAATATTAAAATGTGTCACACTGTTGAAGCCATCTCAAGAGAAACCACAGTTCCCAAAAAACAATTGGAAATGTGGACTCGTCAGACCCACAGAAAACTTTTCCACTTGTCCATCTTAGATGAGTTCGGCGGCATTTCCGGGTATTGTTGATAAATGGCTGTGGCTTTGCATCGTAGAGTTTGAACTTGCACTTACAGATGCAGCGACTGACTGTAGTTACTGACAGTGGTTTTTCTGAAGTGTTCCTGAGCCTATGTGGTGATATCCTTTACACGCAGATGTCGCTTTTTGATGCAGTACCGCCTGAGGGATCCAAGGTCACGGGCATTCAATGATTTCTCCAGATTCTCTGAACCTTTTGATTATATTATGGAGCATAGGTGGTGAAATCCCTAGATTCCTTGCAATAGCTGGTGGACAAATGTTGTTCATAAACAATTTGCTCAGTCATTTGTTGACAAAGTGGTGACCCTCGCCTCGTCCTTGTTTGTGAACGACTGAGCATTTCATGGAAGCTACTTTTGTACCCAATCATGGCACTCACCTGTTCCCAATTAGCCTATTCTCCTGTAGGGAGGATCCACATAAGTGTTTGATGAGCATTCCTCAACTTTCTCAGTCTTTTTTGCCACATGTGCCAGCTTTCTTGAAACATGCTGCAGGCATCAAACTCCAAATGAGCTAATATTTGCAAAAAATAAAGTTTCTCAGTGTGAATATGAAATATCTTGTCTTTGCAGTCTATTCAATTGAATATAAGTTGAAAAGGATTTGCAAAATCGTTGTATTCTCTTTTTATTTACCATTTATACAGTATCTAGAGTAGATATAGTAAAGGCTAGTACAGTTTAGTGGAGGGGATGTAGTAGTGTAGGGTACAGCACAGTTTAATTGAGTAGATATAGTAGGGTAGCTAGTGTATATAGTAGAGTCCAGTGTAATGCAGTTCATTGAGTAGATTGTATAGTAGAGTCTAGTATAGTGGAGTTAATGAGTAAATTATAGAGCAGATATAGTAGAGTCTAGTAATGTTTAGTCTAGTATAGTGAAGTATATATTGTAGAGTCTAATATAGTGGAGTAGATACAGTAGAGTCTAGTAAAGTGGAGTAGATATAGTAGAGTCTAGTGTAGTGGAGTAAGTATAGTAGAGTTTAGCAGAGTGGAATAGATATGGTATAGACTAGTGAAGTATATATAGTAGATATAGTATAGTGGAGTAGATATAGTAGAGTCTAGTATAGTGGAGTAGATCTAGTATAGTGGAGTAGATATAATAGAGTCTAGTTTAGTGGAGTAAGTATAGTAGAGTTTAGTATTGTGGAATATATATAGTATAGACTAGTGGAGTAGATATAGTAAAGTCTAATATAGTGGAATAGATATAGTAGAGTATTGTGTAGTGGAGTAGATATAGTAGATGTATCATAGTGGAGTAGAGTCCATCCATTCCATCCATTTTCTAACGCTTATTCCCTTTTGGGCTCGCGGGGGGCGCTGGCGCCTATCTCAGCTACAATCGAGCGGAAGGCGGTGTACACCCTGGACAAGTCGCGACCTCATCGCAGTAGTAGAGTCTAGTGGAGTAGATATGCTAGATTCTAGTATAGTGGAGTAGGTATAGTAGAGTATAGTATAGTGGAGTAGATATGGTAGAGTATTGTGTAGTGGAGTAGATATAGTAGAGTAGATATAGTAGATCTAGTAAAGTGGAGATAGAGTAGATAGAGTAGAGTCTAGTATAGTGGAGTAGATATAGTAGAGTCTAGTATAGTGGAGTAGATATAGTAGAATAAATATAGTAAAGTCTAGTATAGTGGAGTAGATATAGTAGAGTATTGTGTAGTGGAGTAAGTGTAGTAGAGTCTAGTATAGTGGAGTAGATATAGTAGAGTATTGTGTAGTGGAGTAGATATAGTAGAGTCTAGTATAGTGGAGTAGATATGGTACAGTATTGTGTAGTGGAGTAGATAGAGTAGATATAGTAAAGTCTAGTATAGTGGAGTAGATATAGTAGAGTATTGTGTAGTGGAGTAGATATAGTAGATCTAGTATAGTGGAGTAGATAGAGTAGATATTGTAAAGTCTAGTATAGTGGAGTAGATATAGTAGAATATTGTGTATTGGAGTAGATATAGTAGATCTAGTATAGTGGAGTAGAGCCGTACAGGTAGTCACCGTAGCAGCCACTCAGGGCGGTCAAGCATTGCGAGTCTACTCTCTGAGAAGTTAATCCAGCAGTTGATTGACAACCAGGAGAACCTACGCCAGGACGCCCTTGCCAAAGAGAAACACCAAGAGCTACAAGAGCAGAAGCTACGCGAAGAAGCCCGTGCTAGAGAGGAGCATCTGCATGAAGAGGACCGCACTGACAAGGAGCGCCTGGAGAGGCAAACTCAGGCATCTGCTGAGGCACTACAGAAGGCTGCCGTCCAGAGCCTGGAGCTCGCTAAGCTCGCATTATCCCACTAACCAGAGGTCTTCTCCCCAGGCCGGATATCGAGAGCGCCCTCAAGGCCTGGCTCGCCAGAGGAAAGAGAGAGGAGTATAGAGAGGTCTCGAGCCATGGACCCAGAAACCCAGAGCGCAGACGAGGAGGAAATGGAGCCTGACGAACGCTTGGACTCCCTTCTGGATCGTAGGGTGCAGTATGCACATGCCCCTCCCCCCTCCTCACCATCGCAATCAACTCGTTGTAATGCGGACCATATGACCCGCTTCCTCTCCACCCGCCTAGCTCCAATGTTCCCTTCTTTGCCCAAGACAGCAGGGAGAACAACAGGGAGATGCGGCTGAGCCTGGAGTACCTGCTAGGAGAACCGCAGTGAGCAGAAAAAAGTGGCTCACGCTCTATCTTCATTGAAAGCTACCGATAGCTAAGAGACTTTGCTTCTCCCAGGCCAAGTCCCTCACCCCCTACACCGACAGCATCAGCGAGCTAGATCGCCGCTGGGGATGTCCATGGGACCACATTCTCGACGAGGTTGAAGCCCTTGGGGAGTTAACCGAGATCAGAACCGACGTAGCCCTGGATGACTACGCCCTTTGCATCCGCTCACTGGTCACGATGCTAAAGCTGCAGGGACCGACTGGAGCCAGGGAACTAAACACAGGTTCCACCGTGGAGCGCTTCATAAGGAAGCTACCCAGACACCGAGAGGAGAGGTTCTGGCGGCACCACGACCAGCTCCATCCCGATCAGCCAGCAGCCAGTTTAGAGGAGCTATCTGACTTTCTCAGAAGCGAGGTGAAGCATATCCGTCTCCCAACAAAAGCTGAGCCAAAGTACAGCAGATACGAACGGTCTGATCGGGCCACCAAGAGGTCACGGCATTACTGCCAGCTAATCAATGCAAACATGCCATTTAGGCTAGCTGTATGTACATTTGTAGCTATATTTGCATCCAGCCTTTCCCTCCACCCACATTTAATGCCAAACAAACACTTACCAATCGACAGATTTAATTTGCTCCAGTGGTCAAAAGATGCAATTGTTGGTTAGAAGGCGATCGCCGAATAGCTTCAATAGCTATTCGCTCAATAGCTTCAGTTTCTTCTTCAATTTCGTTTTCGCTATGTGCCTCCACACTCCAACCATCCGTTTCAATACATGCGTAATCTGTTGAATCGCTTAAGCCGCTGAAATCACAGGAAACTGGACGGGTGGATATACAGATAGCGAAAATCAGGCACTTTAAAGCCTTTTTTCTAGATATTCCATGATGGGTAAAATTTTGAAAAAAATTCGACAAATAAGATAAACCACTGGGAACTGATTTTTATTGGTTTCAACCCTTCGGAAATTGTGATAATGTTCCCCTTTAAGGTCGAATCTCTGGAACGGACATTCCAGAAACCTGCCTGAAACCCTTTGAAAGCAGTGTTTAATATTGTTTTATGGTTGGAAAACCTGCTTGTGTACAAAGATCAGCCTTTTCACTCTTGATTGGAGGTGAGGCAAAGTCTCATCTGCCCAGTAAACTTTTCTCCCAAAACTGCTTTGGGTTCAAGCACTTGG
The DNA here is from genome assembly GCF_033978795.1 of Nerophis ophidion. Classification (NCBI taxonomy): domain Eukaryota; kingdom Metazoa; phylum Chordata; class Actinopteri; order Syngnathiformes; family Syngnathidae; genus Nerophis; species Nerophis ophidion. The sequence goes on from NC_084638.1 coordinate 15,641,263, forward strand.
CGGGCTTGAGATTTGACAGTTTCCACTCTGTCACTAAACATCCATCCATCCATTTTCTACTGCTTATCCTTTAAAACTGGACAATTCAACGCATGAGCTAACTACAGCAGTGATGAACAAACAATATGAAAGTAGGTTTGAATTTCTAGGTCACATGACTACAGCTATTAACAATTGAAATGTTCTTTATGAGCCAATGACAAGTACTTTATTGACGGTCCCTTAAAGTAAAGCTTGTCAGCAGGGACTGACAGACGTGGCATGAGTTTTCAGTGCCGGGGACAAACAGTCAGCCTGGCTGGATGTTGAATGTCTGTTTATTATTGCACTTCAAACTAATTTGACCTCTGTTCGGCAGTTGGTGATCACTCCAGCAGCACTGAGAGCAGACTGAGTCAAACTACCTTCAGGTAAATGTTGCAATTGTCAATGCCAACAAAGAAATGGACTAAAAAAAACGCTATAAAAGTTATGGTAGCTTGATGCTAATATGTATTGGCTTTGCTATTGACATGCTAAGGATTAGCATTAGCAATTTTTCATGACGTTAACACCAACAAAATGAGTTAAATAAAACTATAACTAAGATGAATGTTAGAATCAAACAGCTAGTGCATAATAAATCCAATATTTACAGTAATAACACTTTTTTGGGCGCAACAAAAAACACTATGAATTTACACTACAGCCATCTAGCGTACTGGACTTGCAAATGTAAATAAACCTACATGCAAATGATGATATGAAAACAAAACAAAAAAACAAAGGGTAGCAAAAGGACCGCAGTTATCAATAATAATCTTGTTTTTAAATGTTGCAATACAAATTTATCACAAACGATCAATATCATTGACACACACAGAAGTACCAAACAGTCGTACCGTTGAGGATTGGTATTGATTTCGAGGTAGTGGAATTTATTCCGAATCGGTTGAAAAGTGAACAGTACCCATTCCTACGCCAGCAAGTGTTGTACTGCAAACTAATTTACAAACACAACTTCATCACAAACAATACTCCACTATGGAATTGTTGTTATATTAAAATGAGAAACAAATCCATCTTTGTACAGCAATGGTTAGAAAAAGGCCTTTGGTCACTGATGCACTTATTGACTGATAAAAAGTTTATTATTTGAAGATTTCATTAAGTGCAACCTGGAACAAGAAAAATACTCATAACTTAAACGTGTCCATTCTTTCTAAGGCAAAAGAGTTAATTTAAGAAAAAAAAAGACGGAATTGACCACTTAAAGTAATATTTCGGATGTTGTTTTGCAATTGGATACAACACTTGTTCGTTCTGTGATAGGGAAACAAAATAAACAGTTTATTTTAAGAATGTATGCAAAGTAAATCTCTGTGGGATGATGTACAATATTGGCTTTTTCCTGACACTCCAAACTTTGACTGATACTGATGTTGTTTTGGGGATGATGAAAAACAAAAAAAAAAACCATTAAATTTTTTTTAAAATACACAATACTGGATTTATTTGATATATCCACAAATGTAAGTTTGTGAAAACAAAACCACCCTTTCACAAAAAAATCTGCCATTTTCTCTCACTTTTATACTGCATAAAGGTAATACAGAGTAATAACGATAATGAATAAAATAGAATATAGAGACCCAACAAATGATTCAAGAAGACACACATTTTAAAATTGTATAAAAGACAACTGTTCAAATGATGTATAAAGTAAAAAAATAATATGCTTCCTGAAGTGGTCCAGAAGATGTTTCAGATGTGAACCAGTAAATATGTATATTATTTAAAGGTGCTAATCTATGGGATTATTAACAATTAGAAATAAAATATGTAATACATAAATACATATATATATATATATATATATATATATATATATATATATATATATATATATATATATATATATATATATATATGTATATATATATATATATATATATATATATATATATATATATATATATATATATATATATATATATATATATATATATATATATATGGGCTTCACGGTGGCAGAGGGGTTAGTGCGTCTGCCTCACAATACGAAGGTCCTGCAGTCTTGGGTTCAAATCCAGGCTCAGGATCTTTCTTTGTGGAGTTTGCATGTTCTCCCCGTGAATGCGTGGGTTCCCTCCGGTTACTCCGGCTTCCTCCAACTTCCAAAGACATGCACCTGGGGATCGGTTGATTGGCAACACTAATTTGGCCCTAGTGTGTGAATGTTGTCTATCTGTGTTGGCCCTGCGATGAGATGGCGACTTGTCCAGGGCGTACCCCGCCTTCCGCCCGAGTGTAGCTGAGATAGGCGCCAGCACCCCCCGCGACCCCAAAAGGGGATGGGTGGATATATATATATGTAGGTGTGGGAAAAAAATCACAAGACTACTTCATGAAGTAGTCTTGTGATATTTTTTCCCACACCTACATATTGCGCTCTACCACGGTATCGAGCACTATTCTCTGGATAATCCAATCAAGACATATATATATATATATATACACATATATATATATATATATATACATATATATATATATATATATATACACATATATATATATATATATATACATATATATATATATATATATACACATATATATATATATATATACACATATATATATATATATATATATATATATATATATATATATATATATATATATATATATATACATATATATATATATATATATATATATGAAATAAAAAGAGACAATCAAGTCCAAAATAAAAGGAGAAACAAAAATCTGTCTCATCATTTGATTAAAACAAAGAGTGAAGTCCCAGTGAAACTCCTGGTCAAAGTGTCAAAACCCTTTTCAAGTTAGGGGAGAACAAAAACAAACAAACATAACTTGACAATGTTTATTGCATGTAAAAGAAGTCTCGTACTGTTTAAGCTCAACTTTTTACTCAAATTGTTCTGTCCATTTTTTAACAAAAGTACACAATGTTGCATACTAATAATGTTTGTGCTTGACTGAAAAAAGCACTAATATAAAACATCAAAATTAAAGTCTTGACAGTTTATTTCAGATTCTGCAGTTTCATTTGCTGCTGCTGTTCTCACCAGCACACTTGTGTTTCTTACACCGGTACTTAGACGATAATCTTTCACCACACACACTGCAATTCAACACTTTCTCTCCTGTGTGTCTTCTCATGTGTACTACAAGGTTTGATCGTTCACAAAAGCTTCTGTTGCAGATTGAACAGGAATGTGATTTCTCTCCAGTGTGTGTTCTCATGTGTCTAACAAGGTTTGATCGTTCACAAAAGCCTCTGTTGCAGATTAAACAGGAATGTGATTTCTCTCCAGTGTGTGTTCTCATGTGTGCTACAAGGTTTGATCGGTCGCCAAAGCTTCTGTTGCAGATTGAACAGGAATGTGATTTTTCACCAGTGTGTGTTCTCTTGTGTACATTCAAATGTCGACCTTCTGTAAAACCTTTACCACAGATTGAACAGGAAAAAGGTTTTTCACCAGTGTGTGTTCTCATGTGTACTTTCAAATATTGACTTCGTGTAAAACCTTTACCACAGGTTGAACAGACAAAAGGTTTTTCACCAGTGTGTGTTGTCATGTGTTCTTTCAAAGTGTTACTTTGTGTAAAACCTTTACCACAGATTGAACAGACAAAAGGTTTTTCACCCGTGTGTGTTCTCATGTGTACTTTCAAATGTTTACTTAAAACAAAATTTTTACCACATACTGAGCAAAAAAAAGGTTTTTCACCAGTGTGTGTTCTCATGTGTACTTTCAAATGGGGACTTTGTATAAAACTTTTGCCACAGATTGAACAGGGAAAAGGTTTTTCTCCAGTGTGTATTCTCATGTGTACTTTCAGGTGACAATGGTATTTAAAGGTTTTGTCACAGTGAGAACATTTGAAGTGAGTGTTGTCAGTGTGACATGTCTTATCATCTTTAGAGTCTTCATCATCAGTGTCAGGAGAGTGTGACGTTGTGTCCTCACTATCTGATAGTGGAGCTAAGAGCTTGTCTGCTTGTGATCCTCCACAGTGGTCTCCATCAGCTTCTGTTGTCATGTGTTGTGTTGAGCTGCTGCTTGGAGGCTCCGCCTCTCTCTTCTTCTCACTTTCACCTTTGACCTCATCATCTTCAGGGACACCAGTCACTGGGAACTCCTCCAACCATTTAGGCTGAGTGATGCGGTGTTCCTCCTCTTCCTTTTTAATGTGGGGCATCAGCAAGTATTCCTTTTCCTTTTTACAGGAGAGGGTCTGTGTCAAAGAGGAAAAGGAGACGCCAGAGGGTCCGTGGCACCCGGTCTTTTTTTTTGATGGATGCTCCTTCACCATCCTGAAGCTACACTCCTGTTTTCCAGGCAGAAGTTGTTCTTCACAGACGTCTGCAAGACACAAAATGACAAACATGCTTGAGAAATGTCCAGATTTAGTCAGTAAGTTCACATGAACTTAAAAAAAAACAAGTTATTACATGAAGCGGCCTGTTTGATTTGCAGACGACACAACTGATTTTCTGTTCAGGAGAGAACACACAGAAGATAAAACAAATAATAACAGAAGAAATTAAAAAAATGGTTTATTAAAAACAGACTATCTTTGAATCTCAGTCAAACTAAAATAATGCTATTCTGTAACAGTAGAGAAGAGCATCATACACAAACACAAATAGACGCAGTAGACATTAAAAGGGTAAAAGAAAACAGATTTCTGGGAATTTTAATCGATGATAAAATTAACTGGAAATCTCATATACACAATATGCAACATAAGGTGGCAAAAAACATTTCAATAATGAATAAAGAAAAATACGTCCTGGGCCAAAAAGCACTTCATATTCTCTACTGCTCGCTATTGTTACCATACCGGAGTTATTGTGCAGAAATATGGGGAAACAACTACAAATGTGCGCTACATTCGTTAACTGTGTTACAAAAAAGATCAATTAGACTGATGCATTATGTTGGTTATAGAGAACATACAAACCCTTTATTTATTGAGTTAAAAATATTAAAGTTTGGTGATTTGGTAAAATTGCAAACAGCTAAAATGAAGTACAAAGCAAACTATAACCTGCTACCAAAGAATGTACAACAATTCTTCTCAACTAAATAGGAGAAATATAACCTTAGAGGAAGATCTAATTCAAAACATTTGTATGTGCGTACAACACTTAAAACCCATAGCATATCAGTATGTGGAATTAAATTATGGAATGGATTAAAGGCCTACTTAAACCCACTACTACCCACCACGCAGTCTGATAGTTTATATATCAATGATGAAATATTAACATTGCAACACATGCCAATACAGCCGGTTTAGTTTACTAAATTACAATTTTAAATTTCCCGCAGAGTTTCTTGTTGAAAACGTCGCGGAATGATGACGCGTATGGTGACGCGTGCGCGTGACGTCTCGAGTTGGAGGGGACATATTAGCCAGCGCCACTTGCGGCTAAAAGTCGTCTCTTTTCATCGCGCAATTACACGGTATTTTGGACATCTGTGTTGCTGAATCTTTTGCAATTTGTTCAATTAATAATGGAGGAGTCAAAGTAGAAAGATGGAGGTGGGAAGCTTTAGCCTTTAGCCACACAAACGCACAGTGTTTCCTTGTTTAAAATTCCCAGCTGTGAAGCTTTACTATGGATCAGAGCGGTCAAGTGAACATGGATCCCGACCATTTGTCAACCAGCAGTTTTCGGTAAGAAAATTGTGGTAAAAAGTCGCCTCTTACCGGATATCTGCGGAGCTTGCGCCGTCCATGCAGCTGCCGTGACTTCCCTCAGACACTGGCGTCAACACACCCGTGGACACACTCCTCCGACTATTAGGTACTATTTAACTCACTAAAACACTAGCAACACAATAGAAAGATAAAGGATTTCCCAGAATTATCCTAGTAAATGTGTCTAAAAACATCTGAATCGCTCCCAATGCAATCGCCATTTTTTTTTAAACTTTATTTTTTAATTTTTTCTAGTCCTTCTCTATCAATATCCTCTGCCACAAATCTTTCATCCTCGCTCAAATTAATGGGGAAATTGTAATTTTCTCGGTCCGAATAGCTCTTGCTGTTGGAAGCTCCCATTATAAACAATGTGAGGATGTGAGGAGCCCTCACACCGGTGACGTCATCGTCTGCTACTTCCGGTAAAGACAAGGCTTTTTTATTAGTGACCAAAAGCTGCAAACCTTATCGTCGCTGTTCTCTACTCAGTCCTTTCAGCAAAAATATGGCAATATCGCGAAATGATCAAGTATGACACATAGAATGGACCTGCTATCCCTGTTTAAATAAGAACATCTCTTTTCAGTAGGCCTTTAAGTTTATATGTAGACTGCAGGGTCCGAGAATGGTTTTATTATATAGATAACAGAACTACACCTAGGATTGGTTAGGCATCAATCCTATATATGGAAACACTGGTATGTGTGCCTCATAATACGAAGGGCCTGGGTTCGGTCCTGGGCTCGGGATCTTTCTGTGTGGAGTTTGCATGTTCTCCCCGTGACTGCGTGGGTTCCCGCCGGGTACTCCGGCTTCCTCCCACCTCTAAAGACATGCACCTGGGGATAGGTTGATTGGCAACACTAAATGAGCTCTAGTGTGTGAATGTGAGTGTGAATGTTGTCTGTCTATCTGTGTTGGCCCTGTGATGAGGTGGCAACTTGTCCAGGGTGTACACCGCCTTCTGCCCGAATGGAGTGGAGATAGGCTCCTGCACCCTTTGCAACCCCGAAAGGAATAAGCGGTAGAAAATGGATGGATGGATGTTGTTTGTGCCTTTAATAGAATGTGTAGAAGCATTTTAAAGTATATTTGTATAACTGCATGTATTTATTTATGGTACGTTTTTTTTTCTGAATATGCACAAGCATTGATTTAAGTTTATTCTACAAATGGACTGGCATAGGTAACTTATTTTTACGGATAGTTAAATTCGACAGAACAAAGACAACCACGCGGTTGCAAGTACCAGACGTATATACAGTCGTGATCAAAAGTTTACATACACTTGTAAAGAACATAATGTCATGGCTGGCTTAAGTTTCCAATAATCTCTACAACTCTTGTTTTTTTGTGAAAGAGTGAGCACATATTTGTTGGTCACAAAAAACATTCATAAAGTTTGGCTCTTTTATGAATGTATTATGAGTCTACTGAAAATGTGACCAAATGTGCTGGGTCAAAATTATACATAAAGCAATGTTAATATTTGCTTACATGTCCCTTGGCAAGTTTCAATGCAACAAGAAGCTTTTGGTAGCCATCCACAAGCTTCCGCTTGAATTTTTGACCACTCCTCTTGACAAAATTGGTGCAGGTCAGTTACATTTTTTGGTTTTCTGACATGGACTTGTTTCTTCAGCATTGTCCACGTTTAAGTCAGGACTTTGGGAAGGCAATTCTAAAACCTTATTTCTAGCCTGATTTAGCCATTCCTGTACCACTTTTGACGTGGGTTTGGGGTCCTTATCCTGTTGGAACACCCAACTGCACCCAAGACCCAACCTCCAGGCTGATGATTTTAGGTTGTCCTGAAGAATTTGGAAGCAATCTTCCTTTTTCATTGTCTCATTTAAAGCACCAGTTCCATTGGCAGCAAAACAGACCCAGAGCATAATATTACCACCACCATGCTTGACGGTGGGCATGGTGTTCCTGGAATTAAAGGCCTCACCTTTTTTTCCTCCAAACATATTGCTGGGTATTGTAGCCAATCACCTCTAGTTTTTTTAAATAGAAAAAAATACATAATATACATAAAAATACCAAGCGCACAGTTCACATGCACAGTCGTTCTTTTTCATGCCTTGTGTTCAGCGACACTATTGCTCTCGGGTAAAAAGTGTTCTTAAATTAGTTTGTCCGGCATTTTATTGTCCTGTATCTCCTGCCCGAGGGCGGCAGTTCAAAAAGTTGATGTCCGGGGGGAGATGGGTCCCTCATGATGGGCCTTTTAGAGGCACCTGACACTGTACAGTTTATCTAAGGAGGGAGGAGAGCAGCCAGTTATCTTCATGGCAGTTTTTATGACCCTCTGAAGTGCATTTCTCTCTGCCGCCGTGCAGCTGGCATACCACACACACATGCAGTATGTCAGCACACTCTCTATTGAGCAGCGATAGGAGGACACAAGAAGTTTTTGTGACAGGTGGTTCTTTTTGAGGAGTCTCAGAAAGTAAAGTCTCTGCTATGCCTTTTTGATGGTCACTGAAGTGTTCGCACTCCTCGATCGATCTTCCTCGATCCGGATGCCCAGGAATCTGAAATTAGAGACCCTTTCCAGATAGTCCCCGTTGATGTACAGTAGTTGGATGTTTACCAAATTTTACTTCCGGAAGTCCATGATCAGCTCCTTCGTCTTGGTAGTGTTAAGGACCAGGTTGTTTTCCCTGCACCACCCAGTCAGCCGCTCTACTTCATTGCTGTAGGCAGAATCATCCCTCACAGAAATGAGTCCCACTACTGTGGTGTCGTCTGCAAATTTAATAGTGGTATTGCTGGCATGAGTGTGGAAGGTGTAGAGTAGGGGGCTTAGCACGCAGCCCTGGGGGGAGCCGTTGCTGATGCTGATGGATGCTTAGAGGTGGGAGCCTACTTCCACCCTCTGAGAGCGATTTGTCAGGAAGTCCAGGATCCAGTTTGGGCACCAGTCTTTGGGGGAAGAAGGTAATGAACGCAGAGCTAAAATCAAAAAAGGGTAGCCTTTTTTGTCCCCAGCAATGATGTGCAGGCGCTCAGGGTACGCACTTTGCTGACTGCTAATGGAGTCATGTAACACCCTGAGTGCCGTACTAGTATGTAAAAGGTAGATGAGTCTGCATTTCACAGTAACGTACTCCAGTGACTGGTAACAGTCTTGATGTTGGTGCACCAGCTGTTGTTGACGTAGACGCATAGCCCCCCTCCTCTGCTCTTACCGGAGTCTTTGGTTCTGTCATGCCGATGTGTTGTGCGGCCCGCTAGCTCGATAGCCGTGTCCGGGATGAGCGGGTGAAGCCATGTCTCCGTGATGAGCAGAATGCAGCTGTCCCCGACCATCTTATTTGTCGCAATCTGCAGCTTCAGCTCGTCCAGCTTGTTGCTAAATGAGCATCTTGCCGTGTCTTCCTAGCGACATCTTTGGGTTTATAACTAATTTGGCCAACTTCTCGGTGTATGGCCACGACCTTCGCCGTTACAAGTGTGAGGCAGCATTTATAATCTAAAACAAACGTTTACCAACTCAGAGGCGATGCAGCAGCAGCTCACTAGCTAGTCTACCTTTCTGCGAGCACGGAGCCGTTTGACTAAAAGTAGTTCCTCGAAGTTAGCTATAACTATTACAATGCTGCTAAGACTTGGCTAATATACAGGTCACTACAAGTAAATGGAGTAATGTTGGTGATTTAAAGGGGCTTTAAAGGCACAATAGAGGATTACCATTACCTATAATGTTAGCCGCCTTGTACTAGCAGTTTTTTACTATTTAACATACATATTGGATGACATCTAAATGTTGCGCTTACTTGGACTGTGATGAAGCTGTGAGGACTCAGGTGGTTTGTCTTCATGCTCTTCAGTCTTCACAGAGACAACAGTCAGTGGAAACTTGGTGAGATCCGCCTCCTCCTGCCCTGGAAGAAACTCTTCCTCCTGAGTAAACCAGAGAGCCTCCTCTTCCTCTTTAATGTGGGGGGGCTGTGGATCCTCCTGCTGCTGAAGGGGACGTTCTTCTTGACGAGCGTCCATCTGTTGGACGTCCGCAAGACAACACAAACAAACTTCAGCTCAGATGTGTCAAATATCTTTTTGTCTATCAAATATAATATTTTCCAAGTGGACTGACACCAATTTGTGGTGATATTCTTCTACACATGGAATAATCATCAGTTATTGATTATTATGAATTGTGTAATTGATCTTGTTTTCTGCATTTACATTAATTATTGATAAAAATTAACAACTTATAAAAAACCTCCTGCTGGGATTTTAATACCGTCATGACTGCATTAAGTCAGTCTGCACGTATAAAAGTTTCATTGTGCTGCAGCATCAAGTGACGCCAACTCACTCCTCCCACGACCAACCTACCAGCCAACCTTGACGTGCACCTCCAAAATAGTCCCACCTCACGTCAACGGTGACCAGGACTGCAGAGCTGTGGCCGGTTGGCTTTACTTTTACGCGCAATATCCTCTCCCTGTTCTTCTTGCTACGAAACCAACATTTGTTAACCCAACAGAAAACAAACAGAAGTGCAGCGAAGCACGTGTAACAAGTGCCAGCGAGTGTGGCCGTGCAATAGTATGTTGGTTGAACCTCACTCACACCTTAAGAATTGTGCTGGCGTGAGAATATATATACCCACTATATTGCCAAAAGTATTTGGCCACCCATCCAAATGATGAGAATCAGGTGTTCTAATAACTTATAAAATCAAGCAGTTAGGCATGGAGACTGTTTCTACAAACATTTTGTGAAAGAATGGGCCGTGCTCAGTGATTTCCAGCGTGGAACTGTCCATAGAATGCCACATGTGCAACAAGACCAGTCGTGAAATGTCCTCGCTCCTAAATACTCCAAAGCCAACTTTATTACAAGAAAAGTAAAGAGTTTGTGAACAACAGCAACCATCAAGTGGTAGGCCACGTAAACGGACAGAGAGGGGTCAGCAGATGCAAAGACTTTCTGCACATAGCTCCAAACTTCATGTGACTTTCCAATTAACATACGTAAAGTAGGCAGAGAGCTTCATGGAATGGCTTTCCATGGCCGTTCAGCTGCATCTAAGCCATACATCACCAAGTCCAATGCAAAGGGTGGGATGCAGTGGTGTAAAGCACATCTCCACTGAACTCTAGAGCAGTAGAGACGCCTTCTCTGGACTGATGAGTCACGCTTTTCCCATCTGGCAATCTGATGGACCAGTTTGGGTTTGGAGTTTGCCAGGAGAACGCTACATTTCCGACGGCATTGTGCCGAGTGTGAAATTTTGTGGAGGAGGAAATATGATGTGGGGTTGGTTTTCCAGGAGTTGGGCTTTGCCCTTTAGTTCCAGTGAAGGGAACTTTGAATGCTCCTGGATACCAAAACATGTTGTACAATTCCATGGGATGGCACTTCAAATTCATATGTGAGTAAAGGCAGGTGGCCAAATACTTTTGGCAATATAGTGTATGCATGTATGTATGTATGCATATATATATATATATATATATATATATATATATATATATATATATATATTCGAATATTTGGGTACATCATGCTTTGTTTACAAATAAAATATTGATGCACGTTCAATTTGTGTGCAGTACATTAAAGCCATTTTTAATATTTGACATTTATTTTATTAAATATTTATTTTGGTCTAACTGAATGAGCATTAATTGCTTACAATTGTGCAAATAGTGTATTCGTAATAACATGCATCAGTTGATATACTTTCCATGATATGTTTGCCCGAATGCAGCTGAGATAGACTCCCGCACCCCCCCCCCCTGCAACCCCAAGTTAGCACCAACACATACAGATGCAATATATGTGTAATATATTATATTACACTGTCGTAATAAAAATACAAATAATTTTAATGATTGTATTTTTATCCTGTAAAGCGTCTTTGAGTACACTGAAAAGCGCTATAGCAAATACAATGTATTATTATTATTATACCATGTGACTTATTCCAGACTTAAATTACGAGACGTTTGTTCCTTTCTAGTAACAAATATTTAATGATGTTAAGCATGACTGTAATATAGAACAAAAAAACAGTTAAAAGTATTAAATAAGTCAATATCTGCTCTACATGGTAGTGTGCTGGGGGGGCAGTACAACTAAGAAGTACAGCTGCAGATTGGAGAAACTGATCAGGCGGGCTGGTTCTACAATCGGAAGGAAACTGGACTCACTGGTGACGGTGGCAGAGAAGAGGACTGTGGACAAACTAGTGAGCATCCTGGATGATGCCAGTCACCCTCTGCATAGCGTTATCAGTAGCCAGAGGAGCCTGTTCAGTGCTAGACTGCTTCATCCCAAGTGCAGGACTAATAGACTCAAGAACTCCTTTGTCCCACACGCCATTAGACTGTACAACTCCTCTCTGGGGCGGGGGGTATTAGGATGACAGGGGATGCAAAACAATAACAGTGCAATACGTTTTCATGACATGGTCACTACTGCCTACTTTCTCTTGTTATATTCTTATTTTACTGTTATATTTTTATTCCCGTTGTTGCTTTTTATTTTTTACTGTTATTGTAATATTTCTCTATTTTGTTTCCATTTAAACCCCCATTATTTACTTTTTTTTTAATTTATCTCAACTCTGTACACTGTTGCTGGAATTTTAATTTTCCTGAAGGAACTCTCCTGAAGGAATCAATAAAGTACTATCCATCTATCTATCTATAATTCTCACAGAGAACATATAAAATACACTCCTCAAAAAAAAAAAAACGCTCGCATTTGCTACAAAGGCCTGCTAGCGGGCTAACGCTAGCAAGTTAGCTTCGAACAACATATTAAGTAAATAACAGAAATAATATAAAAATATATAATTTATATTACCTCATAAGCCGCGTGTAGAAGAGAGGAGTGGAATATATTCTTCCTATTGTTACACCAGCAACTCTTAAATGGGACTTTTTTTTTTGTTCTGTGGCTGGGCGGAGGAAGTGTGCACCAATCAATATTGTCCCAGTGAAACAAGTGTTTGGCCAACATTTGTTCCGCGGTTGAGAACACCTCGATGACGTCACACAGGAGGAAGAACAAAACGAGATGGCGTCTGGCGGAGAATACGTTGTTTTGGTTCTTATGGTTTCTAGGTCTTAATTACAACGTACAGGCTTGCGAGCAGACTGGGGCTTGAGGAGAGGAAGCTTCCGGAAGGAGAGACGCGGAACTACCAAACATTTGAAGTGAATTTGGCGGCGGCGAGAGTGTCTAAATCTGTTTTGGCGGTTGAGCATAAGCTGTTTTGTGACTGGATCGAGATGGAAGGGGATAGTGACAGGATGTATGAGGATAGTATGGAAATGGGTAGGACTAGAGGGGAGAGAAGAAAGAAGGGGAGAGGAGGGAGTGAAGGAAAGTCGAGTGCTAAAAGAGTGCATGAAGACGATGAAGAGGTTGATAAGAGGAAAAGGGTTATGGTGGATGAATATAAGATCATTTATACATTTAAATCAAACCAAGATATGAATGACATTAGTTTGATGACAATGGTTAAGGGATTAAAGAAGGACATTGGAGAGGTGGAGATAGCGAAGGTGCTCAGGGACGGACGGCTGTTGATTAAATGCAAAAATGGAGAGCAAAAGAACAAAGCAATGCGATTGCAAAAACTGTGCAACAAAATAATAAAGGAAAAAATCGAAGTGGGAAAACGAAAGGGGGCAAGAGGCGTCGTGACAGGAATCCCAAGAGGAGAACATTTAGATGATCTGAAAAGAGAAATAAAAGGAGGAACTGTCACTATGATGAAAAGAATGATGGCATTTAGGAACGGTGAAAAGACTGAGAGCGAATCCGTGCTAGTGCAATTTGCAGAGGAGGTCCTACCAGAGAGAATCATGATTGGGTATCTAAGCTTCTATGTTAGAGCTTACGTGCCACCCCCAGTACGTTGTTTCAAGTGCCAACGCTATGGGCACATAGCTAGTGTGTGTCATGCTAAGATGAGATGTGGACGGTGTGGAGGGGAGCATGAATATGGACAATGTGGAGAAAATGAACAGGTCAAGTGTTGTAATTGTGGCGGGAATCACACAGCAGTGTATGGGGGCTGCATCATACGAAAACAGGCAACAGAAGTACAGCAAATCAGAGTTGAAAGAAATATTACATACGCAGAGGCAGTTAAAATAAGAAATCACGAAAGTGCAGAACAGGACAGAAGTGAAAATAGTTCAAGAAATAAAAAACAAGAGGCAGCAAATACAGGAATTTCCATGGACAAACTAGTTGTATTCCTGGCTTATGTAATAAACTGTACAGAACAGGCTAGAAACAATACTGAGAAAATCAAAATAATTGTCAAAGCAGCAGCAAAGTTTTTAAATTTAAAAGAACTATCCTGGGAACAGGTGCAAGGTGAGCTACAGAGAGTAGACGAGACCGAGTCATGTGACCACAATCCAACGCCATGTTAATTGTTCAGTGGAATGCCAGAAGTTTGATAGCAAACGGACAGGAATTAAAGGGATATATTAATAATATGAAAAATAAACCACATATAATATGTATTCAAGAAACATGGCTGAAGCCAAAATTAAACTTTATAATAAAAGGATATATAACGATACGTAAAGATAGGAATGATGGGCAAGGAGGAGGATGTGCCATATTTATTAAGGAAGATATGCATTATTCAATATTAAAAGTAAAACAAGAACTAGAGATAGTAGGAGTAGAAGTATGGAATAATAAAGAAAGGTACAAAGTACTAAACTTCTATAATCCATGCAAGAAATTAGAAATTCACCAACTAGAAACAATAATCGAGCACTGGAGTGGCAATATTATTTGGTGTGGTGACTTTAATGCACATAGCACAATGTGGGGTGAAAGGGATGACTGGAATGGGGAAACATTGGAAGCACTTTTGGAGGAAAAAGAACTGGTGTGTGTGAATGATGGGTCGGGAACAAGGTTAGATGTCGTCACGGGTAAAGAAACAGCAATAGATTTAACACTAGTGTCACAAGGGTTAGCAGGAAAGGTGGAGTGGGAAGTAAATAAATACAGCACAATGGGAAGTGATCACTATCCAATCTTCATTCACATAAACATAAATCAAAGGACAGAAAGCACTAGGATAGAAGGAAGATGGAAGTATAATCATGGTGACTGGGGGAAATTTAGGGAAATTACCAACATAACTTTAAAGGAAGTAGATATAAATCAAGATATTGAACAATTAAATACAGATATTACAAAGTGCATAATAGAAGCAGCCAAACAGAGCATACCAAGGAATAGTATAGGGAGAAGAAGGAAGATAGTGCCGTGGTGGACACAAGAGTGCACAGATGCAATACAAGGACGGAATAGAGCATTTAGAATATTGAGAAGAACACATAATTTCCAAGACATGATCCAATATAAAAGGCATCAAGCTAGAGTAAGGTATGTTATTCAAAAAACAAGAAAACACCATTGGAGAACTTTTTGTGAAACACTAAATAGAACTACTCCTTTAAGCCAAGTGTGGGGAATGATCAAGAGAATGTCAGGGGTCAGAAAAGAACCTAAAAATCATGTGATGAAAGATGGAACGCGGAGTGTGGTAGGAAATAAAGAAAAATCTGAACTTTTAGCAAAAACCTTTGTTAAAGTGCACAGTAATGATTATTTGAGAAATGTAGAAAAACAAAAGAGAGAAGAAACAATTAGTTTAAATATTGAGGAAATGAAGGAATACAACGATAATAGTTTTACCAACACTATGGATATGACATTGTCTTTGGATGAAATGGTTCGAATTTTAAAAACAGTTAAAAATACGACGCCAGGGAAAGACCCGGTGAGTTATCAAATGATCAAAAATTGAGGTAGCATCGGCAAAGAAGTGGTCTTGAAATTATATAATAGGATATATGAAGAAGGAAAATTACCAGATGAGTGGAAAACAGCTGTAATAATTCCAATATGCAAGCCAGGGAAAGATCCGGAAGAGGCAGGAAATTATAGGCCGATAGCATTGACCTCAAATTTGGGTAAAGTAATGGAAAAAATGATTAATGAAAGATTAATATATTATTTAGAGTCAAAAGAAATTATAAAAAACTACCAAAGTGGTTTTCGCAAAGCAAGAAGCACAAATGACCCAGCAGTGTAGCTGGAAGAGGAAATTAGAAAGGGACAAATACATAAAGAAAGTATAATTGCGGTATTTTTTGACATAGAGAAAGCGTATGATATGTTGTGGAAACAGGGGTTGCTGATGAAACTAAATAGGATTGGGATTAGAGGAAGAATGTACAGATGGATAAAAGACTTTTTAACAAGTAGAACATTATTAGTAAAAATAGAGAATGAATATAGCAGAGAATACGAAGTGGAAAATGGGACCCCACAAGGGAGTATAATAAGTCCAGTACTATTTTCCATCATGATAGATGAAGTTTTTAGTGAAGTGGAAGGGTTAGTGGAGGTGGCATTGTTTGCTGATGATGGAGTGATGTGGAAGAAAGGTAGAAATACAAATCATATAGAAAAAAAGATTCAAAAAGCGGTAAATAATCTTCAAGACTGGGGAACGGCTTGGGGTTTAAGATTCTCTGTTGGAAAGACAAAAGTCATACATTTTACGAAGAGGAAAGTACAAAACAAGCTCCAAATAAAACTCTATTGAGAAAACATAAAAGAGGTACAAGTATTTAAATATTTAGGAATATGGTTTGATAAAAATATGAACTGGTCAACCCACATCAGCAAAATAGTGGAGAAAAGTAAAAAGGTGTTAAATATAATGAGGGCTTTGAGGGGTAAAGATTGGGGGGGCTGATAGGTTGACATTGAAAACAATATATATCACTTTAATTCGATCTGTTATCGACTACGGATGCATTATTTATCAATCTGCTTTAAAAACACTACTTGGGAAAATAGACCGGATCCAGTCGCAGGCGTTAAGATTATGTTGTGGAGCTACTAAATCTACTCCAGTGGCAGCATTACAAGTAGAAATGAACGAAAAACCTTTGGACATGAGGAGAGATCAACTCTCAGCAGTTTATTGGGCAAACTTAAAAGGGTCCAAGCAAGGACATCCAACCCGTCAAGTGCTACTAAATTGCCAAGAAAAAGAGAAGAAAAAAATGAATAGTTTTGGGTGGATAATAGGAGATATATGGAACAAAACACAAATTGACAATATTAAAGTTAGCCCTACAGTACCAATTCCTGCAATACCACCGTGGATGTATGACAACCCAAAGGTAAACATGCAATTACTGAAGAATAGACATTTAAATAGTTACCTGCTGCAGTTATCCCACAAGGAAATATAGTATTAAATAAAAGAATCAGTGATAAACTATCTGTTTTTACGGGCGAATTGGTAGCAATTTATATGGCAGTTAACTGGATAGAGGAAAACAAAGCAAGGAAAGTAGTCGTGTGCTCGGACTCCAGCAGTGCTTTGACGAGCATAAAACACATAGCATCAGAAACAAGACAAGATATAGTTTATGAAATAGTTCAGGCAATCTACAGAATAAATAAAGCAGGAGGTGTGGTAACATTTCTCTGGGTTCCTGCTCATGTAGGAGTTGAGGGAAATTAGTTAGCTGATAGATACGCAAAACAAGCAACCACTAAAACAGAAGTAAACATGGAGATTAAGCACAGTAAAGAAGAAGTGAAGAGCATAATTAAGATAGAACACAATAAAAAGTGGCAGGATAATTGGAATAAGCAAATAAAAGGTAGAGAGTTTTACAAAGTCCAGAGGAGAGTAGGTGTCATGAGAGGAGGGGGTAGAAATAGGAAAAAGAAAAGACATTATCTAGGAAATTATTTTTGAATTTTGAAGTTGTTCCATATTAAATATGTGATACTTGCCACACCTCATACATATGTGTATATATATTTGTATGTATATATAAATGTGTATGTGTGTGTATGTATATGTATATATATATGTATATATTTGGTTAATATTACTTCTTTGTTTTTTTACTTTTGTGATCGGATATTTAGAAGCTCTTGGGGGGAGCTTTTTGTTTTTCCATGTTTATTTTATTGCCTGCAATTCGTGAGTGTATGTTTCTGTGTGTTTGGATGAGCTATTGTTTATGTGTTTGTTTAAATGGTCGAGTTGTTGTGTGCATGTTTGTGTTGTGTGTCTGTGGCCCACAGTCCTTGACCATATGCCCTCGTCTCTTGTTCATGTTTCATGAACAAAGTAATCATTAATCTGACCATAATCACACACCATCTTCCTTTTTTCCATGTCCCTGAGATAACTCGATATGCATAGTTCTGATAGTGAATTCTCCTCTGAAATAGAGGAAAATGAAGATTTGATAAACTCCCAAAATTTGGAATCAATCTATTTCTCAGATCACAGCAACTACAAATCACAAATATTTATGAGTGGATTGGATCCAGATAGAAATGCTCCTCAAAACACCACCAATGATTGTTTATATTATACTGATGTTACATTTGATAAAACATTTATGCAAGATGATAATATATCACTGGTACATTTTAATAGCAGGAGTCTATACTCTCATTTTGATGATATCCTGGACTATTTGAGTCATTTCAAATCTCCATTTAATATTATAGGTATTTCAGAGACATGGAGGAATGAGAATACATGCAATGAGTTTGAATTAAATGGGGATGAAATGTTTTGCACCAACCGTAAAACCAAGAGAGGAGGAGGTGTGGCTCTGTATGTGGACAAAAATATCAACTGTAAATGATATGTGTTTAGCTGTTGAGGAACTCTTTGAATGCGTCACTGTGGAATTATCATTTTCAAATAGGAAACACATTATTGTAACCTGCATTTATAGAACACCAGGATCCGACTTGAAAATATTTATTGAATGGATGGAAAAATTATTTAAGAGGAACAAAAAATATATAGTATGCGGTGACTTTAATATCAACCTTTTGAATCCTAATAAACACAAACGCACAGCAGAATTTGTTGACACCATGTTCTCCATGGGCTTATTCCCACTGATTACACGACCCACAAGAATCACCACACCCAGCACCACACTTATTGACAACATATTCTGTAACATTGTGGATCAGACTGTAACTGGAGGCTTGTTAGTGAGTGACGTCAGTGATCATTTACCGGTGTTCATGGTGTACAATAATAACTGCAAAACATCCAAACCTATAACGAGTGAATATTATCAAAGAGCCACAACAGAACAATCATTAACAGCACTTAAAAATGATTTAGCGAAACAAAACTGGGATTCTGTTTTTCAAACGTCAGATATAAATGCAGCTTATAATTTATTTCATGACATTTTTTTCTCACTTTATGATACACACTGCCCCATCAAAAAATGCACTATAAGTAACTCCAAAAAAACTCCATGGATAACCAAATGGCTTGCGAACGCTTGCAAAAAGAAAAATTATTTATATAGGACTTTTTTTAGGCAACAAACCATAGAAACAGAACAAAAGTACAACATATATAAAAATAAATAACCAGCATATTAAGAGCAAGCAGGAAAGAATACACCACCAAACTATTAATCCAAAAGAAAAATGATATAAAGGGAATTTGGAAGGTATTAAATACAATTATTGGGCATGGTTCAAATAGTCCTTGTTATCCGGAGTTTTTTGTTGAGAACGACCTAATCATAACTGACAAGAAAATGATTGCTGACGGCTTCAATAAGTTTTTTGTTAATATTGGGCCTAAGCTGGCAAAAAAAATACCAATTGATGATGAACAGCCCATGGAATTTATTGAAAAAAATCCTTATTCGATGTTCCTTACTCCAACTGTCGAAAAGGAAGTCTTGGAGGTCATTCAGAAAAGCAAGAACAAAACATCACGTGACATCTATGACCTCGACATGAGGACAGTCCGGAACGTAGCGGAAGAAATCATCAAACCATTCACACACATCTGCAATTTATCTTTTCGACTTGGACAATTTCCTTCACAAATGAAACTATCGAAATTCATCCCCATCTTCAAATCTGGAGACAAACATCATTTGTCTCCAGATCTCCCTTCTGCCACAGTTATCAAAAATATTGGAAAAATCATTCGATAATAGACTTCGTGGCTTCATTGAAAAGCACAAATTATTATCTGATTGTCAATATGGGTTCCAACAAAATAGATCAACTTCATTAGCTTTAATTAATTTATTAGAGAACATTACTAATGGCATCGAGAAGAATAGATTTGTTATAGGAATTTTTATTGACCTGCAAAAGGCTTTTGATACCATTGACCACCAGATTTTGGTAAATAAACTGGAAAACTATGGCATAAGGGGATTGGCAGGGAAATGGCTGGAGAGCTACTTAAATGAGAGACAGCAGATTGTTCAGATGGACCAACATCAATCTACACTGATGAACATAACCTGTGGAGTTCCTCAGGGCTCGATACTGGGACCCACACTATTTATAATATATATTAATGAAATATGTAAAGTATCAACGCTGCTGAAATTCATCCTTTTTGCTGATGATACAACAATTACATGTGCAGGTGACGACGTGAAGCAACTTCTGACTTCTGCAACTGAGCAGATGATCAAGTTAAAAACTTGGTTTAATGCGAACAAATTGTCTTTGAATTTAAAGAAGACCAAAATAATGCTCTTTAGCAATCGCAAAAGTAATATACCGATCAGGATTGTTATTGATGATACACCAATAGAATATGTTCATCAAAATTCTTTCTTAGGAGTAGTAATAGATGAAAATATCTCATGGAAGCCTCATATAAGTTACCTGAGGAAAAAAGTTGCTAAATGTGTTGGAATGATGAGGAGATCATGTCATTTATTGAACCCCAATGCTCTGCTGTTGTTATATCATTCATTTATCATGTCATATTTAACCTATTGTGTTGAAGTCTGGGGAAATTGTTATAAATCACATCTACAACCTTTAGTCACTCTGCAGAAAAAGGCCATCAGGATTGTTTCCAATGTTCACTACAGACATCATTCAAATCCACTATTTAGGAACTTAAAGCAACTTAAACTGAACGATGTGATCAATTTTAAAACTGCTCAAATTATGTTTAGGGCATCCCAAAACTCTCTACCATCCAATATACAGAACCTATTCCATGACAGAGATGATCACCATAGTTACAGTTTAAGAGGAAACAACAAATTATATTTGCCTAAATTTAGAACCACTTTAAAATCAATGTGCATTTCAGTGCGTGGAGTCAGTCCGTGGAACAACTTAGGAGACGAGTTAAAAACGTGTTCTAGCATGATTCAATTTAAAACACTGTTTAAAAAAGAAGTACTGAAGAAGTACGATGAGGAAAGAGAGTGATGCCCTCAGCACAGAGCGATGGAAGAGAGGTGTATGGTTGGAGAGTGTTTGGGCCCGTGTGTGTGTGTGTATGCATGTGTGTGTTTTGTCTCGTCTTGTCTTGTCTCATGGTATTGTTAGTGTACAGGAGCTTTTCTTGTTTTGTTTATAGAGTATTGTTTTTGTGTTATATTGTTTATGACAAATGTGGAATGAGTGAGAGGGGTTGGGCTATTATAAGCAGCTGCTTCATCCAACCCCTTTTCAAGCCTTGCATAAATATCTTTGCCAACATGTAAAAAAAACCAAAAACTCTGTTTAGTTGTACTGTGCAGGTTTGAAATAAATATTTCAATTAAAAAAAAAATATTACTAGAAGGAGATTAGGACATACATATCTAAATAGTAAATAGTTCACTAAAATTGATAGGGAAAAATACTACAGGGCTGTGTGATTTTTGCCATCAGATAGAAAATGTTGACCATGTCTTAACACAATGTAGGAAATACAATAGAGAAAGAAAACTACTGGAAAATAAGTTAGCAAAAGAAAATATAAGGTTAGAAGTGGGAGGTATATTAGGATTGCATTCAGAAAACATAGGATATAAAGCAATATACACATATTTAAAAAACACTGGGTTAAATAAAAGAATATAGAGTAGGGATCCACCTCGGTCCACACTCCATTACAGTAGGTGGCGGTAATGCACACCAGAAGGTTGATTGCCAACCGCCATAAAAACAAAAGAAGAAGAAGAAGATTACAACGTACATGTGCACATGTGTGTCGTTTAACAGAGTAAATGTCGTTATTAATTGTTTGTATGCGGATACATTAGTCTGTGTGCACTTTGACGTGCTAGCCGAGCCTGCTGGTTAGCTTAGCTTGTTAGCTGCTGACAAAGAGAGGCGGAGGTGATCGACACATCAAAGCAGAGATCCAATGTAAGTGTAAAGTGTTTTCATTGTGTGAACATGTCTACTTTACAAATGATGTGGGTGTTGGTGACTCAGCGACTAACTGCTGCTATTGAAGAAATATTTGTGATGTTAGAAAAAAAAAAAAACGATAGCAGAGTACAAGGAGGAATTTTGTCCAACAAAAGAGGAGAAGGAGTGACAATATCAACTACTGGACGCTGTTTTCAAGAAACATCAAGTTGTGTTACACATCCATTCATCCATCCATCCATCTTCTTATGCTTATCCGAGGTCGGGTCGCGGGGGCAGCAGCCTAAGTAGGGAAGCAAAGCCTTTCCTCTCCCTAGCCTTTTAGTACAGCTCTTCTCGGAGGATCCCGAGGCGTTCCCATGCCAGCCGGGAGACATACCGTATTTCCTTGAATTGCCTCAGGGCATGTAGTTAATGCCTGCCTTGAATTACTGCCCGGTCAAACTCGCTTCGCGAAATAATTAGCGCATGCTTAGTATTACCGCCGGGTCAAACTCGTTAAGTCACGAGTGACACTTCCCCTGTCATCATTTTCAAAATGGAAGAGGCTGATTTCAATACCGGTAATTTGAAATTGCATAAAGGGAAGAAGATTAAGAGCTATTCAGTAGGATTTAAGGTCCAAGCATACATCACACTCAAATTTTTATTGCATGCCTTTGGTATGTGCCGGAGTGAGAAGAGGTTTTAAAATTATTAGCGCATGCTTACTTTTACCGCATGCCTTTGGCAAGCGCAAGAGTGAGAAGAGGTTTTAAATTAATTAGTGTCCCGGCGGCAATTCAAGGAAATACGGTAGTCTACCCAACGTGTCCTGGGTCTTTCCCGTGGCCTCCTACCAGTCGGACGTGCCCTAAACTCCTCCCTAGGGAGGCGTTCGGGTGGCATCCTGACCAAATGCCCAAATCTCCTCATATGGTTCCTCTCAATGAGGAGGCGCAGCGGCTTTACTTTGAGCTCCACCCGGACGGCAGAGCTTCTCACCCTATCTCTAAGGGAGAGCCCCACCACCAAACGGAGGAAACTAATTTCGGCCGCTTGTACCCGTGATCTTATCCTTTCGGTCATGACCCAAAGCTCATGACCATAGGTGAGGATGGGAACGTAGATCGACCGGTAAACTGAGAGCTTTGCCTTCCGGCTCAGCGCCTTCTTCACCGCAACGGATCGATACGGCGTCCGCATTACTCCAAATGCCGCACCGATCCGCCTGTCCATCTCACAATCCACTCTTCCCTCACTCGTGAACAAGACTCTTAGGTACTTTAACTCCTCCACTTGGGGCAGGGAACTCCACCCTTTTCCGGACGAGAACCTTGGCCTCGGACTTGGAGGTGCTGATTCTCATCACAGTCGCTTCACACTCGGCTGCGAACCAATCCAGTGAGAGCTGAAGATCCTGGCCAGTTGAAACCATCAGGACCACATCATCTGCAAAAATCAGTGACCTAATCCTGCAGCCACCAAACCGGATCCCCTCAACGCCTTGACTGCACCTAGAAATTCTGTCCATAGAAGTTATGAACCGCCTTGGCGGAGTCCAACCCTCACTGGAAAAGTGTCCGACTTACTGCCGGCAATGCGGACCAAGTTCTGACACTGATCGTACAGGGAGTGGACCGCCACAATCAGACCGTCTGATACCCCATACTCTCTGAGCACTCCCCACAGGACTTCCCGGGGGACACGGTCGAATGCCTTCTCCAAGTCCACAGCGCACATGTAGACTGGTTGGGCAAACTCTCATGCACCCACAAGGACCCTGCCGAGAGTATAGAGCTGGTCCACAGTTCCACGACCAGGACGAAAACCACACTGTTCCTCCTGAATCCGAGGTTCGACTATGCGGCATAAACTCCTCTCCAGTACACCTGAAAAGACCTTCCCAGGAAGGGTGAGGATGCTTATACATATTGACACAAATATATAAAAAACACTAACCTTATGACTGATGCTTTTGCAATTGTTTGATTTGATCTTTCACAACAAGGTTAAATCACCATAAATGATTCCAGGGCGCGGCACCACTGCTGCCCACTGCTCCCCTCACTTCCCAGGGGGTGATCAAGGGGATGGGTCAAATGAAGAGGACACATTTCACCACACCTAGTGTGTGTGTGACAATCATTGGTACTTTAACTTTAACTTAACTTAACCTAGTGGCCACAATAATCCATTAAGTCAAGCTCATGGGGCAGAAAGTTGAACGCTGCGGACACGTTTATTACTGGATACTTTCTATCAGATTTCTGTTTTGGAGACTTTGTGTACGTATTAAGCAACTATAATTATTTGATATGCTTAAATGTGTTGTTTTAGCTTAGTTGTTGTGTAGCTGCTAGCTCCTCGTAGCCTACAGCAGGTGTGTCCAAAGTGCAGCCCATAGCTATGTTTTTAACCAAAAACAAGGAGTGGTGAAAATGTGGTATTTGCGTGTCGGTCCAATCAGCGGCAGCTACGCCCTGTTTCGTCATTGGACCTAAGTCTTTGGCTTGGTAGGCGGGTACGAACCTACCAGGCCAGGTGGTACGAGCACGAGCATGGAGAAGCCTTTGTGGTGGTGTCGCAGCTTGGTGGTCGTGCCGTCAGGTAACACCAGGAAGGTTCCTTCTGTGAAATATTGACTGGTGCTTTTTTTCTCCCTGGACTCCGACTTCATATCTGGTGTTGTCCTTCAGACCTCTGCCAAGAAGCCACGTAAACAGTGGCAAGAATGTGGGAGATAAGAGTGTATGTGCGTGGGCATCAACTAACACCCAGTTTTAACTGGGTGTTATGACAGGACATATGATTAGTTGCACGGCCTATTCTAATCTATATTAAACATTTCTTAATGACTTCATCCTTCATTATCTTAATTACATCCCAACTTTAGCTACCTGTATAAATTAGTGACCTATCCTAGTCCATTTGTAAATAAAATGTTTCCCTAAATTATAGTCTCCTCACTTTAACCAGACCCCTTAAAAGGGAAAGCCTGAAAAAACGACAGTATTAAGATGAATTCATCATATTTGCTATAAGGCATGTTATTATTAATATATTCTGTTCTTGTTACTTGTGGCGGTATAGTTTGGTTGGTAGAGTGGCCGTGCCAGCAACTTGAGGGTTCCAGGTTTGATCCCAGCTTCTGCCATCCTAGTCACTGCTGTTGTGTCCTTGGGCAAGACACTTTACCCACCTGCTCCCAGTTCAACCCACATTGGTTTAAATGTAACTTAGGTATTGGGTTTCACTATGTAAAGCGCTTTGAGTCACTAGAGAAAAGCTATATAAATATAATTCACTTCACATGATATCTTGTTGTTCTATTTTCTAATTTCAAGGGGAACTGCACTTTTTGGAATCATTCACAGTTCCTATGTAAGTTAAAGTTAAAGTCCCAGCGGTAGTCACACACTAGGTGTGGTGAAATTATCCTCTGCATTTGACCCATCCCCAAGTTCAGCCCCTGGGAGGTGAGGGGAGCGGAGGCCGCACTCGGGAATCATTTGGTGATTTAACCCCCAACCCTTGATGCTGAGTGCCAAGCAAGGAGGCAATTGGTCCCATTTTTATAGTCTCTTGTATCACTCGGCCAGGATTTAAAATCACGACTTTCCAGTCTCAGGGCAGACACTCTAACCACAAGGCCACTGAGCAGGTCGATGGTTAATGGATCCTAAATAGAAAATAAACCTTTGCAAAAGTTAGCTAACAATTGAGTCATTGGTAGCCGCTCTATTCTGCCTATAAAGTGCTCTAAATAACATCCTAAACCCCCTTCAACAATGTAATGTAGTAACATTTTTAATAACATGCCATATTTACATATCTTGCTCATTTTAAGCATACAATGTCTGCTCTCACTGGGATGCCGACTGATGGGATGTTCATATCTTCCCGTTTAGATGAAGAATTAATCATCACAAAAAAGGGTTAAAAAAGGGTGGGTGCAAAAGAGCGTATTTTTGTGTCTTTCTTGCCATTTCCATGTCTAAGTCGGATGTCAAAGTTGACCAAGTTATCGTTTTTTGTCCACAACCTTCTACTACATTAGTGAGAAGCATGATTTATAATGTAGAATTAGCTTTCGCCATTTTAGAGGCGGGAAAGCAGCTCAGTATGTCAATATAACAGCATAAGCTAGTTACTTCTGTGATCAATGCGCCGCTAAAAGTAGGTCCTTAACGCTAGCACTTATAATAACAATATCACTAATATTAATATTCAGGTCACAAAATGTAAATGGAGTATTGTTGGCAGTTTTTGGATGTTTCTTGGAGGACTTTGTGGGTCTAATAGAGGAGCTCTAATTGACTCCAATGTTAGCTGATTTTTGCTCACGTTTATTTACTAATTAAAATTAATAAAAGTCTAAATAATATGTCTTACATAAGGATTGTGAATGATCAGCGATATTTTAAAAATGTGCAGTTTGCTTTGAATTTGTCGGATAAGTAAACAGTCCTTCAAATTAAAGATGTAAAACAATTGAGGTTTTTTTATAGATATTATCCACTATGAAGTTACAGTAAAACTAAGCACACAAGGGAAAGTACATTCAAATACACATGACGTACACATATGTGTAAGAATCATGTTAACCACCAAAATATCGTCTTGTTCTCCTAAAGCCTATATCGGGTATCTTTTGGTGGGCTGACCGCATCGTCACACCCTTAATTAAAAGCACACCAACCCTATGACATGACACTTCCACGTGGAAGTACAGGAGTACAACTTTTTAAACATACACACACATCTGAAGAATATAAAAAATAAATATATTTGGTGAGCCAAACAAAATCACTCTGCGAACCAATGTTTGGTATGGGTGATATGACCTCCAATCTATATCCTAATAACAATATATGTCACGATGTATCATTTGGTATATGAATGATAATAGAAGAATTTCAAAGCGGGTTACAAAGGCTCCTAATTTGACAGCTGAAATATGCAGTAACATATAGTGTAATTTCTAAATGTATTATTTTGTAGAAATAATTATTCTTATTAATGTACTTGTTTATTTACTGTTAATATCTGGTTATTTATTTGAGAAAAAATTACTGGAAATGATGTAATATTTTACTGCATATTTCAGCAACTAAATTCGGAGCCTGTGTAGCCTGTTTTAAAATGGTTCTATTAGTAATTCTATTTGAAATTATGTATCGCAAAATCAATTTTAAACCATGTAAAAAGTCCTGTCGTCCTGATTTGTTTTTCTTTTCCGGTGAAAAATGTTGTAAAGAGCAGCGTGTTTGTGCGTCACTGAGATTTAAAGACAGTTTATTTGATAACTTGTTTTTCCCAAGTGCATGTTAAAGTACTGAATACATTGTGTTACTGAGCAGAGATGGTGTGTTTGTCTTGCAGACGTCTGTGAAGAAGATCTTTAACCTGAGCAACAGAAGTGGAGCTTCAGGAAGCGGACGGAGGAGCCACAGCTCTCCCACATTAAGAAGGAAAAGGAATACCCACTGACCCCTCACATCAAAGAGGAAGAGGAGGACCCACTGACACCCCATTTTAAAGAGGAAGTGGTGGATCCACTGAGCCCTCACATTAAGGAGGAAAAAGTGGATCCACTGACACCCCATTTTAAAGAGAAAGCGGTGGATCCACTGAGTCCGTACATAAAGGAGGAAGAAATGGATCCACCTACACCCCATTTTAAAGAGGAAGAGGATGACCCACTGACACCCCATTTTATAGAGGAATCGGTGGATCCACTGTCCCCTCGCATTAAGGACGAAGAGGAGGACCCACTGACCCCTCACATTAAAGAGGAAGAGGAAGAACACACCATCAGTCAGCAGGGAGAGCATCTTGAAGGACTGGAGGAGGTTGATGTCACCAAGATGCCAGTGACTGGTGTCCCTGTGAAGAGTGAAGGTGATGAGGTCAAAGGTGAAAGTGAGGAGAAGGGAGGGGGGAGCCTCCAAGCAGCAGCTCAACACAACACATGACAACAGAAGCTGATGGAGACCACTGTGGAGGATCACAAGCAGACAAGCTCTTAGCTCCACTATCAGATAGTGAGGACACAACGTCACACTCTCCTGACACTGATGATGAAGACTCTAAAGATGATAAGACATGTCACACTGACAACACTCACTTCACATGTTCTCTCTGTGACAAAACTTTTAAATATTCTGGTGATTTGAAAAGACACATGAGAATACACACTGGAGAAAAACCCTTTTCATGCTCAGAATGTGGTAGAGATTTTAGACTAAAACAAATGATAAAAGAACACATTAGAATTCACACCGCAGAAAAACCTTTTTCATGTTCAATCTGCGGTAAAGATTTTACTCACAGGTCACATTTGAAAGTACACATGAGAATACACACTGGAGAAAAACCTTTTTCTTGCTCAGAATGTGGTAAACATTATACTCAAAGGCAAAATTTGAAAATACACACTGGAGAAAAACTATTTTCATGTTCAAACTGTGGTAGAAATTTTACTCAAAGGCAAAATTTGAAAACACACATGACAATACACTGGAGAAAAAGCTTTTTCATGTTCAATCTTCGGTAAATATTTTACTCAAAAGCCCCATTTAAAAGCACACATGAGAATACACACTGGAGAAAATATTTTTTCCTGCTCAGAATGTGGTAAAAGTTTTGTAATAAATCAAAGTTTAAAAGTACACAAGAGAACACACACTGGAGAAAAAAACGTTTATATTTTCAGTATGTGGTAAAAGTTATATAGTAAGACGACAATTAAAATTACATATGATAAAGCACTTTGGTGAAAAAACATACTGCTGTCGAAGCTGCAACAAAAGCTTTTGTCACCGACAATCTTGTACAGTACACATGAAAAGACACACAGGAGAGAAAGTGTTGAGTTGCAGTGTGTGTGGTGAAAGATTCTCTTCTAAGTACCAGTGTAAGAAACACAAGTGTGCTGGTGAGAACAGCAGCAGCAAATGAAACTGCAGGATTTGAAATAAACTCTCAAGACTTTAACTTTGACTTTCTAACAACATCAGCACATATATCATGTGTGACATCATTGTTGTGTGTGTAACACAATCTTGTTAATATGATTCTAACATTTTTAGATTAGACACTTCAGATTAGTGCTTTTATTTCAGTCAAGTACATGAGTTAATATACACGTTTGTGTACTTTAAAATGAACAGAACAATTTGAAAAACTGAGAATAAACAGTACATAAAATATGTTACATACAATAAACATTCTGAGTAGATATTCATAATTTACTTTTATACTTACTCATAATAGGGTTGTATATGTTTTTTGATTAATGAAGTGTTACATATTTAATTTTCTAATTGTACTTGATTCCATAGATGAACTCCTTTATATGATGTACATATTTGTTTTACATGTGTTCATACCTTTGCTTTTGAGTACACATAAATCCCTCTTAGTTCATATTTACTGGTTCACATCTGAAACATCTTCTGGACCACTTCTGGAAGCATATTATTATTTACTTTATACATCATTTGAACAGTTGTCTTTTATACAAAATCATTTACTTTTAAAATGTGTGACTTTATGAATCATTTGTTGGGTCTCTAGAATCCATTCTACTAATTATCTTTATTACTCTCTTTTGTAATATGAATATTGTTTTGTGATTGTTTTATATGTATTTCCCCAGACCTTTATGCATCAAATAATGAATGTTTCAACTGAAGTTGGGTACAATAATTGTAGTTAATATTTGTAAGTATGTTTTTTATTCTATTTAGTATTGCACTCCATTTTTTCATTGTTTTCTTTATATGACTTACATTTAGTGTCCAGCTTACATCATCATCTATACTAACTCCTAAACATGTGATTACCTTAATTCCTTTCATTTCAATATTATACATCATAATTTGTGTTTTACATTTTTACAATCTCCAAATATGATGTATTTAGTTTTATTGAATGTCGAATTATTAGCTACCAGTAAAAATGATACTCATTCTAGTATATTTGTAAAATATATATATAAACAAATAAGGAAATTTGGCTCCTACATATCCCTTTAATTCCTGTCCGTTTGCTATTAGACTTCTGGCATTACCCTGAACAATCAACATGGCGTTGGATTGTGGTCACATGACTCCGTTTCGTCTCCTCTCTGTAGTTCACCTTGCACCTGTACCCACGATAATTGTTTTACATTTAAAAACTTTGCTGCTGCTCTGAGGATTATTTTGATCTTCTCTCTCTTATTTCTTGCCTGTTCTGTACAGTTTATTACGTATGTCTTCTTTCTATTTCCAGTAAACTAGTAGAACATCTTCGGTGTATTGCTGCCTTCCACAGGTTATTAACAGAATGTCCACCTTCTGCCCTATGTCCCACATGGCAGACTTGGACATAAACAGGACAGAAAGTAAAAAGCAGCTTTAAAGGCCTACTAAAATGATATTTTCTTTTTTAAACAGGGATAGCACGTCCATTCTATGTGTCATACTTGATAATTTCCCGATATTACCATATATTTGCTAAAAGGATTTAGTAGAGAACATTGACGATAAAGTTTGCAACTTTTGGTAGCTAACAGAAAAGCCCTGCCTTTACCGGAAGTCGCAGACGATGACGTCACCCGTTGATGGCTCCTCACATCCTCACATTGTTTATAATGGGAGCATCCAACAAAACGAGCTATTCGGACCAAGAAAACGACAATTTCCCCATTAATTTGAGCGAAGATGATAGATTTGTGTTTGAGGATATTGATAGCGACGGACTAGAAAAAATAAATAAAAATCAAGTTAAAAAAAAAAATACGAGATTGCATTGGGACGGATTCAGATGTTTTTAGACACATTTACAAGGATGATCATGGGAAATCCCTTATAGTTCTATTGTGTTGCTAGTGTTTTAGTGAGTTTAATAGTACCTGATAGTCAGGAGGGTGTGTCCATGGGTGTCTTGAGGCCAGTGTCTGATGGAAGTCGACGGCAGCTGTATAGACGGCACAAGCTCAGCTGATCACCGGTAAGTGGGGACTTTTTACCACAATTTTCTCACCGAAAACTGCTGGTTGACATTTGGTCGGTATCCATATCCGCTCTGATCCATAGGAAAACTTCACCTCCGGGAATTTTAAACAAGGAATCACCGTGTGTTTGTGTGGCTAAAGGCTAAAGCTTCCCAACTCCATCTTTTTACTTTGACTTCTCCATTATTAATTGAACAAAATGTAAAAGATTCAGCAACACATATGTCCAAAATACTTTGTATTTATACGGTTAAAGCAGACAAATTTTAGCTGTGTGTGTGCGCAGCGCTAATATTTCCTTACAGTCCGTGACGTCACGCGGACACGTCATCATTCAACAACGTTTTCAACAAGAAACTCCCGGGAAATTTAAAATTGCAATTGAGTAAACTAAAAATGCCGTATTGGCATGTGTTGCAATGTTAATATTTCATCATTGATATATAAACTATCAGACTGCGTGGTCGGTAGTAGTGGGTTTCGGGTTTGGGACGTCAAAACAAAATGAATGCATTTTTTCCAACGGTCGCTTGGTGGCAGCAGAGGCTCCATGTATTACCATAAGAAACATTTGACTTCTGACCTTTTCACATTATTTATCTCATTTTTACAGCTGGAGTTCAGCTCACTGAGGATGTAAGCTCCATTTTGGTATTTTAATTATTTTTAATAATTCATAAACAGGCTTAAAACAAACCATTATTATCATTACTGCCTTATTTTTTTCACACTCTACTAATTCAAACACTTCTAGCACAAAACCATTCAGGATGTTCATACAAACAACATTACACGTCCCCAAACGTACAACTTTATTATGGTATTTATATCATAAATTAATACATTGAATATTCACATGTTTATAACAGTGCTGAAAATGTTTATTTCCCCCCGGGGATTATTAATAAAGTATTTCTGATTCTGATAATTGCATCACTCTCACAAAGCCTTTAAAACTGAATATGTTTTTTACCATAGCTCAGCTTCACAATGTTGGATAATTGACTGCTGATATTAATATTCTTCTATTGTTTAGAACATTACACTTTACTCTTTTTATCTGCTCAAATGAACAGGATGAAAGTGTCTTTAATTGTCACTACTTAGTGTAACTATGTATAATTATGTATATAATAATCTTCCATTCTTCACTTTCATTACCACTTGATTTAACTCTCATCTTATTTTATCCAGAGATAACTTGACCATAAAAAAGTTGGCTGCACATCAATAAACTGTCACTAAACATTAATGAAACTAAATATATCATATTTAGAGGTTGTAAAAATGTAAAACCCAAATTATGAGGGATAATATTGCAATTAAAGGAATAAAGGTAATCACATTTTTAGGAGTTAATATGGATGATGAAGTAAGCTGGACACTACATGTAAATATTATAAAGAAAACAGAAAAAAATGGAGTGCAATACGAAATACAATAAAATACACACTTACAAATATTAACTATAATTATTGTACCCAATTCCAGTTGAAACATACATTTTTTATTGCTTAAAAGTCTGGGGATATACATACATATAAAACAATCACACAACAATATTCATATTACAAAAGAAAGAAATAAAGGCAATTAATAGAAAGGATGATAGAGACCCAACAAATGATTCATAATGTCACACATTTTAAAAGTAAATAATCTTGTATAAAAGACAACTGCTGAAATGGTGTATAAAGTAAATAATAATATGCTTCCAGAAGTGGTCCAGAAGATGTTTCAGATGTGAACCAGTAAATATGAACTAAAAGAGATTTATGTGTACTCAAAAGCAAAGGTATGACAACATGTAAAACAAATATGTACATCATATAAAGGAGTTCATCTATGGAATCATCTACAATTAGACATTAAAATATGTAACACTTCATTATTCAATAAAACACAATAAAACACTATTATGAATAAGGATAAAAATGAATTATGAATATCTAAACATTAAATGTTTATTGTATGTACCATATTTTATGTACTGTCTATTCTCACCTTTTCAGTCAAATTGTTGTGTTCATTTTAAAGTACGCAAATGTCTATATTAACTCATGTACTTGACTGAAATAAAAGCACTAATCTGAAGTGTCTAATCTATAAATGTTAGAATCATATTAACACGATTGTGTTACACACACAACAATGATGTCACACATGTTACATGTGCTGATGTTGTTAGAAAGTCAAACTTAAAGTTTTGACAATTTATTTCAAATCCTGCATCTTCATTTGCTGCTGCTGTTCTCACCAGCACACGTGTGTTTCTTACACTGATACTTAGAAGAGAATCTTTCACCACACACACTGCAACTCAACACTTTTTCTCCTGTGTGTGATCTCACGTGCACTTTAATAGATCTTAGGTGACATAAACTTTTGTTGCAGCTTGAACAGTAGTATGGTGTTTCACCAGAGTGCATTCTCATGTGTGATTTGAAAGGGGGCCTATGAGTAAAATATTTACCGGAGATTGAAAATAAAAAACAGTTTTTTCTCCAGTGTGTGTTCTCATGTGTACTTTCAAATGTGGCCTCTGAGTAAAATCTTTACCACAGATTGAACATGAAAAAGGTTTTTCCCCAGTGTGTGTTCTCAAGTGTATTTTTAAACTTTGATTTATTGCAAAACATTTACCACATTCTGAGCAGGAAAAAGGTTTTTCTCCAGTGTGTATTCTCATGTGTGCTTTTAACCTTTGATTTATTGCAAAACTTTTGCCACATTCTGAGCAGGAAAAAGGTTTTTCTCCAGTGTGTATTCTCATGTGTGCCTTGAAATATTCCTTTCCAGTAAAATCTTTACTACAGATTGAACATGTAAAAGGTTTTTCTC
This sequence comes from Nerophis ophidion, assembly GCF_033978795.1. Classification (NCBI taxonomy): domain Eukaryota; kingdom Metazoa; phylum Chordata; class Actinopteri; order Syngnathiformes; family Syngnathidae; genus Nerophis; species Nerophis ophidion. The sequence goes on from NC_084638.1 coordinate 15,675,035, forward strand.
CAGTGTGTGTTCTCATGTGTACTTTCAAATTTGAGCTTTGAGTAAAATCTTTACCACAGATTGAACATGGAAAAGGTTTTTCTCCAGTGTGTGTTCTCATGTGTACTTTCAAATGTTGTCTTTGAGTAAAATCTTTACCGCAGATTGAACATGAAAAAGGTTTTTCTCCAGTGTGAGTTTTCATGTGTTCTTTCATCATTTGTTTGAGTCTAAAATCTCTACCACATTCTGAGCACGAAAACGGTTTTTCTCCAGTGTGTATTCTCATGTGTATTTTAAAATCACTAGGATATTTAAAGGTTTTGTCACAGAGAGAACATGTAAAGTGAGTGTTGTCAGTGTGACATGTCTTATCATCTTTAGAGTCTTCATCATCAGTGTCAGGAGAGTGTGACGTTGTGTCCTCACTATCTGATAGTGGAGCTAAGAGCTTGTCTGCTTGTGATCCTCCACAGTGGTCTCCATCAGCTTCTGTTGTCATGTGTTGTGTTGAGCTGCTGCTTGGAGGCTCCGCCCCTCCCCTCTCCTCACTTTCACCTTTGACCTCATCATCTTCACTCTTCACAGGGACACCAGTCACTGGCATCTTGGTGACATCAACCTCCTCCAGTCCTTCAAGATGCTCTCCCTGCTGACTGCTGCTGTGTTCCTCTTCTTCCTCTTTAATGTGAGGGGTCAGTGGGTCCTCCTCTTCATCCTTAATATGAGGGATCAGTGAATCCACCTCTTCCTCCTTAAGGTGAGGGCTCAGTGGATCCACCACTTCCTCTTTAAATTGGGGTGTCGGTGGGTCCTCCTCTTCCTCTTTTAAATGAGGAATCAGTGGGTCCACCTCTTCTTCCTTAATGTGAGAGCTAAGTGGCTCTACCGCTACTTCCCTAAAATGGGGTGTCAGTGGGTCCTCCTCTTCTTCTTTAAAAAAGGGTGTCAGTGGATCCACCTCTTCCTCCTTAATGTGAGAGCTCAGTGGCTCCACCGCTTCTTCTTTAAAACGGGGTGTCAGTGGGTCCTCCTCTTCCTCTTTAAAAAAGAGTGTCAGTGGATCCACCTCTTCCTCCTTAATATGAGGGCTCAGTGGATCCACCGCTTCCTCTTTAAAATGGGGTGTCAGTGGGTCCTCCTCTTTCTCTTTAAAAGGGGGAGTCTGTGGGTCCCCCTCTTCCTTTTTAAAATGGGGGATCAATGGGTATTCCGCTTCCTTCCTAATGTGGGAGGGCTGTGGCTCCTCAAACCGCATCTTGAAGCTCCACTTCTGTTGCTCAGGGTGAAGATTTTCTTCAAAGAGACAAACACACCATCTCTGCTCAGTCACACAATGCATTCAGTACTTTTACATGGACTTAGGAAAAACAAGTTATCGTATGAACTGTCTTGAAATCTCAGTGACGCACAAATCACGCTGCTCTTTACAACATTATTCACAGGAAAAGAAACACAAACCAGGACGACAGGACTTTACTATGGATAGACGATATGGTTTAAAATTGATTTTGCGATATATTATTTCATATTGAATTATTAACAGAACCATTTCAAAACAGGCTACAAAGGCTCCTAATTTAGTTGCTGAAATATGCAGTAAAATATTACATCATTTCCAGTATTATTTTCCTAAATAAAGTACCGGTAACCAGATAATAACAGTAAATAAACAAGTACATTAATAAAAATTGTTTGACGAAATAATACAATAACAAATGACACAATATGTTACTGCATATGTCAGCTGCCAAATTAGGAGCTTTTGTAACCTGTTTTAAAATTATTCTATAATCAATCATATACCAAATTATATATTGTGACATATAATGTTATTAGGATATAGTTTTTAGATCATATCACCCATACCAAACATTGGTTCGCCGAGTCATTTTGTTTGGCCCACCAATTATATTTGTTTTATATTCTTCAGATGTGTGTGTATGTTTAAAATGTTGTACTCCTGTACTTCCACGTGGAAGTGTCTTGTCATGGGGATGGTGTGCTTTTAACTAAGGGTGTGACAATAAGGTCAGCTCAACAAAGGATAAACAATATTTTAATATAATATAATATTTTGGTGGTAACACTATTCGTACACATATGTGTAATTCATGTGTATTTGAATGTACTTTCCCTTGTGTGCTTAGTTTTACTGTAACTTCATTGTGGATAATATCTCTAAACAACCTCAATTGTTTTTCATCTTTAATTTGAAGTGTTGTTTACTTATCTGACAAATTCGAAGGAAACACCACTTTTTTAAAATGTTGCCAATCATTCACAATCCTTATGTAAGACATATGTTTTAAATTTTTATGAATTGTATTTCATAAAAAAATGTGAGCAAAACTCAGCTAACATTGGAGTCAATAGGAGCTACTCTATTAGACCCAGAAAGTACTCCGAATAACCCTCCAAAAACTGCCAACAATACTCCATTTACATTTTGTGACCTGAATATTAACCAAGTATTAGTGATATTGTTATTATAAGCATTACGCACTAATGCTAAGGACCTACTTTTAGCGGTGCATTGATCACAGAAGTAACTAGCTTATGCTGCTATATTGACATACTGAGCTGCTTTCTCGCCTCTAAGTTGGTGAAAGCTAATTATAGCCTATAAATCATGCTTCTCACTTATGTAATAGAAGGTTGTGGACATAAACCGAGAACTTGGTCAACTTTGACATCCAACTTAGACCTGGAGATGGCAAGAAAGACAAGAAAATACGCTCTTTTACGCCCACCCTTTTTAAGCCTTTGTGAGGATTAATTCTTCATCTAAACAGGAAGATTTGAACATCCCATCAGCCAGCATCCCAGTGAGAGCAGACATTGTATGCTTAAAATGAGCAAGATATCTAAATATGACATGTTATTAAAAGTGTTATTACATTACATGTATACTTACAGTGTGTATTTAAAATGTTGAAGGGGGTTTTAGGATGTTATTTAGAAGACTTTATAGGCAGAATAGATTGTCTACCAATGACTCAATTGTTAGCTAACTTTTCCTAAGGTTTATTTTCTATTTAGGATGCATTAACCATTGAGCTGCTCAGTGGCCTTGTGGTTAGAGTGTCTGCCCTGAAACTGGAAAGTCGTGAGTTCAAACCCGGGCCGAGTCATACCAAAGACTATAAAAACGGGACCCATTAAAGGGGAATATTATCACCAGACCTATTTAAGCGTCAATATATACCTTGATGGTGCAGATAAAAGGCCATACATTTTTTTAACCGATTTCCGAACTCTAAATGGGTGAATTTTGGCGAATTAAACGCCTTTCTGTTTATTGCTCTGGTGGCGATGACGTCAGAACGTGACGTCACCGAGGTAATACTCCCGCCATTTTCATTTTCTACACATTACATACACGGGTCTCAGCTCTGTTATTTTCCGTTTTTTCGACTATTTTTTGGAACCTTGGAGACATCATGCCTCATCGGTGTGTTGTCGGAGGGTGTAACAACACTAACAGGGAGGGATTCAAGTTGCACCGAAAATGCGAACGTGTCTGCCGCCAGACCCCCATTGAATGTGCTGTAGTGTCTTCACATTTGACCGGCAATGACAGACATGGCACAGAGATGTATGGATAACCTGCAGATGCATTTGCAACAATAAAGTCAACAAAATCACAAAGGTGAGTTTTGTTGTTGACTTATGTGCTAATCAGACATATTTGGTTGCGCCGTGACTGCCAGCTAATCGATGCTAACATGCTACGCTAATTGATGCTAACATGCTATGCTAATCGATGCTAACATACTATTTACCGGCGATGACAGACATGGCACAGAGATGTATGGATAACCTGCAGATGCATTTGCAATGATAAAGTCAACACAATCAAAAAGGTAAGTTTTGTTGATGTTGACTTATGTGCTAATCAGACATATTTGGTCACGGCGTGACTGCCAGCTAATCGATGCTAACATGCTATTTACCAGCGGTGCTAAAGCAGACATGGCACAGAGATGTATGGATAACCTGCAGATGCATTTGCAACTATATTACAATTCCTTCCACTCACATTTAATGCGAAAAAAACACTTACCAATCGATGGATTTAAGTTGCTCCATTATCACAAAATGCGAAAGTCCTGATCGTTTGGTCCGCACATTTTACCGGCGATGATAATGCAGCTATTCGGCCATGCTATGGCTATGAATAGCGTCAATAGCTATTCGCTCAATAGCTTCAGTTTCTTCTTCAATACTTTCATACTCCAACCATATGTTTCAATACATGCGTAATCTGTTAAATCGCTTAAGCCGCTGAAATCCGAGTCTGAATCCGAGCTAATGTCACTATATCTTGCTGTGGTATTCCCATTGTTTGTTTACATTGGCAGCACTGTATGACGTCACAGGAAAACGGATAGTGGTTTCGAAGATAGCGAAAATAAGGCACTTTAAAGCTTTATTTAGGGATATTCCGGGACCGGTAATTTTTTTTTTAAAACTTAAAAAAAATACAACAAGCCACTGGGAACTGATTTTTATTGTTTTTAACCCTTTTGAAATTGTGATAATGTTCCCCTTTAACTCCTTGCTTGGCACTCAGCGTCAAGGGTTGGGGGTTAAATCCCCAAATGATTCCCGAGCGCGGCCTTCGCTGCCCTCACCTCCCAGGGGGTGCACTTGGGGATGGGTCAAATGCAGAGGATAATTTCACCACACCTACTGTGTGACTACTGTTGGGACCTTAACTTTAACTGACATAGGAACTGTGAATGATTCCAAAAAGTGCAGTTCCCCTTGAAATTAAAAAAATTGAACAACAAGATATCATGTGAAGTGAAGTGAATTATATTTATATAGCGCTTTCCTTTAGTGACTCAAAACACTTTACATAGCGAAACCCAATATCTAAGTTACATTTAAAACTATGTGGGTTGAACTGGGAGCAGGTGGGTAAAGTGTCTTGCCCAAGGACACAACAGCAGTGACTTGGATGGCAGAAGCTGGGATCAAACCTGGAACCCTCAAGTTGCTGGCACGACCACTCTACCAACGGAGCTATACCGCCCCAAGTAATAAGAAAATAATATATCAATAATAAAATGACTCATAGCAAATGTGATGAATTCATCTTTATACTGTCCTTTTTTCAGGCTTTCCCTTTTAAAGGGCAAAGTCCTCGCAGGGTCTTTTGTTCTAATGACTTTCTGGTTAAAGTGAGGAGACTATAATTTAGGAAAACATTTTATTTACAAATGGACTAGGATAAGTCACTCATTTTTACAGGTAGCCAAAGTTGCTCTATACTCTTGGCAGGGTCCTCGAGGGTGCATGGGAGTTTGCCCAACCAGTCTACACGTGCGCTGTGGACTTGGAGAAGGTATTCAACCGTGTCCCTCGGGAAGTCCTATGGGGAGTGCTCAGAGAGTATGGGGTATCAGACTGTCTGATTGTGGCAGTCCGCTCCATGTATGATCAGTGTCAGAGCTTGGTCCGCATTGCTGGCAGTAAGTCGGACACTTTTCCAGTGAGGGTTGGACTCCGCCATGGCACCGATTCTATTCATAACTTTTATGGACATCCTCACCTATGGTCATGAGGTTTGGGTTATGACCGAAAGGACAAGATCCCGGGTACAAGCGGCCGAAATAGGGCTCTCCCTTAGAGATAGGGTGAGAAGCTCTGTCATTCGAGAGGAGCTCAAAGTAAAACCACAGCTCCTCCACATTGAGAGGAGCCAGATGAGGTAGTTTGGGCACCTGGTCAGGATGCCACCCAAACGCCTCCCTAGGGAGGTGTTTAGGGTACGTCCGACCTGTAGGAGGCCACGGGAAAAACCCAGGACACGTTGGGTAGACTATGTCTCCCGGCTGGCCTGGGAACGCCTCGGGATCCCCCGGGAAGAGCTGGACGAAGCGGTTGGGGAGAGGAAAGTCTGGGCTTCACTGCTTAGGCTGCTGCCCCCGCGACCCAACCACCGATAAGCAGAAGATAGATGGATGGATGTGTAACACAACTTGATGTTTCTTGAAAACAGCGTCCACTAGTTAATATTGTCACTCCTTCTCCTCTTTTGTTGGACAAAATTGCTCCTTGTACTCTGCTATCGTTTTTTTTCTATCATCACAAATGTTTCTTCAACGGCAGCAGTTAGTCGCTGAGTCACCAACACTCACATCATTTGTAATGTAGACATGTTCACACAATGTTCGAAATAAACTCAAACTCAATAAAAACACTTTACACTTACATTGGATCTCTGCTTTGATGTGTCGATCACTTCCGCTTCTGTTTGTTAGCAGCTAACAAGCTAACCTAACCAGCAGGCTCGGCTAGCACGTCAAAGTGCACTCAGACTAATGTATCCGCACACAAACAATTAATAACGACGTTTACTCTGTTAAACGACACACATGTGCACATGTACGTTGTAATTAAGACCTAGAAACCATAACAACTAAAACAACGTATTCTCCGCCAGACGCCATCTTGTTTCGTTCTTCCTCATATGTGACGTCATCGAGGTGTTCTCAGCCGCGGGAAATATGTTGGCTAAACACGTGTTTCACTGGGACAATAGTGAGTGGTGCACACTTCCTTCGCCCAGCCACAGACCAACAAAAAAGTCCCATTTAAGAGTTGCTGGTGTAACAATAGTAAGAATATATTCCACTCCTCTCTTCTACACGCGGCTTATGAGGTAATATAAATTATATATTTTGATATGATTTCTGTTATTTACCTGATATGTTGTTCGAAGCTAACGTGCTAGCGTTAGCTCGCTAGCAGGCCTTTGTAGCAAATGCTAGCGTGTTTTTTTTAGGAGTGTATTTTATATGTTCACTATGAGAATTATATTGACTTATTTAATACTTTAACTGTTTTTTGCTTAATATTACAGTCACCCTTAACGTCATTAAATATTTGTTACTAGAAAAGAACGAACGTCTCGTAATTTAAGTCTGGAATAAATCACATGTTATTATAATAACAATAATACTAATAATACATTTTATTTGCTATAGGGCTTTTTAGTGTACTCAAAGATGCTTTACAGGATAAAAATCCAATTATTAAATGTATTTTTATTATTATTATGACAGTGTAATATAATGTATTACAAATACATTGCAGTGGTCTGCTTTGTTTTGGTTCTAACTTTATTAGCACTAAATACAAATGATGTTGTTTGCACACACTTCTATTACCTTGATGACATCCATCCATGTTTCTACCGCTTGTCCCTTTTGAGGTTGGGAGGGCCGGGGGGTGGGGGGGGTGCTGGAGTCTACCTCAGCTGCATTCGGGCAGACATATCAACGAAATTAAATCAACTGATGCTTGTTATTACGAATACACTATTTGGACAATTGTAAGCAATTAATGCTCATTCAGTGAGACAAAAATAAATATTTAATGAAATAAATGTTAAATATTAAAAATGGCTTTAATATACTGTACACAAATTGAACACGCATCAATATTTTGTTTGTAATCAAAGCATGAGGTACCCAAATATTCTAATATATATATATATATATATATATATATATATATATATATATATATATATATATATATGTATATATATATATCAATCAATGTTTATTTATACAGCCCTAAATCACAAATGTCTCAAAGGACTGTACAAACCATTACGACTACGACATCCTCGGAAGAACCCACATAAGGGCAAGGAAAACTCACACCCAGTGGGCAGGGAGAATTCACACCCAGTGGGACGGCAGTGACAATGATGACTATGACAAAACCTTGGAGAGGACCTCAAATGTGGGCAACCCCCCCTTCTAGGGGACCGACAGCAATGGATGTCGAGCGGGTCTAACATGATACTGTGAAAGTTTAATCCATAGTAGCTCCAACACACTATGGATATATATATATATCCAAGGAATTGTCCAAAGTGTTTTGGTATCCTGGAGGATTCAAAGTTCCTTTCACTGGAACTAAGGGGCAAAGCCCAACTCCTGAAAAACTAACCCCACACCATAATTCCTACCCCACCAAATTTCAAACTCGGCACGATGCCGTCGGAAATGTAGCGTTCTCCTGGCAACCTCCAAACCCAAACTGGTCCATCAGATTGCCAGATGAAAAAAGTGTGACTCATCAGTCCAGAGAAGGTATCTCCACTGCTCTAGAGTCCAGTGGCGACATGCTTTACACCACTGCATCCCACGCTTTGCATTGGACTAGGTGATGTATGGCTTAGATGCAGCTACTCGGCCATGGAAAGCCATTCCGTGAAGTTCTCTGCCTACTGTAAGTGGGTTAATTGGATGATCACATGAAGTTTGGAGCTCTGTAGCAACTGACTGTGCAGAAAGTCTTTGCACTATGCGCTTCAGCATCTGCTGACCCCTCTCTGTCCGTTTACGTGGCCTACCACTTCATGGCCGAGTTGCTGTTGTTCCCAAACCCTTCACTTTTCTTGTAATAAAGTTGACTTTGGAATATTTAGGAGCGAGGACATTTCACGACTGGATTTGTTGCACAGGTGGCATCCTATGACAGTTCCACGCTGGAAATCACTGAGTGCGGCCCATTCTTTTACAAAATGTTTGTAGAAACAGTCTCCATGCCTAAGTACTTGATTTTATAATTGATTAGAACACCTGATTCTCATCATTTGGATGGGTGGCCAAATACTTTTGGCAATATAGTGGGTATATATATTCTCACGCCGGCACATTTCCTAAGGTGTGAGTGAGGTTCAACCAACCTACTATCGCTCGGCCACATTCGCTGGCACTTGTTACACGTGCTTCGCTGCACTTCTGTTTGTTTTCTGTTGGGTTAAAAATGTTGCTTTAGCAGAAGGAAGAACAAGGAGAGGATATTGCGCGTAAAAGTAAAGCCAACCGACCACAGCTCTGTAGTCCTGGTCACCGTTGACGTGAGGTGGGACTATTTTGGAGGTGCACGTTAAGGTTGGCTGGTAGGTTGGTAGTGGGAGGAGCGAATTGGCGTCACTTGATGCTGCAGCACAATGAAACTTTTATACGTGCAGACTGACTTCATGTAGTGATGACGGTATTAAACTCCCAGCAGGAGGTTTTCTATATAAGTTGTTAATTTTTTATCAATGATTAATGCAGAAAACAAGATCAATTACACAATTCATAATAATCAATAACTGATGATTATTCCATGTGTAGAAGAACATCACCACAAATTGGTGTCAGTCCACTTGGAAAATATTATATTTGATGGACAAAAAATATTTGACACATCTGAGCTGAAGTTTGTTTGTGTTGTCTTGCGGACGTCCAACAGATGAACGCTCGTCAAGAAGAACGTCCCCTTCAACAGCAGGAGGATCCACAGCCCCCCCACATTAAAGAAGAAAAGGAGGATCTCTGGGTTACTCAGGAGGAAGCGTTTGTTCCAGGGCAGGAGGAGGCGGATCTCACAAAGTTTCCACTGACTGTTGTCTCTGTGAAGACTGAAGAGCATGAAGACAAACCACCTGAGTCCTCACAGCTTCATCACAGTCCAAGTAAGCGCAACATTTAGATGTCATCCAATATGTATGTTAAATAGTTAAAAACGGCTAGTACAACGCAGCTAACATTATAGGTAATGGTAATTCCTCTATTGTACCTTTTAAAGCCCCTTTAAAATCACCAACATTACTCCATTTACTTGTAGTGACCTGTATATTAGTCAAGTCTTAGCAGCATTGTAATTGTAAGAGCCAACTTCGAGGAACTACTTTTAGTCAAACGGCTCCTAGCTCGCAGAGAGGTAGACTAGCTACTGAGCTGCTGCTGCATCGCTTCTGAGCTGGTAAAAGTTTGTTCTAAATTATAAATCATGCCTCACACTTGTATCGGCAAAGGTTTTGGCCATACACCGAGAAGTTGGTCAAATTAGTTTTAAACCGAAGGATGTCGCTAGGAAAACATGGCAAGATGCTCATTTAGCAACAAGCTGGACGAGCTGAAGCTGCAGGTTGCGACAAATAAGATGGTCGGGGACAGCTGCATTCTGCTCATCACGGAGACGTGGCTTCACCCGCTCATCCCGGACACGGCTATCGAGCTAGCAGGCCGCACAACACGTCGGCATGACAGAACCAATGACTCCGGTAAGAGCAAAGGAGGGGGGCTATGCATCTACGTCAACAACAGCTGGTGCACCAACACCAAGACTGTTACCATTCACTGGAGTACGTTACTGTGAAATGCAGACCCATCTACCTTCCACGGGAGTTTAATTTTGTAATGCTAACGGCTGTTTACATACTAGTACGGCACTCAAGATGTTACTTGACTCCATTAGCTGTCAACAAATTGCGTACCCTGAGGTGGTGCACATCATTGCTGAGGACAAAAAGGCTACCCTTTTTTTATTTTAGCTCTGCGTTCAATACCATCCTCCACCACAGACTGGTGCCCAAACTGACGGGGCTGGGACTGTCTTCCTCCATCTGCCACTGGATCCTGGACTTCCTGACAAATCGCTCTCAGAGGGTGGAAGTAGGCTCCCACCTCTAAGCATCCATCAGCATCAGCACCGGCTCCCCACAGGGGCTGCGTGTTAAGCCCCCTACTCTACACCCTCCACACTCATCCCAGCAATACCAATTTTAAATTTGCAGACGACACCACAGTAGTTGGACTCATTTCTGGGCGGGATGAGTCTGCCTACAGCAGGGGTCAACAAGCTTTTTGAAAGCAAGAGCTACTTCTTGGGTACTGATTAATGTGAAGGGCTACCAGTTTGATACACGCTTAAATAAATTGCCAGAAATAGCCAATTTGCTAAATTTACCTTTAACTCTGTTATTATTAATAATTAATTATATTTAATGAAATATTTCTCAAATATTCTTCGTCAAAAAAAAGAAGCTAAAATTAAGAAAATTGAGTTAAAATGTATTATTCTTTACAATAAATAAATAAATCTACTTGAACATTGATTTAAATTGTCAGGAAAGAAGAGGAAGGAATTTAAAAGGTAAAAAGGTACATGTGTTTAAAAATCCTAAAATCATTTTTAAGGTTGTATTTTTTCCCTAAAATTGTCTTTCTGAAAGTTATAAGAAGCAATGTAAAAAAATAAATGAATTTATTTAAACAAGTGAAGACCAAGTCTTTAAAATATTTTGTTGGATTTTCAAATTCTATTTGAGTTTTGTCTTTCTTAGATTTAAAAATGTCGAGCAAAGCGAGACCAGCTTACTAGTAAATAAATACAATTTAAAAAATAGAGCCAGCTCACTGGTAAGTGTTGCTATTTGAGCTATTTTTAGAACAGGCCAGCGGGCGACTCATCTGGTCCTCACGGGCACCGCGTTGGTGACCCCTGGGCTACAGCAATGAAGTAGAGCGGCTGACTGGGTGGTGCAGGGAAAACAACCTGGTCCTTAACACCACCAAGACGAAGGAGCTGATCATGGACTTCTGGAACTAAAAAAATGATAAAAATCCAACCACTGTACATCAACGGGGACTATGTGGTAAGGGTTTCTAACTTCAGATTCCTGGGCATCCAGATCGAGGAAGACCTGTCGAGGAGTGCGAACGCCTCAGTGATCATTAAATAGGCATAGCAGAGACTTTACTTTCTGAGACTCCTCAAAAAGAACCATCCGTCACAAAAACTGCTTGTCTTTCGACCGCTGCTCAATAGAGAGTGTGCTGACATACTGCATGTGTGTATGGTATGAGCAGAGAGAAATGCACTTAAGAGGGTCATAAAAAGTGCCATGAAGATCACTGGCTGCTCTCTCTCCTCCCTAGATGAACTGTACAGTGCCATGTGCCTCAAAAAGGCCCATCATAAGTAGGGTTGTCCCAATGAGATATTTGGATCGGATTGACCGCCGATATTTGCCAAAAAATGCGTATCGGCAAGGCATGGGAAAATGCCGATCCAGATCCAGTTTTCAAAAGAAATCCGGTCCGGGTTTTTCAACGCAGCGATTTAAATAATACATTCCACTCTTCTGCTGCTCCCTAAGCTTCGTTCCGCATTTTCTAGCACACCTTCAACACATCCACAGGTCTGTGTCCCAACCGTTAAAACGGCAATGTAAATTAAAAGTTACGGTAAAAATGTCAGCTCTGTGGGACTATTTTACCCTACAAAACGAAAAAAATGAACATACTGTAGCGACAGCACTCTGCCACCAACATCAACAGGCAACCAATGGTCGCTGCTAGAGAAAACTGCAACAATTCTTAAACCCTTCCAAGAGCTGACAGCCGAAGTTGGTGCGACATGCTTTCTAGACAGTGCGAGCGAAGAACACCGAGGGATTCAAACCATGAAGGCCACCCTTCTCGATGCGATCCACACACGTTTTGACCATGTGGAAACTGAACCCCTCTATGCCGTGGCAACAATGCTAGATCCACGCTACAAAGACAAGTAAGAGCTTTATAATTATTTGAGCATGTTATAAGCTTCAGTATTATATTGAAAATATTTTACACTACAGCTGGCATTTATTTCTTTGTCAGTATTTCAGTAGCCTAATGTTTCATAGATATAAGGTGATGGGAATGTATTATTATTACAATAGTATTATTTATTATTATTGTTATTATTCTTATTCTCCTTCAGTTATATGATGGGTGAGGAAATGAATGTCACTGTTGATCATTTCGGATCTATTTTGTGAGTTACTTGTTGTAATTGTACATTAATATGTGAAAACTGGCTGAATCAATATTAAATAATTGATATATCTTTATTACATTTTATCCAAATGTTAAGGTTCTTCACTAGTTCTACCAACCTGGATCAGGCAAAGGAGGCACTAAAGGTAGAGGTGATGAAAATGGAACAAGAACTGAAGACTATGCCCACTGGAGAAGGTGTGGCTAAGGCTGAGACAGCAAGGCAAACACCAGGAATGGAGGCTGGAAGCTCAACCAGCAGCCTCGGCAGGTACTTTGACGAGATACTGGAGGAGAGCAGCCAAGTTCCTCAATGCTCCTTGCACAAGTGTTGAGAGTGAGGGGCTTTTTAGCACAGCCTCACTCATCATTGATGAACACAGGAGCAGGCTGACACCTGAGCATCTTGAGGTGCTCGTCTTTGTTAGAAAGAATCTCCCCATTATGCTGGGACTGCAGTCAGGAAGGCAAACAATTGAAGGGAGTTTTTAGATAGTTTTTTGTTTTTTTTAAGTTTACACTTGTTCAAGAGCAAGTATTGATGCTGAGTTATAGACATGTTATCCCACTCAGGTTGTTTGTGTGTTTTGCTTTATTTAATAATGTTTACAGCATTATTCCCACTTTATACTGTTCACTTTTTCACTGTTCAATGATGCCATTTGTGTTTGTCATGTATAATTGTGTCTATTTTGTGTTTATCCTTGAATAAACAAGTCAGTTTCTTGTTACCAACCATTGTGTATTATTCAAACTCACCTAATTCAGCTGGCTAGTTGTTATCAAGAGTATTAAAACCATTTTCAACATGAATCTGACATCTAAGTAGGCTAAATAACTTTAAACTTTATTACATGCTCGGATAGGCCAGTATCGGCTTGTATCGGATCGGAAATGTAAAAACATCGGTATCGGATCGGAAATGTAAAAACATCGGTATCGGAAGTGCAAAAACCTGGATCGGGATATTCCGAGCATGAAGCAAAAAGAAATACACTTTCAACCCACAGCACTCGCAGTGAGCAAACTCGACCACAAGATGGCGTCATAGCAGAGACAACAATACAGATTTACACCGTAAACGACCTAATCTCATTAAATGACATTAAAATCACAGGGGGCGCTGGAGCCTATCCCAGCTGCACTCAGATTAAAGGAAATTTATGGCAATATAGATTTTAGGCCATATTGCCCACCCCTTGTAAAAAGTGGTCTTCTTTTCCTGTGAATAATGTTGTAAAGAGCAGCGTGTTTGTTTTCAGGCCAATTCATATAATAACTTATTATTTTAAGTACATGTAAATATACTGAATGCCTCATGTGACTGAGCAAATCTGGACATTTCTCAAGCATGTTTGTCATATTGTATCCTGCAGACGTCGGTGAAGAACACCTTCGGCCTGAAAAACAGGAGTGTAGCTTCAGGATGGTGAAGGAGGATCCTTCTAAGAGGACGACCAGGTGCCACAGACCCTCTAGCGTCTCTTTTTCCTCTTTGACACAGACCCTTCCCTGTAAAAAAGAAGAGAAAGACTCACTGACCCTCCACATTAAAGAGGAAGCGATGGAACACAACATCAGTCAGGAGGGAGATGATCTTGAACGACTGGTGAAGTTCCCAGTGATTGGTGTCCTCGTGAAGAGTGAAGATGAAGAAGTCAAAGGTGAAAGTGAGGAGAGGGGAGGGGGGGAGCCTCCAAGTAGCAGCTCAACACAACACATGACAACAGAAGCTGATGGAGACCACTGTGGAGGATCACAAGCAGACAAGCTCTTAGCTCCACTATCAGATAGTGAGGACACAACGTCACACTCTCCTGACACTGATGATGAAGACTCTAAAGATGATAAGACATGTCACACTGACAACACTCACTTCACATGTTCTCACTGTGACAAATCCTTTCGTTCCCGTTCTTATCTGAAAATACACATTAGAACACACACTGGAGAAAAACCGTTTTCCTGCTCAGAATGTGGTAAATGTTTTACTAACAGTCAGAGTTTGAAAGTGCACATGAGGACACACACTGGAGAAAAAACGTTTTCCTGCTCAGAATGTGGTAAATGTTTTACAATAAGTAAGAGTTTAAAAGTACACATGAGGATTCACACCGGAGAAAAACCTTTTTCATGTTCATTCTGTGGTAAAGGTTTTACACAAAAAAATGTGTTGAACGAACACATTTCAATACACACTGGAGAAAAGCCTTTTACCTGTTCAATATGTGGTAAAAGTTTTACACACAGTCAAACTTTGAAAAAACACACAAGGATACACACTGGTGAAAAACCTTTTATCTGTTCAATCTGTGGCTCTTCTTTTCCTAGGAAGGAATCTTTGAAAGTGCACATGAGAACACACACTGGTGAAAAACCTTGTTCCTGTTCAGTCTGTGGTAAAGGTTTTGCAGAAATTCAACATTTGAAAAGACACAGGAAAACGCACACTGGTGAAAAAACACATTCCTGTTCAATCTGCAACAGAAGCTTTTGTGACCTATCAACCCTTAGAGCACACATGACAACACACCCAGGAGAGAAAGTGTTGAGTTGCAGTGTGTGTGGTGAAAGATTCTCTTATAAGAAGCAGTGTAAGAAACACAAGTGTGCTGGTGAGATCAGCAGCAGCAAATGAAACTGCAGGATTTGAAATAACCCTAATCCCTAACCTCAAGGCATGATTTCCACTCTTTATTGTTTGACTTTACATACTTCCAAATATCCCTGCCAAGGAGGGGCAGCAAGGTAGACATAAACATATGAGTAGAGTGACCATCTTCAGAGAATGTGCCGAATATCCTTAGACACCTCGGTCTTCTCTCCAGCACCATTAGAACAAAATAACATTGGACTACTTTGCCCTTTAAAAAGGAAGATCAGAGCAATTTATCCCAATACCTGGATTATTTGGCTTTCTTGCGGTAGTTAACTCCTGCACCAGAACCCACCAAAAACAACTGTAAAGAACCTTGGCAGGTGGAATGGTGCAAGCCTGAAGGACAAAGACCAGGTGCAACAACTGCATAAGCATATCAGCAGTGGCCTACATACAGTCCATCGATAACACCCAACTGCCTGGAAAGTTAAAGGCCTACTGAAACCCACTACTACCCACCACGCAGTCTGATAGTTTATATATCAATGATGAAATATTAACATTGCAACACATGCCAATACGGATTTTTTAGTTTACTAAATTGCAATTTTAAATTTCCCGGGAGTTTCGTCTTGAAAACGCCGTGTACACAAGACGTCATGTGTTTTTAGGAAGTATGAGCGCTGCACACACACAGCTAAAAGTCGTATGCTTTAACCGCATAATTACACAGTATTTTGGAGATCTGTGTTGCTTAATCATTTGCAATTTGTTCAATTAATATTGGAAAAGTCACAGTAGAAAGATTGAGTTGGGAAGCTTTAGCCTTTAGCCACACAAACACACGGTGATTCCTTGTTTAAAATTCCTGGAGGTGAAACTTTACTATGGATCAGAGTGCAGTCAAGCGTACATGAATCACGACGGAATGTCAACCAGCAGGTTTCGGTGAGAAATTTGTGGTTAAAAAGTCAATTCTTACCGGAGAAAAGTTGAGCTTGTGCCGTCCATAGCTGCCGTTGTCCCCCTGAGACATTGGCGTCAACACACCCGTGGACGTACACTTCCGACTATCGGGTACTGTAGAACTCATTAAAACACAAGCAACCCAATAGAAAGATAAGGGATTTCCCAGAATTATCCTGGTAAATGTGTTTAAAAACATCAGAATCCATCCCAATGCAATCCCTGTTTTTTTTTGTTTTTTTTTTTAGTCCGTCGCTATCAAACACGAATCTTTCATCCCCGCTCAAATTAATGGGGAAATTGTTGTTTTCACGGTCCGAATAGCTCTTTTTGTTGGAGGCTCCCTTTAAAATCAATGTGAATATGTGAGGAGCCCCCACACTCGTGATGTCATCGTCTCCGACTTCCGGTAGAGTCAGGGCTTTTCTCTTAACACCGAAAGTTGCAAACTTTATCGTGGATGTTCTCTACTAAATCCTTTCAGCAAAAATATGGAAATATCGCAAAATGATCAAGTATGACACATAGAATGGACCTGCTATCCCCGTTTAAATAAGAAAATCTTATTTCAGTAGGCCTTAAAGGCCTAGTGCCTGCAGTTCGAACCCCTCCCGAGGATACTGTGGCCCCTCGCAGGTTATGAGGTCCCAATCTCAACCGTGGAGAAATTGGAAAGAGGAGTCACAAGTAACATCAAAAAATGTCTCAGAGTTCCACGATGCCTTATAGGGCTGCGAATCCTTGGGTGTCCCATGATTCGATTCAATATCGATTCTTGGGGTCACGATTCGATAATATATCGATTTTTTTCAAAACGATTCTATATTCATTCAATACATAGGATTTCAGCAGGATTTACCCCAGTCTGCTGACATGCAAGCAGAGTAGTAGATTTATTTTAAAAAGCTTTTATAATCGTAAAGGACAATCTTTTATCAACTGATTGCAATAATGTAAATTTGTTTTAACTATTAAACGAATCAAAAATATGACTTATTTTATCTTTGTGAAAACATGTGTTGTCAAGCTTATGAGATGCGATGCAAGTGTAAGCCACTTTGACATTATTGTTCTTTATTTTTATTTTTTATAAATGTCTAATTATATTGTCAATGAGGGAATTTTAATCACTGCTATGCTGAAATTATAACTAATATTGATACTGTTGTTGATAATATTCATTTTTGTTTCACTACTTTTGGTTTGTTCTGTGTCGTGTTTGTGTCTCCTCTCAATTGCTCTGTTTATTGCAGATCTGAGTGTTGCTGGGCCAGGTTTGGTTTTGTAATTGGATTGCATTGTTATGGTATTGCTGTGTAGTGGTTTGTTGGTTTGATTAAAAAAAAAATGAATACAAAAAATTGTTTTTTTAAAAAATTAGAATCGATTCTGAATCGCACGACGTATTTGATTCGATTCAATTTCGAATCAATTTTTCCCACACCCCTAATGCCTTACCACCGTAGGCTTCTACAGAGAGGGTGTCATCAAGCTGCCCCTCACCAGTCTCACAGAGGAGTTCGAGTGTGCAAAAAACTAGACTCCAGATGACACTGAATGAATCCAGAGACTTAGTAGGGAGCAACAATGCACCGCCCTTGGTGACAGGGCGCAAATGGAGACCAGCCAAAGCCGTGGAGGCCGCAACAACAGACCTCAGACATGCTGACATTGTGGGCTATGTACAGCAAGGAAGAGGAGGCTTTGGGCTAACAGCTACCCGCCCAGCTTGGAGTAAGGCCACAGCACCAGAACGGAGAAACCAGAACGGAGAAAGATGGTGATGGACCACGTACGCCGCCAGGAGGAGGCTGCAAGCTGGGCCAAAGCAGTGTCTCTGGGCAAACAGGGTCAGTGGACGAGATGGGACAGTGTGGAGAGGAGGAAAATCAGCTGTAAAGGACATGAGGGCCATGGAAGTGAGGCAGTTGAGCTTGGTCATCAAAGAGACATATGACATCCTTCCAACATCAGTTAATCTTCACCAGTGGTTCAGCGAAGAACCGGTGTGTGCCCTTTGTTCCATGCCAGCCACTCTCAAGCACATTCTCACAGGGTGCAAAACCAGTCTCACCACTTACCAGAGGGAACAAGATAGCTCTTTTTTCAAAAATCATCATAAATCAAAAAGGCAATCCGAAGAAAGAAAAGAAATGCCTTGACCCTGATTCGGCCCTGGGTTGCTGCGGCCAAAACACAAAGTATTAACCACTATACGATCACGGCTGTGACAAACCAGCCTGATTTATAATGTGTTTGCTTCTTTGATGTCTAATGTTAAACAATCTATTAAAGTGACATTCTGTTTGAACAACATCATGGAAGATAATATCATTCAGTGTGCTAATACTTAATGTTCGGGGACATTTCGGTCTCATCAAACAAATAAAGTAAATGGACGTCCTCATTCATCCAGGTCATTGTATTCTCAGGTCATGAAATGGATCGCAACTGGATTGTTCAGTCTGTCTTAGACGACGTTTCGCTCCTTATCCAAGCAGGCTTCATGTTGGCACGGCTTGTCAGCCATGAGAGTGGCCTAAAATTTTTTTCTGGACCTCTCCCTTCACTTCATAGATTCATACAGCTGTTGTGGTGGTGTTAAAGTGGACATTAGCATACCTGATTGAGGGCAAAGTCAGAGCGGTAATGGTTTTGGACAGACGTCCTCAGGATGTCAGATAGTATTTTGATTCTTTTTTGAATGAAATCACATACAAACATAATGGGTGATCCATCGAGCCAGATTTGAACCATTGACCTAAGCAACTACTGTCCTTTGCTCTAACAACTGAGTTATCAAAGAGTCTGCTGTATATTTAACTCTTTAGCAATTCAATGTATGAAAATTAAGATAACTTGTACAGATTTGCACACATTTGTAATTATTTGGAATAACGGAAGCATCAGCTTCTTCAGTACATTAGATGGACTAAAACATGGCAGTACATTTGTTCCCCTAAAAGTAAACATCTATCTTAAAACTAAGGTCCAAACTGATTTCCTTACTTTTTGACAGGATGATAACATTTCTTAACAAGATTTAGGAGTGACTCTAGACAACGTCTGCTTTGATCAAGTGTTCAAGTGATACCAACTCTGATTCTTGGATCAATATTATGATTTAATGATAATTGACTGATACGTTTTTAAAGCTCGAACTTACAAAGGGGTCTGACAACATTGACCATGTCAGTTTTCACCAAATCTTTTATAAAGTCATCTTGAACATCTATTTTTCAATTAAAAATATACCAAAATGAGGCCATGCCATTTAAGAATATTTTACTGAGCTGCAAATCTTTGGGTGTCCCACGATTCGATTCAATATCGATTCTTGGGGTCACAATTCGATAATATATCGATTTTTTGGATTCAACGCGATTCTCAATTAAAAAACGATATTTTTCCGATTCAAAACGATTCTGTATTCATTCAATACCTCGGATTTCAGCGAGATCTACCCCAGTCTGCTGACATGCTAGCAGAGTAGTAGATAAAAAAAAAAAGCTTTTATAAATGTAAAGGACAATGTTGAATGAATGAATGTTTTATCAACTGATTGCAATAATGTACATTTGTTTGAACTATTAAACGAACCAAAAATACGACTTATTTTATCTTTGTGAAAACATTGGACTCCGTGTGTTGTCAAGCTTATGAGATGCGATGCAAGTGTAAGCCCCTGTGACACTATTGTTCTTTTTTTTATTTTTTATAAATGTCTAATGATAATGTCAATGAGGGATTTTTAATCACTGCTATGTTGAAATTATAACTAATATTGATACTGTTGTTAATAGTATTCATTTTTGTTTCACTACTTTTGGTTTGTTCTGTGTCGTGTTTGTGTCTCCTCAATTAAATGATAAATGGGTTGTACTTGTATAGCGCGTTTCTACCTTCAAGGTACTCAAAGCGCTTTGACACTACTTCCACATTTACCCATTCACACACACATTCACAGAGGGAGCTGCCATGCAAGGCGCTAACCAGCACCCATCAGGAGCAAGGGTGAAGTGTATTGCTCAGGACACAACGGACGTGACGAGGTTGGTACTAGGTGGGGATTGAACCAGGAACGCTCGGGTTGCGCACGGCCACTCTTCCGCTGCGCCACGCCATCCCAATTGCTCTGTATATTGCAGTTCTGAGTGTTGCTGGGTCAGGTTTGGTTTTGGAATTGGATTGCATTGTTATGGTATTGTTGTATAGTGGTTTGTTGGATTGATAAAAAATAAAAATATTTTTTTTTAAATGAGAATCGATTCTGAATCGCACAACGTTTTTGATTCGATTCGTATTCGAATAGATTTTTTTCCCCAAACCCCTAATTGCATGCAAATGGCAGATTGTGGTTCTGGTCCAGGAGTCAACTACTGCAAGACAGCCAAAGAATCAGTAACGGGAAAAGTTAGCTCGGCTCTTCTGTTTTAAAGGGCGAAGTCATCTAATATCGTTTTGTTCTAATGGCGCTGGAGAGGAGGCAAAGTTGTGTTAAAATGTCCGGCACATTCTCTGAAGATGGTCACTCGACTCATTTACTTCCGTGCCTGTTCACACATTCCGCTCGGAGCCGCTGACCACAACGTCATCTGTTCACTTCCGTCATACAAACAGGAACTAAAGCCCCACAAACCACACTGCAGCAGTGCCCCCCAGTGGATGGAGGATGCCACCACTCAACTCCAATGCTCCTTAGCTTGTACTGACTGGGCCATTTTTGATGGTTAGTCTGAATGGCAGAATCTCTGTCATTACAGACAACATCAAATTTCGCATCAGCTTCACAAAACCAACCAAAACAATGAATATCGATCCCAACTTCAAACCTTGGATTACCCCACAATTAAAACAGAGCCTGAGAGAAAAACATAAATCCTTCAGGCAACACGACTGGCCCAGCTTCAAGGCAACAAATAGGAATTTAAAAAACGAGGTACATAGAGCAAAACTGAAGTACAAAAACAAACTGGAAACTGAATTCAGCAGCATGAACACCAAGCAGGCCTTTCAGTAGGTGAAAACCCTGACAAGATGCGGACCAAAATCATCATGCACTGTCAGTGACCCAGAAACCCTCTCTAAAGACCTGAACACATGTTTTACCCGTTTTGATGATTTGGACTTTTCACCAGAGTGCCAGGACCTGCTGAGAGCCCTCCCACCACCAGACCCCGAGTAACAGGCCTTCTTCACCGAGGAGGAGGTATGGACCCAGCTGAGCCGCTGCAAGCCAGGCAAGGCACTAGGGCATTATGGCATTATAGCCAGTGTGATCAGGGCCTGTGCCATGGAGCTCTCCCCTATCCTACACTTTCTCTTCTGTCAATGCTACCAGACTGCAACAATACCCACATTTTGGCAAACTGCAACCGTCATCCCAGTACCGAATAAATCCAGACCCGCAGAACTCAACCATTACCGCGTCATAGCCCTCACATCCATAATTATGAAGTGCCTGGAGAAACTGCTGCTCCATATCATCTTTCCAGTTGTCACCCCACACCTGGACCCCCTCCAATTTGCCTACAGGACCAGGAGGGGTACAAAGGATGCTGTGGCCTGCCTGCTGCATCTCCTCCTCCAGCATCTGGACTTTCTAGGCAACTTTGCCAGGATCCTCTTTGTGGACTTCAGCTCCGCCTTCAACTCCCTACAGAAGCATCTACTGATCCAGAAACTACACCATCTCAACATCCCCCCTCAGCTGATCCACCTCACCCACAACTTCCTCACCAACCGACTGCAAGCAGTTGGTTGGACTATCATAACTCAGGCAAACATTTCACAGAGTCATGCACAGCCAGTTATCTGGATATCAATGTCAATAAATCAGAAGAAATGTGGTTCAACCCCCCCCCCCCCCCCCCCCCCCCCTTCACCTCAGCACCCCATCATCATGAACACACAAACAGTTAAAACAGTTGACACGTTTAAATACCTGGGCGTAACCTTGGACAATAAACTCACCTTTGATCAACACACCTCAGACATTCAAAAAAAAAAGTCAACAAAGACTGTCAGCCACCGGCAAACTTAAAGGACTATACATTGCATCTCACCTCCTGTTATTACTGTACCAAAGCATTGTTGACATCCTTCTTTACTGTTCCACATGTTTATTCACTATGCTTTCTGTAACCAACCGAACCAAATCACACGCATTACAAACATAGCAGCTAAAATCTTTGGCCCACCCACACCCAACATCTCAGATCCAAACCAGAGGTCCATCATTCGACTGGTAAACACAGTATGACTCACCCACTACACTAATACATCATCCCACTACCATTAGGGCGCAGGTACAGAACTATCAAATTCCAGAGGGCCCGCCTCAGGAAAAGCCTTAACCTTGCAGCTTTAGCCTCCCTAAACAGCAGGCCAAGCCGACCTGTCTGACAAGCCTGTAAATGTGTTGGTCATGTTGTCTTTGTTATTTTTGTTCGCAACGTGTAAAGTCTATTGTTTAAATGTACGCCAGTGAAAATGAATTTCCCCAACGGGTACCAATAAATCTAAATCTTAATCTAAAATCTAACATGCTTTTGTCTACCTTGCTGCCCTTCCTTGGCAGGGTTATTTGAAAGTTTGTTCAGACAAACAATAAAGAATCAAAATAATTTATTGTGTCTTGAGGTTGATACAAAATAGGAACCATAACAGCTGTATGAATCTGGGAAGTAAAGGTCCAGAAGAAAGTTAAGTGCAATCACATGGCTGACAAGCCGTGCCAGCGGTTCTGAGGGATGATTGTAAATCCAGATGTCCAGACTGCAGAGAGACCAGTTTTGTATTGTGAGAGCCACAGAAGGCTTAACAGTAAAAACAACTGGTTAAGAAGAACACAGGATGTGCTGAAACCCTGGGTCATACTAGGGACATTCAGAGATTTAGTCTGACACTCTCCCAACTGAGCTATTCCAGCCATTCAAATTACTTTTGGGTTCACTTTTTCGAATGTAACCAAAGTCTGCCTGTTGTTGACTTTTAAGGTCTGGAAGGAGGCCTTTCCATCGGGTCTCAGAGCCTAGTATTGGTCAGCAGAACTATTATCCCGGAAGCTCAAAAACAATGACTTACGCTCCATGACTGAGCATATTAGGGTCCCTAAAATATTAAGCGCAATGTTTCTGAAGAATGTTTTACTACCATGAATTGGTTTCACATCTTGTTCAACTACTTACCATAGGGAACAAGATACCTATTTTTCAAAAATCATCATAAAAAAAGGCAGTTTGAAGAAAGGGTAAAGTGCCGTGACCCGGATTCGAACCGGGGTTGCTGCGGCCACAACACAGAGTACTGACCACTATACGATCACGGCTGTAGCAACCTGCTCTGATTGATAAATTCTTTGCTCTCCTGATGTCTAATGTTAAATGATTTGTTCAAGCAACATTCTGTTTGAACGACATCATGTAAGAAAATCTCATTCAGTGTGCTAATACCTAATGTTCTGGGGAAATTTCTGTCTCATCGAACAAATTTAGGATGTCGGACGTTATGATGATTCTTTTTTCAATGACATCACAAAAAAATGGTGAAAGATTCCTTGGAGCTAGAATTGGACCAGCAACCTAAGGATGTCAGCATCAGCAACTACAGTCCTTCGCTCTACAAAGTGAGATATTGAAGGTCCAGCTGGTAGTTTATCCTATAGGAATTCACTTGATTAAAATCTAATCGAACATTGGACAGAGTTGCAGACATTTGTAATAACATGTAATAATGGAAGAACAAGCTTCTACAGTACACAAGAGATGATAAAAAACTAACTTTTGTGCTGTGATTGGGCAGAAAAAAGGTGGAATTGGATTTGATAGGTGTTTGAAAAAACGGATCCAGTTATGTGATTGGCCACGGAAAGATGAACTCAGCCCGGTGAAAGGTTTAGGAAAAGTGTGGGCGGCGGCGGAACAAAAAAGTTTGTATTCACACTGTGAAGGTTTAAAATCATTACCAGAAACTCCAATTATTAGACAGTGTACCTGTATGAAACACTTGTGGTAAATCTTTTGCTGTAGGTGTGTTGGATGCACCTTCACGTCACACAGAGCCCAGCTTTATTACTCTCAGTTTAAAGTAATGTAAGGGTCAGTTTAAGACCAAACATTGGCTTAAGGGACAATACACCATTAAACAACGTAACGTGTCTAAATTAAAAATGAGTGAAAGGTGTGTTCCCAGCAACCCGATTCCGGAAAAGCGGTTGAAGATGGATGGAAAGGTGTGTGACAACTGATGTTAGGATTACAATAGCAAGGTTGGCAGGTCAGGGACACCATTTCAGTAGTGTAAGAGCCACAGGAGGCGTATTAGTAAAAACAATTGGTTAAAGAGAACACAGAGTTGTGCTGAAACCCGGTAGAACCAAGGTCCTTCAACTCTTCAGTCTGACGCTCTCCCAACAGAGCTATTTGAGATTTACAAATTCGTCTTGGGTTCACTTTTTCAAATGGAACCAAGGTCTAACCTGGTACCTTTTGAGGGCTGGAAGAAGTCCTTTCCATGGACATCACTGAGCCTCGTATTGGTCAGAACAGGTACTTGAATCCCTTGAACTAAAAAATAATGTCCTCCGCTCCATGCCTGAGCATTTCAGGGTCTCTAAAAAAATTCAGTTTAATGCTTTTGGCAAAATTCTGGGAAGCACCCAACTTAAATCTAGCTTAGAGTTGGCAACTTCGGGAGAGGAGCTTCTTTTTTGGTTGAAACCTTCTTTGTTGATGACAATGTAAAACTGGCTTAACTGTCAATAATGAGGTTTGTGTTTAAGCAATTGGTGAGCATGAGCTTTGACATTTCCCTGCTTGAACATCCTAATTATTTCACTTTCATTTGAGTTTGTCAATATAGTTATTCTCTCAGATGTTCAGCAAAAAAAGCATTAGAAAGAGCCTGGGTAGCTCAGTCAGCAACGCTTCAGACTTCTAATCTGAGGGTCCAGGGTTGAAGTTTGTGTTCAGGGGGCCATGTTTAACTTATTTACATTTCTGCAAAGGCGTCCCTTTTGCCCCTCTGCAGCAGTCCTGTATCCTGTATTTAATTTGAATAACTTATTTGAGCTGATGCTTCCATTATGACAAATAATTACATGTGTGCAGATCCGTACAAAAGTTATCTAAATTGTAATAAATTGAATTGAAGTGTGGGTCTCACAAAACCATTTTAAAGCTCAGTTGGTAGAGCGGGAGACTGTAGTTGCTCATGCTGAAATCCTAAGGGAGCTGGTTCAAATCTACATTAAAGAATTAGCTGTTATATTTTTATGTGATGTCATTCAAAACAGAAAAAAAATAATGTCTGACATCATGAGGACATCCATTCAAAACCATTATCGCTAGGACCTTGGCCTCCATGGATTCCTGTCTCTATAAGACAGGTGGGTTTCGAGCATGCCGGCCTACCGTTTAGGTCTTATTGCATTTAGTTAGAATTTCACCTTGGTTGGATACTTTTTTTTTTTCCCTAACCGTGTGTGTGTTGGTGTATTACTATGTGCAAACTTACTCTACAAACATTCTTTAAACATGTTACACACACACTCAATAATACTTAGCTGAACTCCTGCGCAAGACGGCAACAACTCTCAATTCCAAAATATATTAGAATTACCAATCAACCAAAAGCAAAACGAGTATTTTACCGTCATTTGTGAAGTCCTCTGTTGGGCTGTTTTTGGTGGGTTATGGTCCAGAAGTCAACTACCACAAGACAGCCAAAGAATCCTGATAAAGGGACAAGTTAGCTCGGCTCTTCCGTTTTAAAGGGCAAAGTCATCCAATGTTGTTTTGTTCCGAAGGCGCCGGAGAGAAGGTTGGTTTGTCTAAAATTGTCCGGCACATTCTCTGAAGATGGTCACTCTACTCACATGGTTATGTCCACCTTGGTGCCCCACCTTGGCAGGGATATTTGGAAGTATGATTAGTCAAATAATAAAGAATTAAAATTGTGTCTTGTGACTTGAGGTGGACAAAAAATAGGAACCTTAACAGTTGTATGAATCGAGGAAGTGAAGTGAAAGGTCCAGAAGAAAATTTAAGCCACTCTCATGGCTGACAAGCCGTGCCAGCAGTTCTGAGGGATGATTTTAAATCTAGAGACCCAGGGTGTAGTAGTTTGACAGCCGAGCTAAGTCTAACAGAGGCCCGGGCTATGGCCAAAAGAAGGCCAGAATGAAGCGGGCAAACATCCAGGCTAAGGTAGTTGATGGAAGAATGTAAGGTTCAGTAAAAGACCAGACATTGGCTTAAGGGACCATACCGTTAAACGACGTAACAGTTGTCCAAAAAACAAATAACGGAAAGGTGTATGACAACTGATGCCAGGATTCCGCCAGCAAGGCTGGCCGATCACTTCATTAGAGTAAGAACCACAGAAGTGTCCTTAGTAAAACCAAGTGGTTAAGAAGAACCCATAGTTGTGCTGAAACCCGGGGTTAAACCAGGGACCTTCAGATCTTTAGTCTAACACCCTCCCAACTGAGCTATTTAAGCCAACACATTCTGTGTAGCGTTAACTTTTTTAAATGTAACCAAATTTTGCCCTGTTGTTGACTATTAAGGGCTGGAAAGAGGCCTTTGCTTGGTGAGTTTAGAGCCTATTACAGGTACTTGAATCGCGGGAATTTAAAAATAATGTCTGATGCTCCATGACTGAGCATTTCAGGGTCTGTAAAAAATTAAGCAAAATGCTTTTGAAGAAAGTTTTACAACCAACAAGATTTACTGCAAACATTTGGCAGATTTTTCACAAATGTTCATAAAAAATTTGCGGACAAATAATTAAGTCTTTAAGTGTAGATGAAGTATGCTTCATAAATTGTTTGTGTTATGTATTAATGTTGTTTATAACAAAGACAACAATGTATTGATTGATTGACTGAGCTTATAATGCAATTTTATCAGGGGATAAACTAATAACCAATCACTGTTGAAAACTACTCAAATTAAGAACAGGTTACAAGGAAGGCTGCAGCGGCGGAGAGGGACGTCTTTTAAGAAATGTAAAGAGGTTAGCCTCAGTTGTCTGAACAGGGACTTGAACCCTGGACCCTCAGATTAAAAGTCTGATGCTCTGCCGACTGAGCTACCCAAGCTCTTTTCATTGCTGATTTGCCCAATGTCTAAGAGAACAGCCATATTGGCAAACAGATGCAAGTGAATTAGTTAGGATGTTCAGTGACAAGCTGGGAACTGTCAAAGCCCAAACTCGCCAATTGCTTGAACACAAACCTCATTATTGACAATTAACCCAGTATTACATCGTCATCAAGGGAGAAGGTTTTGACCAAAAAAGAAACTTGTTTCCCGAAGTTGGCAACTTTGAGCTGGATTTAACTCGGATTATCCCCACAAGTTCGAGCCAAATGCCTTGGGGACCCAAGTTTAATGGTGATTTGAAAAACTAAAACCAAAAACATGTCTTTAATCCACTTTAGCGCAAGATTCCACCATTAAGGCTGGCAGGTCAGGGAGTCCATTTCAGTAGTGTAAGACCCACATGAGGTGTATTAGTAAAAACAACTGGTTAAAAAGAACACAACATTGTGATGAAACCTGGGGCCAATCCAAACATTGTACTGATATGATCCCGTTTAAGAGGTTGTTCAAATTAATACTGCTTACAAAGTACAAAGAAGAAGAATTATGAGAAACCCTTTCAACCTTATTGGAAATAAGATATTCTTCATCTCCGTATGCTAATAATGTCTGAATTAATTAATTACATATTACAAAACTGTTGTATTACTCATTCACATATATAATTTTACTAATTTAGTATAAAAAAAAGTCAGTAAATGAATGTATATATTTGTAAACCCGCTGAAGTGGGAAAGGGGTAGGATTAAATAAACGTTGCTTCTTCCTACTCTTTTTTGGACATGATGTAATGTGAAATGGTATAAAATTGTCTGATGTATTATGTTGTAAGTATGTTCATGTTCGAAATAAACTAAAGAAAGAAAGAAAATAAAGAAAGTATTGATCGATTGACTGAGCTTATAATGCAATTTTACCAAAGGATAAAGTAACAGCACAAAGCACACATCAGTCATATTAAATTATGCATCAAGGCCAATACTGTACTGACATAAAATTGATATTTTTAATTTTGCCAGAGTACCTGGTTGGTTTCACATCTTGTTCAACCACTTACCAGAGGGAACAGGATACCTCTTTTTTCAAAAATCATCATCAAACAGCTGGAAGAAAGGGTAAAGTGCTATGACCCGGATTTGAACAAGCGTTGCAGCGGCCACAACACAGAGTACTAAACACTAAACAATTACAGCTGTTAACTAATCCCCCCCCCAAAAAAATTAATAAAAAATGCATGTTCCAGTTGGAGAGAGATAAAAAAAAAAAAAACTCTTGAAGAAATGGGACTGAATTTTGTTTCAGTTCAACTAACGAAAACCAACGAGCTAGCCAGGAGTTGAGCCTAGAATCGGTTGATCTGTGGTCAGACGCGTTACTCATTGCGCCACTAGTCCTACATAAAGACCTGTTTTACTGCAGTACACCTTGTATATTGTACACATCTTACGCCAAAGGAACACACAGTTTACATTAGACTACCAAAACAGGGCTTTACTGACTGCTTATGTTTGACTTTAAAATCTGGTGACCTTCTATTTGTTGCAGCCTGGGCCTTCACCAGCTCTACCTGTTGTAGCTAACCTCCACTAAAAATTGAAGCAAAATGTTTCTGGCAAAATTCGGGGGAGCATCCAAGTTGAACCACTGTCTGGACTGGAGCCTGCAATGCCTCAGACTGGAAGTCTCTCCAGAGAGTGGTGAGGACGACAGAAAAGATTATCAGGACTCCTCTTCCTCCTATCCAGGAGGTCGCAAAAAGCTGCTGCCTGACCAGGGCTCAGAAAATCTGCAAAAACTCCTCCCACCCCCAAAAAAGACTGTTTTCACTGCTGGTCTCTAGGAAGAGTTTCTGCATCCTCCGTAGCAGAACCTCTAGGTTCTGTAACAGCTTCTTCCCTCAGGCCGTGAGACTTTTGAACGCATCATAATTAAATTATCCCCTCAACTCCCCCCATAATGGATTAATTCGCTGGAATAAAAAAGACAATATAACATACATCCATAAACCTGGATGCATATGAAAAAGTT
Source organism: Nerophis ophidion (assembly GCF_033978795.1). Lineage (NCBI taxonomy): Eukaryota > Metazoa > Chordata > Actinopteri > Syngnathiformes > Syngnathidae > Nerophis > Nerophis ophidion. The sequence goes on from NC_084638.1 coordinate 15,704,338, forward strand.
TATCTGTACAGTAATCTATTTATTTATATCTGCACCATATTGCTTTTTCTTTTATCCTACACTACCAAGAGCTAATGCAACAAAATGTTGTTGTTATTTGTACTGTAAAGTTCAAATTTGAATGACAATAAAAAGGAAGTCTAAGTCTAATCCAGCTCAGAGTTGGCAACTTCGGGAGAGGAGCTTCTTTTTCGATCAAAACTTTCTTTGTTGATGACAATGTAAAACTGGCATAGCTGTCAAAAATGAGCTTTGGATTCAAGCAATTGGCGAGCTGGAGCTTTGACAGTTCCCAGCTTGTCACTGAACATGCTGACTAATTCACCTTCACCTAAGATTGACAATATTGCTGTTCTCTCAGATGTTGGGCAAATCAGCATTGAGAAGGGCCTGGGGACCTCAGTCGGCAGAGCATCAGACTTTAAATCTGAGGGTCCAGGGTTCAAGTCCCTGATCAGGCAACTGATGCTAACCTCCTTACATTTCTCCAAAGACATCCTTTTGCCACACTGCAGCAGTCATTTTAATCTTTATTTCAACTGTATTTATAGTTTTCAACAGCGATTGTTTTTTCTCTATTTCATTCGAAAAACTGAAATCCAGAAACATCCTTCACATCCACTTAAGCTCTGGTAGGAGAGCGTTAAAATGTGATCATCTGAAGGTTTAACATCAATACCTTGAACATAAATTGTTAGACAGTGTATCTATATGAAAGTTGTGGTTAATCTTTTGCTGTAGGTGTGTTGGATGCACCCTCACATCACACTGAGCCCAGCTTTATTACTCTCAGTTTCAAGTTATACAGTCCAAGAAATACCCCTAAGGCAACACATTTGTGTTTGAAACTGCCCAATGTAAGGGTCAGTTAAAGACCAAACATTGGCTTAAGGAACGATACACTGTTAAACCACGTAACGGTTGTCCAAATTGAAAATGGAGGAAAGGTTTGTAACAACTGTTGCTAGGATTCCACCAGCAAGGCTGGCAGGTCAGGGAGACCATCTCAATATTGTAAGAGCCACAGAAGGCTTATTAGTAATAAGAATTGATTGAGAAGTTCACAGAGTTATGCTGAAACCCGGGGTCAAACCAGGGACCTTCAGATCTTCAGTCTGATGCTCTCCTAACTGAGCTATTTCAGCTAGATGAATGACTTTTGGGTTCACTTATCCAAATGTAACCAAGGTCTGCCCTATTGGTGACTTTTGAGGG